>NW_027640693.1:0-600000 GCF_949752795.1 Hyperoodon ampullatus | reverse complement strand
ATGGAGCCTTGTGATGACAATTCTCATGGAACATTCTGATGAAAAGGGGCATGGAGCATTGTGATTACAGGGGTCTTGGAGCATTGTGATGACAAGGGCATGGTGCATTGTGATGAGAAGGCCATGGAGCATTCTGATGACATGCGTCATGGAGCTTTGTGCTGACAAGGGCATGGAGCATTGTGATGAAAATGGCATGGATCATTGTTATGAAAAAGGCATGGAGCCTTGTCATGACAGGGTTCAAGGAGCATACTGACGACAAGTGTCACGGAGCATTGTGATGACAAGTGTATTGAGCATTGTGATGACAAAGTTCATGGAGCATTGTGATGAGATGACCATGGATAATTGTGATGATGAGCGTCATGGTGTGTTGTGATGATAAGTTTTATGGAACATTGTGATCACAAGGGTTTGGAGCATTGTGATGACAGAGGTCATGGAGCATTTTGATTTCATTGTGATGACAATAGCCTGAAGCATTATGGTGATGGGCATGGTGCATTGTGATGACAGCATTCATGGAGCATTGAGATGAAAAGGGGCATGGAGCATTGTGATTACAGGGGTCTTGGAGCATTGTGATGACAAGGGCAAGGAGCATTGTGATGAGAAGGCCATGGAGCATTCTGATGACATGCGTCATTGAGCTTTGTGATGACAAGGGCATGGAGCATTGTGATTACAGGGGTCTTGGAGCATTGTGATGACAAGGGTCATGGAGCCTTGTGATGACAATGGTGTGGAACATTGTGATGGCAGGGGTCATGGAGCATTGTTATGACAGGGGTAATGGGGCATTGGTCTGAAAAGTTTCATGGATTATTGTGATGAGAGTGGGCATGGAGCATTGTGATGACAAGGTCACGGAACACTGTGATCCATGGGTCATGGAGGATTGTAATGACAAGGGCATGGAGCATTGTGATGAGAAGGGCATCGAACTTTGTTTTGACAAGCGTCATGGAGCTTTGTGATGACAAGGGCATGGGACAATGTGATGAGAGGGTTCATGGAACATTGTGATTCCAAGGGTTATGGAGTTTTGTGATGACAAAAGTCATGGAGCATTTTGATGTCAAGGGCGTGGTGCATTGTGGTGAGAAGGGCAGGGAGCATTTTGATGACAGGGTCATGCAGCAATTGGATGAAAAGTGTAATGGAACATTTTGATGACAGGGGTTATAGAACATTGTGATGTCAGGGGTCATGGAGCTTTGGTATGAAAAGGGTCATGGAGCATTTTGATGACAGGGGTTATGGAACATTGTGATGTCAGGGGTCATGGAACATTGTGATGATAAGGGGATGTAGCATTGTGATGACAGGGGTCATGGAACATTGTGATTACAGGGGTGAGGGAGTATTGTGATGACTAGTGATGGAACATTGTGATATCTCTGTTGAGAGAGCATTTTGATGAGAAGTGCATGGAGCATTGTGATTACAAGGTTTATGGAGCATTACGATGACAAGGTTGTGGACCGTTGTGATGAAAATCACGTGGCACATTGTGATGACAAGGGTCATGGAGCATTGTTCTGACAAAGGCATGGAGCATTGTGATGACAAGGGTCACGGAGCATTGTGATGAAAAGTTCATGGAGTATTGTGGTTACAAAGGTCACAGAGCCTTGTGATGATGTGGGCATGGACCACTGTGATGACAAATGTTATGAAGCATTGTGATGACTGGAGTCACAGAGCATTGTGGTGACAGGGTTCATGGAGCATTGTGATGACAAGGGCATGGAGCATTGTGATGACAGGGGCATGGAGCATTGGTCTGACAAGTTTAATAGATTATTGTGATGACAGTGGGCATGGGGCATTGTGATGACAAGGGCATGGGGCATTGTGATGAGAAGGTCATGGAGTATTGTGAAGACAGGTGTCAGGGAGCATTGTGATGACATATGTCATGGTCCATTGCGATGACAATGGCATGGAGCATTGTGATGCCAAATGTAATGGAGGATTGTGATGACAAATATAATGGAGCATTGTGATGACTAGGGCTTGGAGCATTATGATGACAAGGGCCATTGAAAATTTTCATGACAAGGTCGTGAAGCATTGTGATGACAAGGTGCTGGAGCATTGTGATGAGAAAACCATGGAGCCTTGTGAGACAAGTCTCATGGAGCATACTGATGAAAAGGGGCAAGGAGCATTGTGATTAGAGTGTCTTGGACAATTGTGATGACAAGGGCATGGAGCATTGTGATGAGAAGGCCAAGGAGCAGTCTGATGACATGCGTCATTGAGCTTTGTGATGACAAGGGCATGGAGCATTGTAATTACAGGTGTCTTGGAGCATTGTGATGAAAAAGGCATGGATCATTGTGATGAAAAAGGCATGGAGCCTTGTCATGACAGGGTTCAAGGAGCATACAGAGAACAAGTGTCTGGGAGCATTTTGATGACAAGTGTATTGAGCATTGTGATGACAAAGGTCATGGAGCATTGTGATGAGAAGACCATAGATAATTGTGATGACGAGCATCATGGGGCATTGTGATGACAAGTGTTATGGAATATTGTGATCACAAGGGTTTGGAGCAGTGTTATGACAGAGGTCATGGAGCATTTTGATTTCATTGTGATGACAATAGCCTGAAGCATTATGATGATGGGCATGGTGCATTGTGATGACAGGGTTCATGGATCATTGAGATAAAAAGGGACATGGAGCATTGTGATTACAGGGGTCTTGGAGCATTGTGATGAGAAGGGTCATGGAGCCTTGTGATGACAAGGCCATGGAACATCGTGATGGCAGGGGTCATGGAGCATTGTTATCACAGGGGTAATGGAGCATTGTGATGGCAAGGGCATGGAGCATTCTGATGACATACATCATGGAGCTTTGTGATGACAAGGGCATGTAGCACTGTGATTACAGGGGTCTTGGAGCATTGTGATGACAAGGGTCATGGAGCCTTGTGATGACAAGGCCGTGGAATGTTGTGATGGCAGGGGTCATGGAGCATTGTTATGACAGGGGTAATGGAGCATTGTGATGACAAGGGCATAGAACATTTGTCTGAAAAGTTTCATGGATTATTGTGATGAGAGTGGGCATGGAGCATTGTGATGACAAGGGCACGGAACACAGTGATACATGGGTCATGGAGGATTGTAATGACAAGGGCATGGAGCATTGTGATGAGAAGGGCATCGAGCAGTGTGATGACAAGCACCATGGAGCTTTTTGATGACAATTGCATGGAACAATGTGATGAGAGGTTTCATGGAGTATTGTGATGACAATGACATGGAGCATTGTGATGCCAAGGGTCATGGAGCTTTGTGATGACAAAGGTCATGGAGCATTTTGATGACAAGGGCGTGGTGCATTGTGATGAGAAGGGCAGGGAGCATTGTGATGACATTGTCATGGACCAATTTGATGAAAAGTGTCATGGAACATTTTGATGAGAGGCGTTATGTAACATTGTGATGTCAGGGGTCATGGAGCATTTTGATGAAAAGGGTCATGGAGCATTTTGATGACAGGGGTTATGGAACATTGTGATGTCAGGGATCATCGAACATTGTGATGATAAGTGCATGTAGCATTGTGATGACAGGAGTCATGGAACATTGTGATGACAGGGTTGAGGGAGTATTGTGATGAATAGTGATGTAACATTGTGATATCAGTGGTGAGAGAGCATTTTGATTTGAAGTGCATGGAGCATTGTGATGACAAGGTTTATGGAGCATTGTGATGACAAGATTGTGGAGCACTGTGACGACAAGCGCATGGTGCATTGTGATGACATGGGTCATGGAGCATTGTGCTGAGAAAGGCATAGAGCATTGTGATGACAAGGGTCAAAGAGCATTGTGATGAAAAGTTCATGAAGCATTGTGGTTAAAAAGGTCACAGAGACTGTTGATGACAAGGGCATGGACCATTGTGATGACAAAGGTCATGAAGCCTTGTGATGACTGGAGTCACGGAGCATTGTGATGACAGGGGTCATGGAGCATTGTGATAACAAGGGCATGGGGCATTGTGATGACAAGGGCATGGAGCATTGGTCTAATAAGTTTCATGGCTTATTGCGATGACAGTTGGAATGGCGCATTGTGATGACAAGGGCATGGAGCATTGTGATGACCAGGTCATTCATTACTGTGAAGACAGGTGTCAGGGAGCATTGTGATGACATATGTAATGGCCCATTGTGATGACAATGCCAAGGAGCATTGTGATGCCAAGTGTCATGGAGGATTCTGATGACAAAGGTAATGGAGCATTGTGATGACAATGGCTTGGAGCATTGTGATGACAAGGGTCAGGGAGCATTGTGCTGACAAGTGCATGGAAAATTGTGATGACAAGGGACATGGAGCATTCTGATGACAAGCTTGTGGAGTATTTTGATGACAATGGCATGGAGCATTGGGATGAAAACGGCATGGTGCATTTTGATGAAAAAGGCATGGAGCCTTTTTGTGACAGGGTTCAAGGAGCATTCTGATGACAAGTGTCAGGGAGCAGTATGATGACAAGTGTATCGAGAATTGTGATGACAAAGGTCATGGAGCATTGTGATGAAAAGGGCATGGAGTATTGTGATGACAGGCATCATGGAGCATTGTGATGACAAGTGTTATGGAACATTGTGATCACAAGGGTTTGGAGCATTGTGATGACAGGGGTCATGGATCATTTTGATTTCAAGGAGCATGGAGCATTGTGATGACAAGGGCATGGAGCAATGTGATCCCAAGGTTCATGGAGGATTGTGATGGCAATGGTAATGGAGTATTGTGATGACAAGTGCATAGAACATTGTAATGACAGGGTCATGTAGCATTTTGCTGAACAAAGGCATGGAGCATTGTGATGACAGGTGTCATGGAGCACTGTGATAACAAGTGTCACGGAGCATTGTGATTACAGGGGTCATGGAGCATTGGGATGACAAGGGCATGCATCATTGTGATGACAAGTGTCATGGAGCATTGGGCTGAAAATGTTCATGGAGTATTGTGATGACAGGGGTCATGGAGCATTGTGATGACTAGGGAATGGAGCATTGTGATGACAAGAGTCCCGGATCATTGTGTTGTCAGGTGATATTGAGCGTTGTGATGACTGTGGTCATGGAGCATTGTGATGATATTGGTCATGGAGCATTGTGATGAGAAGGTCATGCAGCATTGGGCTGAAAATGTTCATAGAGTATTGTGATGACAGGGGTCATGGAGCATTGTGATGATAAGGGAATGGAGCATTTTGATGACAATGTCCTGGAGCATTGTGATGAGAAGACCATGGAGCCTTGTGATGACAAGTCTCATGGAGCATTCTGATGAAAAGGGGCATGGACCATTGTGATTACAGGGGTCTTGGAGCATTGTGATGACAAGGGCATGGAGCATTGTGATGAGAAGGCCATGGAGCATTCTGATGGCATGCATCATGGAGCTTTGTGATGACAAGGGCATGGAGCATTGTGATTACAGGGGTCTTGGAGCATTGTGATGAAAATGGCATGGATCATTGTGATGAAAAAGGCATGGAGCCTTGTCATGAAAGGGTTCAGGGAGCATACTGATGGCAAGAGTCAGGGAGCATTGTGATGACATGTGTATTGCGCATTGTGATGACAAATGTCATGGGGCATTGTGATGAGAAGTCCATTGATAATTGTGATGAGTAGCGTCATGGGGTATTGTGATGACAAGTGTTATGGAACATTGTGATCACAAGGGTTTGGAGCATTGTGATGACAGAGGTCATAGAGCATTTTGATTTCATTGTGATGACAAGAGCATGAAGCATTATGATGATGGGCATGGTGCATTGTGATGACAGGGTTCATGGAGCATTGTGATGAAAGGTGGCATGGAGCTTTGGTCTGACAAGTTTCATGGATTATTTTGATGACAGTGGGCATGGCACATTGTGATGACAAGGGCATGGAGCATTGTGATGACAAGGGTACGGAACATTGTGATGAAAAGTGCCATTGAGAATTTTGATGATAAAGTCGTGAAGCATTGTGATGACAAACACTTGGAGCTTGCTATGACAGGGGTCATGGAACATTGCAATGACAAGTGCATGGAGAATTGTGATGAAACGAGCATGTAACTTTGTGATGAGAAGTGTCATGTAGCATTGTGATGACAAGTACGTGGAGAATTTTTATGACAAGGGACATGGAGCATTGTGATAACCAGGGAATGGAGCATTGTGATGACAGGGGTCATGGAGCATTATTATGACAAGGGCCATGGTGCATTCTGATATAAGATATCACTTATGAAAGGAATGTAAACCTGGCTAAATATGAACTGAATTAGGAAACAGAACAGAGTCTCAGATTTAGAAAACACTCTTATGCTTGCTTAAGGGGGAAGGAGAGGTGGGGAGACACACAAAACCAGAGTTTGATATTAACACATGTACCGTTCCATAATCCAAATACAGAAGAGACAAGCCCGACTCCTTCCTCAGTGAATGGGACTCAACACCCCTATTCCACACAGAGAAATATATCTGGCTAGTAAGGATCTTAAAACCTATGTATTGATATGTCTCCATAAGGGAACCAAGTGTGTCTAGAATGACATAAACACGGCAGTGAGAATCAGCTCAAACCCTCTATAAAAAGGAATTTCAAAACAAAACAAAGAAACAGTGAAATTCTTACACAACACCTTCAGGGGTTCTGATGAAACTTGGAATGACCCTATCTACAACAACAGCTGGATGTGGCATAAGGGTGTTCACCTGGGACTGAGAGGATTGGTGAGATTGGGTGAGAAAATGCAGACGCTTTAAAGCAATAACGCCTGCCACTGATTCCATGATTCCCAACTCTCCAGGTAGAAGGGAATATCACTACAGTTATAACATGTATGGGAAACCTAGAGAATGGACACCCTCTGATAGTGAAAGGTTTCTAAAACTCTACTAATTTTTTTCTCTCCATGTGCTGTAGTTTGACATTCCAACTGCTTTAATATCAATCTCCCAACTTGGAGAGTCAGCCCCTATAACCTCCTGGTTCGCACAGTTGGCACATTGTGCAGAGGATATAAGGGAAGAGGGAGAACCAATGAGAGAGTAGCTGTAGGCATTTGGACGGCCACATGTCACTCTAATTTCCCATCACAAAGAAGAATTAACCAAACTCTCAGCCTGCCCCACCCCCATAACTAGTATAGGTCCTGAAGCAAAATTGTGGGTTTGCGGTCAGCTCACAAAAACACAAGTTGAAAAATGGAGCTCAGGGGCACAGCAATTCACTAACTTGCAGAGTTATACAGGACTACTCTCTTCCAAAAATCTGTTGAGGAAAAGCCATGAGGCGGACTTGAAAATGAGGGAGATTTGCATGAAACAGATTACCAGAAGTACATTGGAATCGCCTTTAAACAGAGGAAAAGCATCACAACTTCGACAATTATGGAATTGTCCATAAAGTGTGCATGCGTTTTCTCCTGAATATATTCAGGAGAAAACGCATACACCCATTTTGGCCAACCAAGCAACCGCACAATGCAAATCTGCACTACAAAGAAGTATCACTTCCCACCAGTCAAAAGGGATATCTGTAAAATGTGTAAAAACCAGAAAGGCAAGAAGGGCTCTAGAGAACAGGGAGCCTTGTTATGCTGATGGGTGGGATGCAGATTGCCAACAGCCACTCTGGAGGAGTGCATTGCGTTCCCTTAAAGAATTAAACAACAGAGCTTCACAACCTAAGGCACTTCCAGTCATGGGAATATACCTTGGGGAAATTGAAAATCAATAAGACACAGCCAACCCAAAATATAGGGCAGCACTGCTTACAAGAACCTCGAATTCGGGACACCTTAAATATCCCAGTAAAGACAAAAATAGTAAAGAAATTGTGAAACATACGTACGATGGAATATCCCTCATCCATGAAATCAATGTCATAAGGCCAGTAGCAGCATAATGAGTGGATTCATGTACGATGATTCTAACTGAAATAAGTCACACAGAAAAATAAACTTATCATAAGATATCACTTATGAAGGTATTGTAAACATGGCTACACATGAACTGAATTAGGAAAGAGAAGAGTCTCACATTTAGAAAACACTCTTATGCCTGCTCAAGAGGAAAGGAGAGGTGGGGTGATGCATAAAACCAGAGTTTGATATTAGCACAGGTACGGTTGCATAATCCAAATACAAAATAGACAAGACCTACTCTTTCCTCACTGAACGGGGCTCAAAACCCCTATTCCCCGCAGAGTAGTATATCTGACTAGTAAGAATCTTAAAACCTATGTATTGATATGTCTCCATAAGGTAACCAAGTGTGTCTAGAATGACATAAACACGGCAGAGAGAATCAGCTCAAACCCACTATAGAAATGAATTTCAAAACAAAACAAATAAACAGTGAAATTCTTACACAATACCTTCAGGGGTTCTGATGAAACTTAGAATGACCCTATCTACAACGACAGCTGGATGTGGCATAAGGCTGTTCACTTGGGACTGAGAGGATTGGTGAGATTGGGTGAGAAAATGCAGACCATTTAAAGCAATAATACCTGGCACCCATTCCATGGGTCCCAACTCTCCAGGTAGAAGGGAATATCACTACAGTTATAACATGTATGGGAAACCTAGAGAATGGACACCATCTGATGGTGAAAGGTTTCTTAAACTCTACTAATTTTTTTCTCTCCTTGTGCACCAGTTTGACATTCCAACTGCTTTAGTATCAATCTCCCAAATTGGAGAGTCAGCACCTATAACCTCCGGGTTCGCACAGTTGGCACGTTGTGTAGAGGATATAAGGGAAGAGGGAGAAACAATTAGAGAGTAGCTGTAGGCATTTGGATGGCCACATGTCACTCTAAATTCCCGTCACGAAGAAGAATTAACAAATTCTGAGCCAGCCCCCCCAATGGAACCAGTATAGGTCCTGAAGCAAAATTGTGGATTGGCAGTCAGCTCACAAAAACGCGAGTTGAAAAATGGAGCTCAGGGGCACAACAATTCACTAACTTGCAGAGTTATAAAGGACTACTCTCTTCCAAAAATCTGTTGAGAGAAAGCCATGAGGCGGACTTGAAAATGAGGCAGAAGTGCACGAAACAGATTTCCAGAAGTACTTTGGAATCTCCTTTAAACACAGGAAAAGCATCACAACTTCGACAATTATGGAATTGTCCATAAAGGGCGCATGCGTTTTCTCCTGAATATATTCAGGAGAAAACGCATACGCCCATTTTGGCCAACCAAGCAACCGCACAATGCAAATCTGCACTACAAAGAAGTATCACTTCCAACCGGTCAAAAGGGACATCCGTAAAATGTGTAAAAACAAGAAAGGCAAGACAGGATCTGGAGAACAGGGAGCCTTGTTATGCGGATGGGTGGGATGTAAATTGCCAACAGCCAGTCTGGAGGAGTGCATTGCGTTCCCAAAAAGAAGTAAACAACAGTGCTTCACAACCTAAGGCACTTCCAGTTACGGGAATATACCTTGGGAAAATTGAAAATCAATAAGACACAGCCACCCCAAAATTTATGGCAGAACTGCTTACAAGAACCTCGACTTCGGGACACCTTATAAATACGAGGAAAGACAAAAATGGTAAAGAAATTGTGGTACATACGTATGATGGAATATCCCTCAGCCATGAAGTCAATGTCATAAGGCCAGTAGCAGCATAATGACGGGATTCATGTACGATGATTCTAACTGAAAAAATCACACATAAAAATAAACTTATCATAAGATATCACTTATGAAGGGTATATAAACATGGCTACACATGGAAGGAATTAGGAAAGGGAACAGAGTCTCATATTTAGAAAACACTCTTATGCATGCTTAAGGGGAAAGCAGAGGTGGGGTGATGAATAAAACCAGAGTTTGATATTAGCACAGGTACGGTTCCATAATCCAAATACAGAATAGACAAGACCTACTCCTTCCTATGTGAACGGGACTCAAAACCCCATATTTCCCGCAGAGGAATATATCTTAGTATAAGAATCATAAAACCTATGTATTGATATGTCTCCGTAAGGGAATCAAGTGTGTCTAGACTGGCATATACATGGCAGCGAGAATCAGCTCAAACCCACTATAAAAAGGAATTTCAAAAACAAAACAAAAAACCTGGGAAATTCTTTACAATTCCTTCAGGGTCTCTGATGAAACCTGGAATGACCCTATCTACAACGACAGCTGGATTTGGCATAAGGCTGGACATTTGGGACTGAGAGGATTGGTGAGATTGGGTGAGCAAATGCAGACCCTTTAAAGCAATAATGCATGGCACCCATTCGATGGGTCCCAACACTCCAGGTTGAAGGGAATATTACTACAGCTATAACATGTACGGGAAACCTAGAGAACGGACACACTGTGAATATGAAAGTTTTCTAAAACTCAACGAATAGTCCCTCTGCTGGTGCTCCGGTTTGACTTTCCATCTGCTTTACTATCAATCTCCCAACTTGGAGAGACAGCCCCTTTAACCTCCTGGTTCGCACAGGTTGCCAATTTGGCAGAGGATGAAAGGGAAGAGGGAGAACCAATGAGACAGTAGCTGTTAGGCATTTGGACGGGCACATATCACTCTAACTTCTCGGCAGGAAGAAGAATTAACCAAAGTCGCAGCACCCAACCCGGAACCAGCATAGGTCCTGAACCAAAATTTTGGACTTGCGGTCAGCTCACCAAAAACGAGTTGATAAATGGAGCTCAGGGGCACAGCAATTCACAAACTGGCAGAGTAATAAAGGACAACTATCGTCCAAAAATATGTTGAGGGAAGGCAACGAGGCGGACTTGGAAGCGAGGCAGAATAGCAGGAAAGAGATTTCAAGAGGTACGTTGGAATCGCCTTTAAAGCTCAGGAAGACGGGCCCAACTTCGACAATGATGCACTTGGCCAAAAAGGGCGTATGGTTTTCTCCTGAATATATTCAGGAGAAAACGCATACGCCCTTTTTGGCCAAGCAAGCAAGCGGGCAATGCAAATCTGCACTACAAAGAAGTATCACTTTCCACCGGTCAACAGGGACATCCACAAAATGTGTAAAAACCAGAAAGGCAAGACAGGCACTGGAGAACAGGGAGCCTTGTTATGCTGATGGGCGGGATGTAAATTGCCAACTGCCTCTCTGGAGGAGTGCATTGTGTTCCCTAAAACAAGTAAAGAACAGAGCTACAGAGCCAAGGGCACTTCCAGTCTAGGGAATATTCCTTGGGAAAACTGAAAATCAATAAGACTGAGCCACCCCAAAATTTAGGGCTGCACTGCTTACAAGGACCTCAACTTGGGTACACCTTAAATATCCCAGGAAATATAAAAATGGTTCAAAAAATTGTGGTACTTACGTACGATGGAATATCCCTCAGCCATGAAATCAATGTCATCAGACCAGTAGCAGCAAAATGGGTGGATTCAGGTACAATGATTCTAAGTGAAATAAGTCACACAGAAAAAGAAACTTATCATAAGATATCACTTATGAAGATCCTGTAAACATGGCTACACTTGAACTGAGTTAGGAAAGAGAACAGTGTCTCACATTTAGAAAACACTCTTATGCCTGCTTAAGGGGGAAGGAGTGGTGGGGTGATGCATAAAACCAGAGTTTGATATAAGCACAGGTACCGTTCCAAAAAACAACTATGGAATAGACAAGACCTACACCTTCCTCAGTGAAAGGGACTCAAAACCCCATATATCCCGCAGAGGAATATATCTGACTAGTAAGAATCTTAAAACCTATGTATTGATATGTCTCCGTAAGGGAATCAAGTGTGTCTAGACTGGCATAAACATGGCAGCGAGAATCAGCTCAAACTCACTATAAAAAGGAATTTCAAAAACAAAACAAAAAAACTGGGAAATTCTTTACAATTCCTTCAGGGTCTCTGATGAAACCTGGAATGACCCTATCTACAATGACAGCTGGATGTGGCATAAGGAGGGACACTTGGGACTGAGACGAATGGTGAGACTGGGTGAGCAAATGCAGACCCTTTAAAGCACAAATTCCTGGCACCCATTCCATGGGTCCCAACTCTCCAGGTTGAAGGGAATATTACTACAGCTATAACATGTACAGGAAACCTAGAGAACGGACACACTGTGAATACGAAAGGTTTCTAAAACTCAACGAATAGTCCCTCTCCTGGTGCTCCGGTTTGACTTTCCATCTGCTTTACTATCAACCTCCCAACTTGGAGAGACAGACCCTTTAACCTCCTGATTCGCACAGGTTGCCAATTTGGCAGAGGATGAAAGGGAAGAGGGAGAACCAATGAGACAGTAGCTGTTAGGCATTTGGACGGGCACATATCACTCTAACTTACCGGCAGGAAGAAAAATTAACCAAAGTCTCAGCCCCGCACCGGGAACCAGCATAGGTCCTGAACCAAAATTTTGGACTTGCGGTCAGCTCACAAAAAACGAGTTGAAAAATGGAGCTCAGGGGCACAGCAATTCACAAACTGGCCGAGTAATAACGGACAACTATCGTCCAAAAATCTGTTGAGGGAAGGCAACGAGGCGGACTTGAAAGCGAGGCAGAATAGCAGGAAACAGATTTCAAGAGGTACGTTGGAATCGCCTTTAAAGCACAGGAAGAGGTGCACAACTTCGACAATGATGCACTTAGACAAAAAGGGCGTATGCGTTTTCTCCTGAATATATTCAGGGGAAAACGCATACGCCCTTTTTGGCCAAGCAAACAAGCGGGCAATGCAAATCTGCACTACAAAGAAGTATCACATCCTACCGTTCAAAAGGGACATCCACAAAATGTGTAAAAACCAGAAAGGCAGGACAGGCCCTGTAGAACAGGGAGCCTTGTTATGCTGATGGGCGGGATGTAAATTGCCAACTGCCTCACTGGAGGAGTACATTGTGTTCCCTAAAACAAGTGAAGAACACAGCTACAGAGCCAAGGGCACTTCCAGTCTAGGGAATATACCTTGGGAAAACTGAAAATCAATAAGACAGAGCCACCCCAAAATTTAGGGCTGCACTGCTTACAAGGACCTCAACTTTGGTACACCTTAAATATGCCAGGAAATATAAAAATGGTTCAAAAAATTGTGGTACTTATGTACGATGGAATATCCCTCAGCCATGAAATCAATGTCATAAGACCAGTAGAAGCAAAATGGGTGGATTCAGGTACGATGATTCTAAGTGAAATAAGTCACACAGAAAAAGAAACTTATCATAAGATATCACTTATGAAGATCCTGTAAACATGGCTACACTTGAACTGAGTTAGGAAAGAGAACAGTGTCTCACATTTAGAAAACACTCTTATACCTGCTTAAGGGGGAAGGAGAGGTGGGGTGATGCATAAAACCAGAGTTTGATATAAGCACAGGTACCGTTCCAAAAACCAACTATGGAATAGACAAGACCTACACCTTCCTCAGTGAAAGGGACTCAAAACCCCATATTTCCCGCAGAGGAATATATCTGACTAGTAAGAATCTTAAATCCTATGTATTGATATGTATCCGTAAGGGAATCAAGTATGTCTAGACTGGCATAAACATGGCAGCGAAAATCAGCTCAAACCCACTATAAAAAGGAATTTCAAAAACAAAACAAAAAAAGTGGGAAAATCTTTCCAATTCCTCAGGGTCTCTGATGAAACCTTGAATGACCCTATCTACAATGACAGCTGGATGTGGCATAAGGAGGGACACTTGGGACTGAGCCGAATGGTGAGATTGGGTGAGCAAATGCAGACCCTTTAAAGCAAAAATGCCTGGCACCCATTCCATGGGTCCCAACTGTCCAGGTTGAAGGGAATATTACTACAGCTATAAAATGTACGGGAAACCTAGAGAACAGACACACTGTGAATACGAAAGGTTTCTAAAACTCAACGAATAGTCCCTCTCCTGGTGTTCCAGTTTCACTTTCCATCTGCTTTACTATCAACCTCCCAACTTGGAGAGACAGACCCTTTAACCTCCTGGTTCACACAGGTTTCCAATTTAGCAGAGGATGAAAGGGAAGAGGGAGAACCAATGAGAGAGTAGCTGTTAGGCATTTGGACGGGCACATATCACTCTAACTTCCCAGCAGGAAGAAGAATTAACCAAAGTCTAAGCCCCCCACCTGGAATCAGCATAGGTCCTGAACCAAAATTTTGGACTTGCGGTCAGCTCACCAAAAACGAGTTGAAAAATGGAGCTCAGGGGCACAGCAATTCACAAACTGGCCGAGTAATAAATGACAACTATCGTCCAAAAATATGTTGAGGGAAGGCAATGAGGCGGACTTGAAAGCGAGGCAGAATGGCAGGAAAGAGATTTAAAGAGGTATGTTGGAATCGCCTTTAAAGCACAGGAAGAGTGGCACAACTTCGACAATGATGCACTTGGCCAAAAAGGGCGTATGCGTTTTCTCCTGAATATATTCAGGAGAAAACGCATACGCCCTTTTTGGCCAAGCAAGCAAGAGGGCAATGCAAATCGGCACTACAAGGTAGTATCACTTTCCACCGGTCAAAAGGGACATCTACAAAATGTGTAAAAACCAGAAAGGCAAGACAGGCCCGGGAGAACAGGGAGCCTTGTTATGCTGATGGGCGGGATGTAAATTGCCAACTGCCTCTCTGGAGGAGTGCATTGTGTTCCCTAAAACAAGTAAAGTATAGAGCTACAGAGCCAAGGGCACTTCCAGTCTAGGGAATATTCCTTGGGAAAACTGAAAATCAATAAGACTGAGCCACCCCAAAATTTAGGGCTGCACTGCTTACAAGGACCTCAGCTTGGGTACACCTTAAATAACCCAGGAAATATAAAAATGGTTCAAAAAATTGTGGTACTTACGTATGATGGAATATCCCTCAGCCATGAAATCAATGTCATCAGACCAGTAGCAGCAAAATGGGTGGATTCAGGTACGATGATTCTAAGTGAAATAAGTCACACAGAAACAGAAACTTATCATAAGATATCACCTATGAAGATCCTGTAAACATGGCTACACTTGAACTGAGTTAGGAAAGAGATCAGAGTCTCACATTTAGAAAACACTCTTATGCCTGCTTAAGGGGGAAGGAGTGGTGGGGTGATGCATAAAACCAGAGTTTGATATAAGCACAGGTACCGTTCCAAAAACCAACTATGGAATAGACAAGACCTGCACCTTCCTCAGTGAAAGGGACTCAAAACCCCATATTTCCCGCAGAGGAATATATCTGACTAGTAAGAATCTTAAAACCTATGTATTGATATGTCTCCGTAAGGGAATCAAGTGTGTCTAGACTGGCATAAACATGGCAGCGAGAATCAGCTCAAACCCACTATAAAAAGGAATTTCAAAAACAAAACAAAAAAACTGGGAAATTCTTTACAATTCCTTCAGGGTCTCTGATGAAACCTGGAATGACCCTATCTACAATGACAGCTGGATGTGGCATAAGGAGGGACACTTGGGACTGAGATGAATGGTGAGATTGGGTGAGCAAATGCAGACCCTTTAAAGCACAAATGCCTGGCACCCATTCCATGGGTCCCAACTCTCCAGGTTGAAGGGAATATTACTACAGCTATAACATGTACAGGAAACCTAGAGAACGGACACTCTGTGAATACGAAAGGTTTCTAAAACTCAATGAATAGTCCCTCTCCTGGTGCTCCGGTTTGACTTTCCATCTGCTTTACTATCAACGTCCCAACATGGAGAGACAGACCCTTTAACCTCCTGATTCGCACAGGTTGCCAATTTGGCAGAGGATGAAAGGGAAGAGGGAGAACCAATGAGACAGTAGCTGTTAGGCATTTGGACGGGCACATATCACTCTAACTTCCCGGCAGGAAGAAAAATTAACCAAAGTCTCAGCCCCGCACCGGGAACCAGCATAGGTCCTGAACCAAAATTTTGGACTTGCGGTCAGCTCACAAAAAACGAGTTGAAAAATGGAGTTCAGGGGCACAGCAATTCACAAACTGGCCGAGTAATAACGGACAACTATCGTCCAAAAATCTGTTGAGGGAAGGCAACGAGGCGGACTTGAAAGCGAGGCAGAATAGCAGGAAACAGATTTCAAGAGGTACGTTGGAATCGCCTTTAAAGCACAGGAAGAGGGGCACAACTTCGACAATGATGCACTTAGGCAAAAAGGGCGTATGCGTTTTCTCCAGAATATATTCAGGGGAAAACGCATACGCCCTTTTTGGCCAAGCAAACAAGCGGGCAATGCAAATCTGCACTACAAAGAAGTATCACTTCCTACCGTTCAAAAGGGACATCCACAAAATGTGTAAAAACCAGAAAGGCAGGACAGGCCCTGGAGAACAGGGAGCCTTGTTATGCTGATGGGCGGGATGTAAATTGCCAACTGCCTCACTGGAGGAGTACATTGTGTTCGCTAAAACAAGTAAAGAACAGAGCTACAGAGCCAAGGGCACTTCCAGTCTAGGGAATATACCTTGGGAAAACTGAAAATCAATAAGACAGAGCCACCCCAAAATTTAGGGCTGCACTGCTTACAAGGACCTCAACTTGGGTACACCTTAAATATCCCAGGAAATATAAAAATGGTTCAAAAAATTGTGGTACTTACGTATGATGGAATATCCCTCAGCCATGAAATCAATGTCATAAGACCAGTAGCAGCAAAATGGGTGGATTCAGGTACGATGATTCTAAGTGAAATAAGTCACACAGAAAAAGAAACTTATCATAAGATATCACTTATGAAGATCCTGTAAACATGGCTACACTTGAACTGAGTTAGGAAAGAGAACAGTGTCTCACATTTAGAAAACACTCTTATGCCTGCTTAAGGGGGAAGGAGAGGTGGGGTGATGCATAAAACCAGAGTTTGATATAAGCACAGGTACCGTTCCAAAAACCAACTATGGAATAGACAAGACCTACACCTTCCACAGTGAAACGGACTCAAAACCCCATATTTCCCGCAGAGGAATATATCTGACTAGTAAGAATCTTAAAACCTATGTATTGATATGTCTCCGTAAGGGAATCAAGTGTGTCTGGACTGTCATATACATGGCAGCGAGAATCAGCTCAAACCCACTATAAAAAGGAATTTCAAAAACAAAACAAAAAACCTTGGAAATTCTTTACAATTCCTTCAGGGTCTCTGATGAAACCTGGAATGACCCTATCTACAATGACAGCTGGATGTGGCATAAGGCTGGACACTTGGGACTGAGAGGATTGGTGAGATTGGGTGAGCAAATGCAGACCCTTTAAAGCAATAATGCATGGCACCCATTCCATGGGTCCCAAATCTCCAGGTTGAAGGGAATAGTACTACAGTTATAACATGTACGGGAAACCTAGAGAACGGACAGACTGTGAATTCGAAAGGTTTCTAAAACTCAACGAATAGTCCCTCTCCTGGTGCTCCGGTTTTACTTTCCATCTGCTTTACTATCAACCTCCCTACTTGGAGAGACAGCCCCTTTAACCTCCTGGTTCGCACAGGTTGCCAATTTGGCAGAGGATGAAAGGGAAGAGGGAGAACCAATGAAAGAGTAGCTGTTAGGAATTTGAACGGGCACATATCACTGTAATTTCCCGGCAGGAAGAAGAATTAAGCAAAGTCTCAGCCACCCACCGGGAAACAGTATAGGTCCTGAACCATAATTTTGGACTTGCGGTCAGCTCACCAAAAACGAGTTGAAAAATGGAGCTCAGGGGCACAGCAATTCACAAACTGGCCGAGTAATAAAGGACAACTATCGTCCAAAAATCTGTTGAGGGAAGGCAACGAGGCGGACTTGAAAGTGAGGCAGAATAGCAGGAAACAGAATTCAGGAGTTACGTTGGAATCGCCTTTAAAGCACAGGAAGAGGGGCAAAACTTCGACAATGATGCACTTGGCCAAAAAGGGTGTATGCGTTTTCTCCTGAATATATTCAGGAGAAAACGCATACGCCCTTTTTGGGCAAGCAAGCAAGCGGGCAATGCAAATCTGCACTACAAAGAAGTATCACTTCCCACCGGTCAAAAGGGACATCCACAAAAATGTGTAAAAACCAGTAATGCAAGACAGGCCCTGGAGAACAGGGAGCCTTGTTATGCTGATGGGCGGGATGTAAATTGCCAACTGCCTGTCTAGAGGAGTACATTGTGTTCCCTAAAAGAAGTAAAGAACAGAGCTACAGAGCCAAGGGCAATTCCAGTCTAGGGAATATACCTTGGGAAAACTGAAAATGAATAAGACAGAGCCACCCCAAAATTTAGGGCTGCACTGCTTACAAGGACCTCAACTTGGGTACACCTTAAATATCCCAGGAAATATAAAAATGGTTCAAAAAATTGTGGTACTTACGTACGATGGAATATCCCTCAGCCATGAAATCAATGTCATAAGACCAGTAGCAGCAAAATGGGTGGATTCAGGTACGATGATTCTAAGTGAAATATGTCACACAGAAAAAGAAACGTATCATAAGATATCACTTATGAAGATCCTGTAAACATGGCTACACTTGAACTGAGTTAGGAAAGAGAACAGTGTCTCACATTTAGAAAACACTCTTATGACTGCTTAAGGGGGAAGGAGAGGTGGGGTGATGCATAAAACCAGAGTTTGATATAAGCACAGGTACCGTTCCAAAAACCAACTATGGAATAGACAAGACCTACACCTTCCTCAGTGAAAGGGACTCAAAACCCCATAGTTCCCGCAGAGGAATATATCTGCCTAGTAAGAATCTTAAAACCTATGTATAGATATGTCTCCATAAGGGAATTAAGTGTGTCTAGACTGGCATAAACATGGCAGCGAGAATCAGCTCAAACCCACTATAAAAAGGAATTTCAAAAACAAAACCAAAAACTGGGAAATTCTTTACAATTCCTTCAGGGTCTCTGATGAAACCTGGAATGACCCTATCTACAATGACAGCTGGATGTGGCATAAGGAGGGACACTTGGGACTGAGAGGATTGGTGAGATTGGGTGAGCAAATGCAGACCCTTTAAAGCACAAATGCCTGGCACCCATTCCATGGGTCCCAACTCTCCAGGTTGAAGGGAATATTACTACAGTTATAACATGTACGGGAAACCTAGAGAACGGACACACTGTGAATAGGAAAGTTTTCTAAAACTCAACGAATAGTCCCTCTCCTGGTGCTCCGGTGTGACTTTCCATCTGCTTTACTATCAACCTCCCAACTTGGAGAGACAGCCGCTTTAACCTCCTGGTTCGCACAGGTTGCCAATTTGGCTGAGGATGAAAGGGAAGAGGGAGAACCAATGAGAGAGTAGCTGTTAGGCATTTGAACGGGAACATATCACTGTAATTTCCCGGCAGGAAGAAGAATTAACCAAAGTCTCAGCCACCCACCGGGAACCAGTATAGGTCCTGAACCAAAATTTTGGACTTGCGGTCAGCTCACCAAAAACGAGTTGAAAAATGGAGCTCAGGGGCACAGCAATTCACAAACTGTCTGAGTAATAAAGGACAACTATCGTCCAAAAATCTGTTGAGGGAAGGCAACGAGGCGGACTTGAAAGCGAGGCAGAATAGCAGGAAACAGATTTCAAGAGGTACTTTGGAATCGCCTTTAAAGCACAGGAAGAGGGGCACAACTTCCACAATGATGCACTTGGCCAAAAAGTGCGTATGCGTTTTCTCCTGAATATATTCAGGAGAAAACGCATACGCCCTTTTTGGGCAAGCAAGCAAGCGGGCAATGCAAATGTGCACTATAAAGAAGTATCACTTCCCACCGGTCAAAAGGGACATAAAAAAAATGTGTAAAAACCAGAAAGGCAAGACAGGCCCTGGAGAACAGGGAGCCTTGTTATGCTGATGGGCGGGATGTAAATTGCCAACTGCCTCTCTGGAGGAGTACATTGTGTTCCCTAAAACAATTAAAGAACAGAGCTACAGAGCCAAGGGCCTTTTCCAGTCTAGGGAATATACCTTGGGAAAACTGAAAATCAATAAGACAGAGCCACCCCAAAATTTACGGATGCACTGCTTACAAGGACCGCAACTTTGGTACACCTTAAATATGCCAGGAAATATAAAAATGGTTCAAAAAATTGTGGTACTTACGTACGATGGAATATCCCTCAGCCATGAAATCAATGTCATAAGACCAGTAGCAGCAAAATGAGTGGATTCAGGTACGATGATTCTAAGTGAAATAAGTCACACAGAAAAAGATCTTATCATAAGATATCACTTATGAAGATCCTGGAAACATGGCTACATTTGAAGTGAGTTAGGAAACAGAACAGTGTCTAACATTTAGAAAACACTCTTATGCCTGCTTAAGGGGGAAGGAGAGGTGGGGTGATGCATAAAACCAGAGTTTGATATAAGCAGAGGTACCATTCCAAAAACCAACTATGGAATAGACAAGACCTACACCTTCCTCAGTGAAAGGGACTCAAAACCCCATATTTCCCGCAGAGGAATATATCTGACTAGTAAGAATGTTAAAACCTATGTATTGATATGTCTCCGTAAAGGAAACAAGTGTGTCTAGACTGGCATAAACATGGCAGCGAGAATCAGCTCAAACCCACTATAAAAAGGAATTTCAAAAACAAAACAAAAAAACTGGGAAAATCTTTCCAATTCCTTCAGGGTCTCTGATGAAACCTGTAATGACCCTATCTACAATGACAGCTGTATTTGGCATAAGGAGGGACACTTGGGACTGAGACGAATGGTGAGATTGGGTGAGCAAATGCAGACGCTTTAAAGCACAAATGCCTGGCACCCATTCCATGGGTCCCAACTCTCCAGGTTGAAGGGAATATTACTACAGCTATAACATGTACGGGAAACCTAGAGAACGGACACACTGTGAATACGAAAGGTTTCTAAAACTCAACGAATAGTCCCTCCCCTGGTGCTCCAGTTTGACTTTCCATCTGCTTTACTATCAACCTCCCAACTTGGAGAGACAGACACTTTAACCTCCTGGTTCGCACAGGTTGCCAATTTGGCAGAGGATGAAAGGGAAGAGGGAGAACCAATGAGAGAGTAGCTGTTAGGCATTTGGATGGGCATATATCACTCTAACTTCCCGGCAGGAAGAAAAATTAACCAAAGTCTCAGCCCCCCACCGGGAACCAGCATAGGTCCTGAACCAAAATTTTGGACTTGCGGTCAGCTCACAAAAAACGAGTTGAAAAATGGAGCTCAGGGGCACAGCAATTCACAAACTGGCCGAGTAATAAAGGACAACTATCGTCCAAAAATCTGTTGAGGGAAGGCAACGAGGCGGACTTGAAAGCGAGGCAGAATAGCAGGAAACAGATTTCAAGAGGTACGTTGGAATCGCCTTTAAAGCACAGGAAGAGGGGCACAACTTCGACAATGGTGCACTTGGCCAAAAAGGGCGTATGCGTTTTCTCCTGAGTATATTCAGGAGAAAACGCATACGCCCTTTTTGGCCAAGCAAGCAAGCGGGCAATGCAAATCTGCCTTACAAAGAAGTATCACTTCCCACCGGTCAAAAGGGACATCCACAAAATGTGTAAAAACCAGAAAGGCAAGACCGGCCCTGGAGAACAGGGAGCCTTGTTATGCTGATGGGCGGGATGTAAATTGCCAACTGCCTCTCTGGAGGAGTGCATTGTGTTCCCTAAAACAAGTAAAGAACAGAGCTACAGAGCCAAGGGTACTTCCAGTCTAGGGAATGTACCTTGGGAAAACTGAAAATCAATAAGACAGTGCCACCCCAAAATTTTGGGCTGCACTGCTTACAAGGACCTCAACTTGGGTACACCTTAAATATCCCAGGAAATATAAAAATGGTTCAAAATATTGTGGTACTTACGTATGATGGAATATCCCTCAGCCATGAAATCAATGTCATAAGACCAGTAGCAGCAAAATGGGTGGATTCAGATACGATGATTCTAAGTGAAATAAGTCACAGAGAAAAAGAAACTTATCATAAGATATCACTTATGAAGATCCTGTAAACATGGTTACACTTGAACTGAGTTAGGAAAGAAAACAGTGTCTCACATTTAGAAAACACTCTTATGCCTGCTTAAGGGGGAAGGAGAGGTGGGGTGATGCATAAAACCAGAGTTTGATATAAGCACAGGTACCGTTCCAAAAACCAACTATGGAATAGACAAGACCTACACCTTCCTCAGTGAAAGGGACTCAAAACCCCATATTTCCAGCAGAGGAATATATCTGACTAGTAAGAATCTTAAAACCTATGTATTGATATGTCTCCGTAAGGGAATCAAGTGTGTCTAGACTGGCATAAACATGGCAGCGAGAATCAGCTCAAACACACTATAAAAAGGAATTTCAAAAACAAAACAAAAAAACTGGGAAATTCTTTACAATTCCTTCAGGGTCTCTGATGAAACCTGGAATGACCCTATCTACAACGACTGCTGGCTGTGGCATAAGGCTGGAAACTTGGGACTGAGAGGATTGGTGAGATTGGGTGAGCAAATGCAGACCCTTTAAAGCACAAATGCCTGGAACCCATTCCATGGGTCCCAACTCTCCAGGTTGAAGGGAATATTACTACAGTTATAACATGTACGGGAAACCTAGAGAACGGACACACTGTGAATACCAAATGTTTCTAAAACTCAACGAATAGTCCCTCTCCTGGTGCTCCGGTTTGACTTTCCATCTGCTTTACTATCAATCTCTCAACTTGGAGAGACAGCCCCTTTAACCTCCTGGTTCGCACAGGTTGCCAATTTGGCAGAGGATGAAAGGGAAGAGGGAGAACCAATGAGAGAGTAGCTGTTAGGCATTTGGACGGGCACATATCACTGTAATTTCCTGGCAGGAAGAAGAATTAACCAAAGTCTCAGCCACCCACCGGGAAACAGTATAGGTCCTGAACCAAAATTTTAGACTTGCGGTTAGCTCACCAAAAACGAGTTGAAAAATGGAGCTCAGGGGCACAGCAATTCACAAACTGGCCAAGTAATAAAGGACAACTATCGTCCAAAAATCTGTTGAGGGAAGGCAACGAGGCGGACTTGAAAGCGAGGCAGAATAGCAGGAAACAGATTTCAAGAGGTACGTTGGAATCACCTTTAAAGCACAGGAAGAGGGGCACAACTTCGACAATGATGCACTTGGCCAAAAAGGGCGTATGTGTTTTCTCCTGAATATATTCAGGAGAAAACGCATACGCCCTTTTTGGCCAAGCAAGCAAGTGGGCAATGCAAATCTGCACTACAAAGAAGTATCACTTCCCACCGGTCAAAAGGGACATTCACAAAATATGTAAAAACCAGAAAGGCAAGACATGCCCTGGAGAACAGGGAGCCTTGTTATGCTGATGGGCGGGATGTAAATTGCCAACTGCCTCTCTGGAGGAGTACATTGTGTTCCCTAAAACAAGTAAAGAACAGAGCTACAGAGCCAAGGGCACTTCCAGTCTAGGGAATATACCTTGGGAAAACTGAAAATCAATAAGACAGAGCCACCCCAAAATTTAGGGCTGCACTGCTTACAAGGACCTCAACTTGGGTACACCTTAAATATCCCAGGAAATATAAAAATGGTTCAAAAAATTGTGGTAATTATGTACGATGGAATATCCCTCAGCCATGAAATCAATGTCATAAGACCAGTAGCAGCAAAATGGGTGGATTCAGGTACGATGATTCTAAGTGAAATAAGTCACACAGAAAAAGAAACTTATCATAAGATATCACTTATGAAGATCCTGTAAACATGGCTACACTTGAACTGAGTTAGGAAAGAGAACAGTGTCTCATATTTAGAAAACACTCTTATGCCTGCTTAAGGGGGAAGGAGACGTGGGGTGATGCATAAAACCAGAGTTTGATATAAGCACAGGTACCGTTCCAAAAACCAACTATGGGATAGACAAGACCTACACCTTCCTCAGTGAAAGGGACTCAAAACCCCATATTTCCCGCAGAGGAATATATCTGACTAGTAAGAATCTTAAAACCTATGTATTGATATGTCTCCGTAAGGGAATCAAGTGTGTCTAGACTGGCATAAACATGGCAGCGAGAATCAGCTCAAACCCACTATAAAAAGGAATTTCAAAAACAAAACAAAAAACCTGGGAAATTCTTTACAATTCCTTCAGGGTCTTTGATGAAACCTGGAATGACCCTATCTACAATGACAGCTGGATGTGGCATAAGGAGGGACACTTGGGACTGAGACGAATGGTGAGATTGGGTGAGCAAATGCAGACCCTTTAAAGCACAAATGCCTGGCACCCATTCCATGGGTCCCAACTCTCCAGGTTGAAGGGAATATTACTACAGTTATAACATGTACCGGAAACCTAGAGAACGGACACACTGTGAATATGAAAGGTTTCTAAAACTCAACGAATAGTCCCTCTCCTGGTGCTCCGGTTTGACTTTCCATCTGCTTTACTATCAACCTCCCAACTTGGAGAGACAGCCCCTTTAACCTCCTGGTTCGCACAGGTTGCCAATTTGGCAGAGGATGAAATGGAAGAGGGAGAACCAATGAGAGAGTAGCTGTTAGGCATTTGGACGGGCACATATCACTGTAATTTCCCAGCAGGAAGAAGAATTAACCAAAGTCTCAGCCACCAACCGGGAACCAGTATAGGTCCTGAACCAAAATTTTGGACATGCGGTCAGCTCACCAAAAACGAGTTGAAAAATGGAGCTCAGGGGCACAGCAATTCACAAACTGTCCGAGTAATAAAGGACAACTATCGTCCAAAAATCTGTTGAGTGAAGACAACGAGGCGGACTTGAAAGCGAGGCAGAATAGCAGGAAACAGATTTCAAGAGGTACCTTGGAATCGCGTTTAAAGCACAGGAAGAGGGGCACAACTTCCACAATGATGCACTTGGGCAAAAAGGGCGTATGCGTTTTCTCCTGAATATATTCAGGAGAAAACGCATACGCCCTTTTTGGACAAGCAAGCAAGCGAGCAATGCAAATCTGCACTACAAAGAAGTATCACTTCCCACCGTACAAAAGGGACATCCACAAAATGTGTAAAAACCAGAAAGGCAAGATAGGCCCTGGAGAACAGGGAGCCTTGTTATGCTGATGGGCGGGATGTAAATTGCCACCTGCCTCTCTGGAGGAGTGCATTGTGTTCCCTAAAACAAGTAAAGAACAGAGCTACAGAGCCAAGGGCACTTCCAGTCTAGGGAATATACCTTGGGAAAACTGAAAATGAATAAGACAGAGCCACCCCAAAATTTAGGGCTGCACTGCTTACAAGGACGTCAACTTGGGTACACCTTAAATATCCCAGGAAATATAAAAATGGTTCAGAAAATTGTGGTACTTACGTACGATGGAATATCCCTCAGCCATGAAATCAATGTCATAAGACCAGTAGCAGCGAAATGGTTGGATTCAGGTACGATGATTCTAAGTGAAATAAGTCACACAGAAAAATAAACTTATCATAAGATATCACTTATGAAGATCCTGTAAACATGGCTACACTTGAACTGATTTAGGAAAGAGAACAGTGTCTCACATTTAGAAAACACTCTTATGCCTGCTTAAGGGGGAAGGAGAGGTGGGGTGATGCATAAAACCAGAGTTTGATATAAGCACACGTACCGTTCCAAAAACCAACTATGGAATACACAAGACCTACACCTTCCTCAGTGAAAGGGACTCAAAACACCATATTTCCCACAGAGGAATATATCTGACTAGTAAAAATCTTAAAACCTATGTATTGATATGTCTCCGTAAGGGAATCAAGTGTGTCTAGACTGGCATAAACATGGTAGCGAGAATCAGCTCAAACCCACTATAAAAAGGAATTCCAAAACAAAAAAAAAACTGGGAAATTCTTTACAATTCCTTCAGGGTCTCTGATGAAACCTGGAATGACCCTATCTACAACGACAGCTGGATGTGGCATAAGGCTGGACACTTGGGACTGAGAGGATTGGTGATATTGGGTGAGCAAATACAGCCTTTTTAAAGCACAAATGCCTGGCACCCATTCCATGGGTCCCAACTCTCAAGGTTGAAGGGAATATTATTACAGCTATAACATGTACAAGAAACCAAGAGAACTGACACACTGTGAATACGAACGGTTTCTAAAACTCAACGAATAATCCCTCTCCTGGTGCTCCGGTTTGACTTTCCTTCTGCTTTACTATCAATCTCCCAACATGGAGAGACAGCCCCTTTAACCTCCTGGTTCACACAGGTTTCCAATTTGGCAGAGGATGAAAGGGAAGAGGGAGAACCAATGAGAGAGTAGCTGTTAGGCATTTGGACGGGCACATATCACTCTAACTTCCCTGCAGGAAGAAGTATTAACCAAAGTCTCAGCCCCCCACCGGGAACCAGCATAGGTCCTGAACCAAAATTTTGGACTTGCGGTCAGCTCACAAAAAACGAGTTGAAAAATGGAGCTCAGGGGCACAGCAATTCACAAACTGGCCGAGTAATAAAGGACAACTATCGTCCAAAAATCTATTGAGGGAAGGCAACGAGGCGGACTTGAAAGCGAGGCAGAATAGCAGGAAACAGATTTCAAGAGGTACGTTGTAATCGCCTTTAAAGCACAGGAAGAGGGGCACAACTTCGACAATGATGCACTTGGCCAAAAAGGGCGTATGCGTTTTCTCCTGAATATATTCAGGAGAAAACGCATACGCCCTTTTTGGCCAAGCAAGCAAGCGGGCAATGCAAATCTGCACTACAAAGAAGTATCACTTCCCACCGGTCAAAAGGGACATCCACAAAATGTGTAAAAACCAGAAAGGCAAGACAGGCCCTGGAGAACAGGGAGCCTTGTTATGCTGATGGACGGGATGTAAATTGCCAACTGCCTCTCTGGAGGAGTGCATTGTGTTCCCTAAAACAAGTAAAGAACAGAGCTACAGATCCAAGGGCACTTCCAGTCTAGGGAATATACCTTGGGAAAACTGAAAATCAATAAGACAGAGCCACCCCAAAATTTAGGGCTGCACCCATTACAAGGACCTCAACTTGGGTACACCTTAAATATCCCAGGAAATATAAAAATTGTTCAAAAAATTGTGGTACTTAAGTACGATGGAATATCCCTCAGCCATGAAATCAATATCATAAGACCAGTAGCAGGAAAATGGGTGGATTCAGGTACGATGATTCTAAGTGAAATAAATCACAAAGAAATAGAAACTTATCATAAGATATCACTTATGAAGATCCTGTAAACATGGCTACACTTGAACTGAGTTAGGAAAGAGAACACTGTCTCACATTTAGAAAACACTCTTATGCCTGCTTAAGGGGGAAGGAGAGGTGGGGTGATGCATAAAACCAGAGTTTGATATAAGCACAGGTACCGTTCCAAAAACCAACTATGGAATAGAGAAGACCTACACCTTCCTAAGTGAAAGGGACTCAAAACCCCATATTTCCCGCAGAGGAATATATCTGACTAGTAAGAATCTTAAAACCTATGTATTGACATGTCTCCGTAAGGGAATCAAGTGTGTCTAGACTGGCATAAACATGGCAGCGAGAATCAGCTCAAACCCACTATAAAAAGGAATTTCAAAAGCAAAACAAAAAAACTGGGAAATTTTTTACAATTCCTTCAGGGTCTCTGATGAAACCTGGAATGACCCTGTCTAAAACGACAGGTGGATGTGGCATAAGGCTGGACACTTGGGACAGAGAGAATTGGTGAGATTGGGTGAGCAAATGCAGACCCTTTAAAGCACAAATGCCTGGCACCCATGCCATGAGTCCCAACTCTCCAGGTTAAAGGGAATATTTCTACAGCTATAACATGTACGGTAAACCTAGAGAACGGACACACTGTGAACACGAAAAGTTTCCAAAACTCAACGAATAGTCCCTCTCCTGGTGCTCCGGTTTGACTTTCCATCTGCTTTACTATCAACCTCCCAACTTGGAGAGACAGCGCCTTTAACCTCCTGGTTCGCACAGGTTGCCAATTTGGCAGAGGATGAAAGGGAAGAGGGAGAACCAATGAGAGAGTAGCTGTTAGGCATTTGGAGGGGCACATATCAATCCAATTTCCCGGCAGGAAGAAGAATTAACCAAAGTCTCAGCCACACACCGGGAAACAGCATAGGTCCTGAACCAAAATTTTGGACTTGCGGTCAGCTCACAAAAAACGAGTTGAAAAATGGAGCTCAGGGGCACGGCAATTCACAAACTGGCCGAGTAATAAAGGACAACTATCGTCCAAAAATCTGTTGAGGGAAGGCAACGAGGCAGACTTGAAAGCGAGGCAGAATAGCAGGAAACAGATTTCAAGAGGTACGTTGGAATCGCCTTTAAAGCACAGGAAGAGGGGCACAACTTCGACAATGATGCACTTGGCCAAAAAGGGCGTATGCGTTTTCTCCTGAATATATTCAGGAGAAAACGCATACGCCCTCTTTGGCCAAGCAAGCAAGCGGGCAATGCAAATCTGCACTACAAAGAAGTATCACCACCGGTCAAAAGGGACATCCACAAAATGTGTAAAAACCAGAAAGGCAAGACAGGCCCTGGAGAACAGGGAGCCTTGTTATGCTGATGGGTGGGATGTAAATTGCCAACTGCCTCTCTGGAGGACTACATTGTGTTCCCTAAAACAAGTAACGAACAGAGCTACAGATCCAAGGGCACTTCCAGTCTAGGGAATATACCTTGGGAAAACTGAAAATCAATAAGACAGAGCCACCCCAAAATTTAGGGCTGCACCCATTACAAGGACCTCAACTTGGGTACACCTTAAATATCCCAGGAAATATAAAAATTGTTCAAAAAATTGTGGTACTTAAGTACGATGGAATATCCCTCAGCCATGAAATCAATATCATAAGACCAGTAGCAGGAAAATGGGTGGATTCAGGTACGATGATTCTAAGTGAAATAAATCACAAAGAAATAGAAACTTATCATAAGATATCACTTATGAAGATCCTGTAAACATGGCTACACTTGAACTGAGTTAGGAAAGAGAACACTGTCTCACATTTAGAAAACACTCTTATGCCTGCTTAAGGGGGAAGGAGAGGTGGGGTGATGCATAAAACCAGAGTTTGATATAAGCACAGGTACCGTTCCAAAAACCAACTATGGAATAGAGAAGACCTACACCTTCCTAAGTGAAAGGGACTCAAAACCCCATATTTCCCGCAGAGGAATATATCTGACTAGTAAGAATCTTAAAACCTATGTATTGACATGTCTCCGTAAGGGAATCAAGTGTGTCTAGACTGGCATAAACATGGCAGCGAGAATCAGCTCAAACCCACTATAAAAAGGAATTTCAAAAGCAAAACAAAAAAACTGGGAAATTTTTTACAATTCCTTCAGGGTCTCTGATGAAACCTGGAATGACCCTGTCTAAAACGACAGGTGGATGTGGCATAAGGCTGGACACTTGGGACAGAGAGAATTGGTGAGATTGGGTGAGCAAATGCAGACCCTTTAAAGCACAAATGCCTGGCACCCATGCCATGAGTCCCAACTCTCCAGGTTAAAGGGAATATTTCTACAGCTATAACATGTACGGTAAACCTAGAGAACGGACACACTGTGAACACGAAAAGTTTCCAAAACTCAACGAATAGTCCCTCTCCTGGTGCTCCGGTTTGACTTTCCATCTGCTTTACTATCAACCTCCCAACTTGGAGAGACAGCGCCTTTAACCTCCTGGTTCGCACAGGTTGCCAATTTGGCAGAGGATGAAAGGGAAGAGGGAGAACCAATGAGAGAGTAGCTGTTAGGCATTTGGAGGGGCACATATCAATCCAATTTCCCGGCAGGAAGAAGAATTAACCAAAGTCTCAGCCACACACCGGGAAACAGCATAGGTCCTGAACCAAAATTTTGGACTTGCGGTCAGCTCACAAAAAACGAGTTGAAAAATGGAGCTCAGGGGCACGGCAATTCACAAACTGGCCGAGTAATAAAGGACAACTATCGTCCAAAAATCTGTTGAGGGAAGGCAACGAGGCAGACTTGAAAGCGAGGCAGAATAGCAGGAAACAGATTTCAAGAGGTACGTTGGAATCGCCTTTAAAGCACAGGAAGAGGGGCACAACTTCGACAATGATGCACTTGGCCAAAAAGGGCGTATGCGTTTTCTCCTGAATATATTCAGGAGAAAACGCATACGCCCTCTTTGGCCAAGCAAGCAAGCGGGCAATGCAAATCTGCACTACAAAGAAGTATCACCACCGGTCAAAAGGGACATCCACAAAATGTGTAAAAACCAGAAAGGCAAGACAGGCCCTGGAGAACAGGGAGCCTTGTTATGCTGATGGGTGGGATGTAAATTGCCAACTGCCTCTCTGGAGGACTACATTGTGTTCCCTAAAACAAGTAACGAACAGAGCTACAGATCCAAGGGCACTTCCAGTCTAGGGAATATACCTTGGGAAAACTGAAAATCAAAAAGACACAGCCACCCCAAAATTTAGGGCTGCACCCATTACAAGGACCTCAACTTGGGTACACCTTAAATATCCCAGGAAATATAAAAATTGTTCAAAAAATTGTGGTACTTAAGTACGATGGAATATCCCTCAGCCATGAAATCAATATCATAAGACCAGTAGCAGGAAAATGGGTGGATTCAGGTACGATGATTCTAAGTGAAATAAATCACAAAGAAATAGAAACTTATCATAAGATATCACTTATGAAGATCCTGTAAACATGGCTACACTTGAACTGAGTTAGGAAAGAGAACACTGTCTCACATTTAGAAAACACTCTTATGCCTGCTTAAGGGGGAAGGAGAGGTGGGGTGATGCATAAAACCAGAGTTTGATATAAGCACAGGTACCGTTCCAAAAACCAACTATGGAATAGAGAAGACCTACACCTTCCTAAGTGAAAGGGACTCAAAACCCCATATTTCCCGCAGAGGAATATATCTGACTAGTAAGAATCTTAAAACCTATGTATTGACATGTCTCCGTAAGGGAATCAAGTGTGTCTAGACTGGCATAAACATGGCAGCGAGAATCAGCTCAAACCCACTATAAAAAGGAATTTCAAAAGCAAAACAAAAAAACTGGGAAATTTTTTACAATTCCTTCAGGGTCTCTGATGAAACCTGGAATGACCCTGTCTAAAACGACAGGTGGATGTGGCATAAGGCTGGACACTTGGGACAGAGAGAATTGGTGAGATTGGGTGAGCAAATGCAGACCCTTTAAAGCACAAATGCCTGGCACCCATGCCATGAGTCCCAACTCTCCAGGTTAAAGGGAATATTTCTACAGCTATAACATGTACGGTAAACCTAGAGAACGGACACACTGTGAACACGAAAAGTTTCCAAAACTCAACGAATAGTCCCTCTCCTGGTGCTCCGGTTTGACTTTCCATCTGCTTTACTATCAACCTCCCAACTTGGAGAGACAGCGCCTTTAACCTCCTGGTTCGCACAGGTTGCCAATTTGGCAGAGGATGAAAGGGAAGAGGGAGAACCAATGAGAGAGTAGCTGTTAGGCATTTGGAGGGGCACATATCAATCCAATTTCCCGGCAGGAAGAAGAATTAACCAAAGTCTCAGCCACACACCGGGAAACAGCATAGGTCCTGAACCAAAATTTTGGACTTGCGGTCAGCTCACAAAAAACGAGTTGAAAAATGGAGCTCAGGGGCACGGCAATTCACAAACTGGCCGAGTAATAAAGGGCAACTATCGTCCAAAAATCTGTTGAGGGAAGGGAACGAGGCAGACTTGAAAGCGAGGCAGAATAGCAGGAAACAGATTTCAAGAGGTACGTTGGAATCGCCTTTAAAGCACAGGAAGAGGGGCACAACTTCGACAATGATGCACTTGGCCAAAAAGGGCGTATGCGTTTTCTCCTGAATATATTCAGGAGAAAACGCATACGCCCTCTTTGGCGAAGCAAGCAAGCGGGCAATGCAAATCTGCACTACAAAGAAGTATCACCACCGGTCAAAAGGGACATCCACAAAATGTGTAAAAACCAGAAAGGCAAGACAGGCCCTGGAGAACAGGGAGCCTTGTTATGCTGATGGGTGGGATGTAAATTGCCAACTGCCTCTCTGGGGGAGTGCATTGTGTTCCCTAAAACAAGTAAACAACAGAGCTACAGAGCCAAGGGCACTTCCAGTCTAGGGAATATAACTTGGGAAAACTGAAAATCAATAAGACAGAGCCACCCCAAAATTTAGGGCTGCACTGCTTACAAGGACCTCAACTTGGGTACACCTTAAATATCCCAGGAAATATAAAAATGGTTCAAAAAATTGTGGTACTTACGTACGATGGAATATCCCTCAGCCATGAAATCAATGTCATAAGACCAGTAGCAGCAAAATGGGTGGATTCAGGTACGATGATTCTAAGTGAAATAAGTCACTGAGAAAAAGAAACTTATCATAAGATATCACTTATGAAGATCCTGTAAACATGGCTACACTTGAACTGAGTTAGGAAACAGAACAGTGTCTCACATTTAGAAAACACTCTTATGCCTGCTTAAGGGGGAAGGAGAGGTGGGGTGATGCATAAAACCAGAGTTTGATATAAGCACAGGTACCGTTCCAAAAACCAACTATGGAATAGACAAGACCTACACCTTCCTCAGTGAAAGGGACTCAAAACCCCATATTTCCCGCAGAGGAATATATCTGACTAGAAAGAATCTTAAAACCTATGTATTGATATGTCTCCGTAAGGGAATCAAGTGTGTCTAGACTGGCATAAACATGGCAGCGAGAATCAGCTCAAACCCACTATAAACAGGAATTTCAAAAACAAAACAAAAATACTGGGAAATTCTTTACAATTCCTTCAGGGTCTCTGATGAAACCTGCAATGACGCTATCTACAACGACAGCTGGATGTGGCATAAGGGTGGACACTTGGGACTGAGACGATTGGTGAGATTGGGTGAGCAAATGCAGACCCTTTAAAGCAATAATGCATGGCACCCATTCCATGGGTCCCAACTCTCTAGGTTGAAGGGAATATTACTACAGTTATAACATGTACAGGAAACCTAGAGAACGGACACACTGTGAATACGAAAGGTTTCTAAAACTCAACGAATAGTCCCTCTCCTGGTGCTCCGGTTTGACTTTCCATCTGCTTTACTATCAATCTCCCAACTTGCAGAGACAGCCCCTTTAACCTCCTGGTTCGCACAGGTTTCCAATTTGGCAGAGGATGAAAGGGAAGAGGGAGAACCAATGAGAGAGTAGCTGTTAGGCATTTGGACGGGCACATATCACTCTAACTTCCCGGCAGGAAGAAGAATTAACAAAAGTCTCAGCCCCCCATCGGGAACCAGCATAGGTCCTGAACCAAAATTTTGGACTTGCGGTCAGCTCACCAAAAACGAGTTGAAAATTGGAGCTCAGGGGCACAGCAATTCACAAACTGGCTGAGTAATAAAGGACAACTATCGTCCAAAAATCTGTTGAGGGAAGGCAACGAGGCGGACTTGAAAGCGAGGCAGAATAGCAGGAAACAGATTTCAAGAGGTATGTTGGAATCGCCTTTAAAGCACAGGAAGAGGGGCACAACTTCGACAAAGATGCACTTGGCCAAAAAGGCCGTATGCGTTTTCTCCTGAATATATTCAGGAGAAAACGCATATGCCCTTTTTGGCCAAGCAAGAAAGCGGGCAATGCAAATCTGCACTACAAAGAAGTATCACTTCCCAACGGTCAAAAGGGACATCCACAAAATGTGTAAAAACCAGAAAGGCAAGACAGGCCCTGGAGAACAGGGAGCCTTGTTATGCTGATGGGCGGGATGTAAATTGCCAATTGCCTCTCTGGAGGAGTGGATTGTGTTCCCTAAAACAAGTAAACAACAGAGCTACAGAGCCAAGGGCACTTCCAGTCTAGGGAATATACCTTGGGAACACTGAAAATCAATAAGACAGAGCCACCCCAAAATTTAGGGCTGCACTGCTTACAAGGACCTCAACTTGGGTACACCTTAAGTATCCCAGGAAATATAAAAATGGTTCAAAAAATTGTGGTACTTACGTACGATGGAATATCCCTCAGCCATGAAATCAATGTCATAAGACCAGTAGCAACAAAATGGGTGGATTCAGGTACGATGATTCTAAGTGAAATAAGTCACACAGAAAAAGAAACTTATCATAAGATATCACTTATAAAGATCCTATAAACATGGCTACACTTGAACTGAGTTAGGAAAGAGAACAGTGTCTCATATTTAGAAAACACTCTTATGCCTGCTTAAGGGGGAAGGAGAGGTTGGGTAATGCATAAAACCAGAGTTTGATATAAGCAGAGGTACCGTACCAAAAACCAACTATGGAATAGACAAGACCTACACCTTCCTCAGTGAAAGGGACTCAAAACACCATATTTCAGGCAGAGGAATATATCTGACTAGTAAGAATCTTAAAACCTATGTATTGATATGTCTCCATAAGGGAATAAAGTGTGTCTAGACTGGCATAAACATGGCAGCGAGAATCAGCTCAAACCCACTATAAAAAGGAATTTCAAAAACAAAACAAAAAAACTGGGAAATTCTTTACAATTCCTTCAGGGTCTCTGATGAAACCTGGAATGACCCTATCTACAACGACAGCTGGATGTGGCATAAGGAGGGACACTTGGGACTGAGACGATTGGTGAGATTGGGTGAGCAAATGCAGACCCTTTAAAGCACAAATGCTTGGCACCCATTCCATGAGTCCCACCGCTCCAGGTTGAAGGGAATATTACTACAGCTATAACATGTACGGGAAACCTAGAGAACGGACACACTGTGAATACGAAAGGTTTCTAAAACTCAACGAATAGCCCCTATCCTGGTGTTCCGGTTTGACTTTCCATCTGCTTTACTATCAACCTCCCAACTTGGAGAGACAGCCCCTTTAACCTCCTGGTTCGCACAGGTTTCCAATTTGGCAGAGGATGAAAGGGAAGAGGGAGAACCAATGAGAGAGTAGCTGTTAGGCATTTGGACGGGCACATATCACTGTAATTTCCTGGCAGGAAGAAGAATTAACCAAAGTCTCAGCCACCCACCGGGAACCATTATAGGTCCTGAACCAAAATTTTAGACTTGCGGTCAGCTCACCAAAAACGAGTTGAAAAATGGAGCTCAGGGGCACAGCAATTCACAAACTGGCCGAGTAATAAAGGAAAACTATCGTCCAAAAATCTGTTGAGGAAAGGCAAGGAGGCAGACTTGAAATCGAGGCAGAATAGCAGGAAACAGATTTCAAGAGGTACATTGGAATCGCCTTTAAAGCACAGGAAGAGGGGCACAACTACGACAATGATGCACTTGGACAAAAACGGCGTATGCGTTTTCTCCTGAATATATTCAGGAGAAAACGCATACGCCCTTTTTGGCCAAGCAAGCAAGCGGGCAATGCAAATCTGCACTACAAAGAAGTATCACTTCCCACCGGTCAAAAGGGACATCCACAAAATGTGTAAAAACCAGAAAGGCAAGACAGGCCCTGGAGAACAGGGAGCCTTGTTATGCTGATGGGCGGGATGTAAATTGCCAACTGCCTCTCTGGAGGAGTGCATTGTGTTCCCTAAAACAAGTAAACAACAGAGCTACAGAGCCAAGGGCACTTCCAGTCTAGGGAATATACCTTGGGAAAACTGAAAATCAATAAGACAGAGCCACCCCAAAATTTAGGGCTGCACTGCTTACAAGGACCTCAACTTTGATACACCTTAAGTATCCCAGGAAATATAAAAAAGGTTCAAAAAATTGTGGTACTTACTTACGATGGAATATCCCTCAGCAATGAAATCAATGTCATAAGACCAGTAGCAGCAAAATGGGTGGATTCAGGTACGATGATTCTAAGTGAAATAAGTCACACAGAAAAAGAAACTTATCATAAGATATCACTTATGAAGATCCTATAAACATGGCTACACTTGAACTGAGTTAGGAAAGAGAACAGTGTCTCACATTTAGAAAACACTATTATGCCTGCTTAAGGGGGAAGGAGAGGTGGGGTGATGCATAAAACCAGAGTTTGATATAAGCACAAGTACCGTTCCAAAAACCTACTATGGAATACACAAGACCTACACCTTCCTCAGTGAAAGGGACTCAAAACCCCATATTTCCCGCAGAGGAATATATCTGACTAGTAAGAATCTTAAAACATATGTATTGATATGTCTCCTTAAGGGAATCAAGTGTGTCTAGACTGGCATAAACATGGCAGCGAGAATCAGCTCAAACCCACTATAAAAAGGAATTTCAAAAACAAAAAAACTCGGAAATTCTTTACAATTCCTTCAGGGTCCCTGATGAAACCTGGAATGACCCTATCTACAACGACAGCTGGATGTGGCATAAGGAAGGACACTTGGGACTGAGAGGTTTGGTGAGATTGGGTGAGCAAATGCAGACCCTTTAAATCACAAATGCCTGGCACCCATTCCATGGGCCCCAACTCTCCAGGTTGAAGGGAATATTACTACAGCTATAACATGTACGGGAAACCTAGAGAACGGACACACTGTGAATACGAAAGGTTTCTAAAACACAACGAATAGTCCCTCTCCTGGTGCTCCGGTTTGACTTTTCATCTGCTTTACTATCAAACTCCAAACTTGGAGAGACAGCCCCTTTAACCTCCTGCTTCACACAGGTTGCCAATTTGGCAGAGGATGAAAGGGAAGAGGGAGAACCAATGAGAGAGTAGCTGTTAGGCATTTGGACGGGCACATATCACTGTAATTTCCAGGCAGGAAGAAGAATTAACCAAAGTCTCAGCCACCCACCGGGAACCAGTATAGGTCCTGAACCAAAATTTTGGACTTGCGGTCAGCTCACCAAAAACGAGTTGAAAAATGGAGCTCAGGGGCACAGCAATTCACAAACTGGCCGAGTAATAAAGGACAACTATCGTCCAAAAATCTGTTGAGGGAAGGCAACGAGGCGGACTTGAAAGCGAGTCAGAATAGCAGGAAACAGATTTCAAGAAGTACGTTGGAATCGCCTTTAAAGCACAGGAAGAGGGGCACAACTTCGACTATGATTCACTTGCCCAAAAAGGGTGTATGCGTTTTCTCCTGAATATATTCAGGAGAAAACGCATACGCCCTTTTTGGCCAAGCAAGCAAGCAGGCAATGCAAATCTGCACTACAAAGAAGTATCACTTCCCACCGGTCAAAAGGGACATCCACAAAATGTGTAAAAACCAGAAAGGCAAGACAGGCCCTGGAGAACAGGGAGCCTTGTTATGCTGATGGGCGGGATGTAAATTGCCAACTGCCTCTCTGGAGGAGTGCATTGTGTTCCCTAAAACAAGTAAACAACAGAGCTACAGAGCCAAGGGCACTTCCAGTCTAGGGAATATACCTTGGGAAAACTGAAAATCAATAAGACAGAGCCACCCCAAAATTTAGGGCTGCACTGCTTACAAGGACCTCGCTTGGATACACCTTAAGTATCCCAGGAAATATAAAAATGGTTCAAAAAATTGTGGTACTTACGTACGATGGAATATCCCTCAGCCATGAAATCAATGTCATAAGACCAGTAGCAGCAAAATGGGTGGATTCAGGTACGATGATTCTAAGTGAAATAAGTCACACAGAAAAAGAAAATTATCCTAAGATATCACTTATGAAGATCCTATAAACATGGCTACACTTGAACTGAGTTAAGAGAGAGAACAGTGTCTCATATTTAGAAAACACTCTTATGCCTGCTTAAGTTGGACGGAGAGGTGGGGTGATGCATAAAACCAGAGTTTGATATAAGCACAGGTACCGTTCCAAAAACCAACTATGGAATAGACAAGACCTACACCTTCCTCAGTGAAAGGGACTCAAAACACCATATTTCCCGCAGAGGAATATATCTGACTAGTAAGAATCTTAAAATCTATGTATTGATATGTCTCCGTAAGGGAATCAAGTGTGTCTAGACTGGCATAAACATGGCAGCGAGAATCAGCTCAAACCCACTATAAAAAGGAATTTCAAAATCAAAACAAAAAATCTGGGAAATTCTTTACAATTCCTTCAGGGTCTCTGATGAAACCTGGAATGACCCTATCTACAACGACAGCTGGATGTGGCATAAGGAGGGACACTTGGGACTGAGACGATTGGTGAGATTGGGTGAGCAAATGCAGACCCATTAAAGCACAAATGCTTGGCACCCATTCCATGAGTCCCACCTGTCCAGGTTGAAGAGAATATTACTACAGCTATAACATGTACGGGAAACCTAGAGAACGGACACACTGTGAATACGAAAGGTTTCTAAAACTCAACGAATAGCCCCTATCCTGGTGTTCCGGTTTGACTTTCCATCTGCTTTACTATCAACCTCCCAACTTGGAGAGACAGCCCCTTTAACCTCCTGGTTCGCACAGGTTTCCAATTTGGCAGAGGATTAAAGGGAAGAGGGAGAACCAATGAGAGAGTAGCTGTTAGGCATTTGGACGGGCACATATCACTGTAATTTCCCGGCAGGAAGAAGAATTAACCAAAGTCTCAGCCACCCACCGGGAACCATTATAGGTCCTGAACCAAAATTTTGGACTTGCGGTCAGCTCACCAAAAACGAGTTGAAAAATGGAGCTCAGGGGCACAGCAATTCACAAACTGGCCGAGTAATAAAGGACAACTATCGTCCAAAAATCTGTTGAGGAAAGGCAAGGAGGCAGACTTGAAATTGAGGCAGAATAGCAGGAAACAGATTTCAAGAGGTACATTGGAATCGCCTTTAAAGCACAGGAAGAGGGGCACAACTTCGACAATGATGCACTTGGCCAAAAAGGGCGTATGCGTTTTCTCCTGAATATATTCAGGAGAAAACGCATACGCCCTTTTTGGCCAAGCAAGCAAGCGGGCAATTGAAATCTGCACTACAAAGAAGTATCACTTCCCACCAGTCAAAAGGGACATCCACAAAATGTGTAAAAACCAGAAAGGCAAGACAGGCCCTGGAGAACAGGGAGCCTTGTTATGCTGATGGGCGGGATGTAAATTGCCAACTGCCTCTCTGGAGGAGTGCATTGTGTTTCCTAAAACAAGTAAACAACAGAGCTACAGAGCCAAGGGCACTTCCAGTCTAGGGAATATACCTTGGGAAAACTGAAAATCAATTAGACAGAGCCACCCCAAAATTTAGGGCTGCACTGCTTACAAGGACCTCAAATTTGATACACCTTAAGTATCCCAGGAAATATAAAAAAGGTTCAAAAAATTGTGGTACTTACTTACGATGGAATATCCCTCAGCAATGAAATCAATGTCATAAGACCAGTAGCAGCAAAATGGGTGGATTCAGGTACGATGATTCTAAGTGAAATGAGTCACACAGAAAAAGAAACTTATCATAAGATATCACTTAGGAAGATCCTATAAACATGGCTACACTTGAACTGAGTTAGGAAAGAGAACAGTGTCTCACATTTAGAAAACACTCTTATGCCTGCTTAAGGGGGAAGGAGAGGTGGGGTGATGCATAAAACCAGAGTTTGATATAAGCACAAGTACCGTTCCAAAAACCTACTATGGAATACACAAGACCTACACCTTCCTCAGTGAAAGGGACTCAAAACCCCATATTTCCCGCAGAGGAATATATCTGACTAGTAAGAATCTTAAAACATATGTATTGATATGTCTCCTTAAGGGAATCAAGTGTGTCTAGACTGGCATAAACATGGCAGCGAGAATCAGCTCAAACCCACTATCAAAAGGAATTTCAAAAACAAAACAAAAAAACTCGGAAATTCTTTACAATTCCTTCAGGGTCCCTGATGAAACCTGGAATGACCCTATCTACAACGACAGCTGGATGTGGCATAAGGAAGGACACTTGGGACTGAGAGGTTTGGTGAGATTGGGTGAGCAAATGCAGACCCTTTAAATCACAAATGCCTGGCACCCATTCCATGGGCCCCAACTCTCCAGGTTGAAGGGAATATTACTACAGCTATAACATGTACGGGAAACCTAGAGAACGGACACACTGTGAATACGAAAGGTTTCTAAAACTCAACGAATAGTCCCTCTCCTGGTGCTCCGGTTTGACTTTTCATCTGCTTTACTATCAACCTCCAAACTTGGAGAGACAGCCCCTTTAACCTCCTGGTTCACACAGGTTGCCAATTTGGCAGGGGATGAAAGGGAAGATTGAGAACCAATGAGAGAGTAGCTGTTAGGCATTTGGACGGGCACATATCACTGTAATTTCCAGGCAGGAAGAAGAATTAACCAAAGTCTCAGCCACCCACCGGGAACCAGTATAGGTCCTGAACCAAAATTTTGGACTTGCGGTCAGCTCACCAAAAACGAGTTGAAAAATGGAGCTCAGGGGCACAGCAATTCACAAACTGGCCGAGTAATAAAGGACAACTATCGTCCAAAAATCTGTTGAGGGAAGGCAACGAGGTGGACTTGAAAGCGAGTCAGAATAGCAGGAAACAGATTTCAAGAAGTGCGTTGGAATCGCCTTTAAAGCACAGGAAGAGGGGCACAACTTCGACAATGATGCACTTGCCCAAATAGGGCGTATGCGTTTTCTCCTGAATATATTCAGGTGAAAACGCATACGCCCTTTTTGGCCAAGCAAGCAAGCAGGCAATGCAAATCTGCACTACAAAGAAGTATCACTTCCCACCGGTCAAAAGGGACATCCACAAAATGTGTAAAAACCAGAAAGGCAAGACAGGCCCTGGAGAACAGGGAGCCTTGTTATGCTGATGGGCGGGATGTAAATTGCCAACTGCCTCTCTGGAGGAGTGCATTGTGTTCCCTAAAACAAGTAAACAACAGAGCTACAGAGCCAAGGGCACTTCCAGTCTAGGGAATATACCTTGGGAAAACTGAAAATCAATAAGACAGAGCCACCCCAAAATTTAGGGCTGCACTGCTTACAAGGACCTCGCTTGGATACACCTTAAGTATCCCAGGAAATATAAAAATGGTTCAAAAAATTGTGGTACTTACGTACGATGGAATATCCCTCAGCAATGAAATCAATGTCATAAGACCAGTAGCAGCAAAATGGGTGGATTCAGGTACGATGATTCTAAGTGAAATAAGTCACACAGAAAAAGAAACTTATCCTAAGATATCACTTATGAAGATCCTATAAACATGGCTACACTTGAACTGAGTTAGGAAAGAGAACAGTGTCTCATATTTAGAAAACACTCTTATGCCTGCTTAAGTTGGAAGGAGAGGTGGGGTGATGCATAAAACCAGAGTTTGATATAAGCAGAGGTACCGTTCCAAAAACCAACTATGGAATAGACAAGACCTACACCTTCCTCAGTGAAAGGGACTCAAAACCCCATATTTCCCGCAGAGGAATATATCTGACTAGTAAGAATCTTAAAACCTATGTATTGATATGTCTCCGTAAGGGAATCAAGTGTGTCTAGACTGGCATAAACATGGCAGCGAGAATCAGCTCAAACCCACTATAAAAAGGAATTTCAAAATCAAAACAAAAAATCTGGGAAATTCTTTACAATTCCTTCAGGGTCTCTGATGAAACCTGGAATGACCCTATCTACAACGACAGCTGGATGTGGCATAAGGAGGGACACTTGGGACTGAGACGATTGGTGAGATTGATTGAGCAAATGCAGACCCTTTAAAGCACAAATGCCTGGCACCCATTCCATGGGTCCCAACTCTCCAGGCTGAAGAGAATATTACTACAGCTATAACATGTACGGGAAACCTAGAAAACAGACACACTGTGAATACGAAAGGTTTCTAAAACTCAACGAATAGTCCCTCTCCTGGTGCTCCGGTTTGACTTTACATCTGCTTTACTATCAACTTCCCAACTTGGAGAGACAGCCCCTTTAACCTCCTGGTTCGCACAGGTTTCTAATTTGGCAGAGGATGAAAGGGAAGAGGGAGAACCAATGAGAGAGTAGCTGTTAGGCATTTGGACGGGCACATATCACTCTAATTTCCCGGCAGGAAGAAGAATTAACCAAAGTCTCAGCCACCCACCGGGAACCAGTATAGGTCCTGAACCAAAATTTTGGACTTGCGGTCAGCTCACCAAAAACGAGTTGCAAAATGGAGCTCAGGGGCACAGCAATTCACAAACTGGCCGAGTAATAAAGGACAACTATCGTCCAAAAATCTGTTGAGGAAAGGCAACGATGTGCACTTGAAAGCGAGGCAGAATAGCAGGAAACAGATTTCAAGAGGTACGTTGGAATCACCTTAAAAGCACAGGAAGAGGGGCACAACTTCGACAATGATGCACTTGGCCAAAAAGGGCGTATGCGTTTTCTCCTGAATATATTCAGGAGAATATGCATACGCCCTTTTTGGCCAAGCAAGCAAGCGGGCAATTCAAATCTGCACTACAAAGAAGTATCACTTCCCACCGGTCAAAAGGGACATCCACAAAATGTGTAAAAACCAGAAAGGCAAGACAGGCCCTGGAGAACTGGGAGCCTTGTTATGCTGATGGGCGGGATGTAAATTGCCAACTGCCTCTCTGGAGGAATGCATTGTGTTCCCTAAAACAAGTAAACAACAGAGCTACAGAGCCAAGGGCACTTCCAGTCTAGGGAATATACCTTGGGAAAACTGAAAATCAATAAGACAGAGACACACCAAAATTTAGGGCTGCACTGCTTACAAGGACCTCAACTTTGATACACCTTAAGTATCCCAGGAAATATAAAAATGGTTCAAAAAATTGTGGTACTTACGTACGATGGAATATCCCTCGGCCATGAAATCAATGTCATAAGACCAGTAGCAGCAAAATGGGTGTATTCAGGTACGATGATTCTAAGTGAAATAAGTCCCACAGAAAAAGAAACTTATCATAAGATATCACTTATGAAGATCCTATAAACATGGCTACACTTGAACTGAGTTATGAAAGAGAACAGAGTCTCACATTTAGAAAACACTCTTATGCCTGCTTAAGGGGGAAGGAGAGATGGGGTGATGCATAAAACCAGAGTTTGATATAAGCATAAGTACAGTTCCAAAAACCTACTATGGAATAGACAAGACCTACACCGTCCTCAGTGAAAGGGACTCAAAACCCCATATTTCCTGAAGAGGAATATATCAGACTAGTAAGAATCTTAAAACCTATGTATTGATATGTCACCGTAAGGGAATCAAGTGTGTCTAGACTGGCATAAACATGGCAGTGAGAATCAGCTCAAACCCACTATAAAAAGGAATTTCAAAAACAAAACAGAAAAACTGGGAAATTCTTTACAATTCCTTCAGGGTCCCTGTTGAAACCTGGAATGACCCTATCTACAACGACAGATGGATGTGGCATAAGGAAGGACACTTGGGACTGAGAGGTTTGGTGAGATTGGGTGAGCAAATGCAGACCCTGTAAATCACAAATTCCTGGCACCCATTCGATGGGCCCCAACTCTCCAGGTTGAAGGGAATATTACTGCAGCTATAAGATGTACGGGAAACCTAGAGAACTGACACACTGTGAATACGAAAGGGTTCTAAAACTCAACGAATAGTCCCTCTCCTGGTGCTCCGGTTTGACTTTTCATCTGCTTTACTATCAACCTCCCAACTTGGAGCGACAGCCCCTTTAACCTCCTGGTTCTCACAGGTTGCCAATTTGGCAGAGGATGAAAGGGAAGTGGGAGAACCAATGAGAGAGTAGCTGTTAGGCATTTGGACGGGCACATATCACTGTAATTTCCCAGCAGGAATAAGAATTAACCAAAGTCTCAGCCACCCACCAGGAACCAGTATAGGTCCTGAACCAAAATTTTGGACTTGCGGTCAGCTCACCAAAAACGAGTAGAAAAATGGAGCTCAGGGGCACAGCAATTCACAAACTGGCCGAGTAATAAAGGACAACTATCGTCCAAAAATCTGTTGTGGGAAGGCAACGAGCCGGACTCGAAAGCGAGGCAGAATAGCAGGGAACAGATTTCAAAGGTAAGTTGTAATCGCCTTTAAAGCACAAGAAGAGGGGCACAACTTCGACAATGATGCACTTGGCCAAAAAGGGCGTATGCGTTTTCTCCTGAATATATTCAGGAGAAAACACATACGCTCTTTTTGGCCAAGCAAGCAAGCGGGCAATGCAAATCTGTACTAAAAAGAAGTATCACTTCCCACCGGTCAAAAGGGACAGCCACAAAATGTGTAAAAAGCAGAAAGTCAAGACAGGCCCTGGAGAACAGGGAGCCTTGTTATGCTGATGGGCGGGATGTAACTAGCCAACTGCCTCTCTGGAGGAGTGCATTGTGTTCCCTAAAACGAATAAACAACAGAGTTACAGAGCCAAGGGCACTTCCAGTATACAGAATATACCTTGGGAAAACTGAAAATCGATTAGGCAGAGCCACCCCAAAATTTAGGGCTAATCTGCTTACAAGGACCTCACCTTGGGTACACCTTAAATATCCCAGGAAATATAAAAATGGTTCAAAAAATTGTGGTACTTACATACGATGGAATATCCCTCAGCCATGAAATCAATGTCATAAGACCAGTAGCAGCAAAATGGGTGGATTCAGCTACGATGATTCTAAGTGAAATAAGTCACACAGAAAAAGAAACTTATCATAAGATATCACTTATGAAGATCATGTAAACATGGCTACACTTGAACTGAGTTAGGAAAGAGAACAGTGTCTCACATTTAGAAAACACTCTTATGCCTGCTTAAGGGGGAAGGAGAGGTGGGATGATGCATAAAACCAGAGTTTGATATAAGCACATGTACCGTTCCAAAAACCAACTATGGAATAGCCAAGACCTACACCTTTCTCAGTGAAAGGGACTCAAAAGCCCATATTTCCCGCAGAGGAATATATCTGACTAGTAAGAATCTTAAAACCTATGTATTGATATGTCTCCGTAAGGGAATCAAGTGTGTCTAGACAGGCATAAACATGGCAGCGAGAATCAGCTCAAACCCACTATATAAAGGAATTTCAGAAACAAAACAAAAAAACTGGGAAATTCTTTACAATTCCTTCAGGGTCTCTGATGAAACCTGGAATGACCCTATGTACAACGACAGCTGGATGTGGCATAAGCCTGGACACTTGGGACTTAGAGGATTAGTGAGATTGTGTGAGCAAATGCAGACCCTTTAAAGCACAAATGCCTGGCACCCATTCCATGGGTCCCAACTCTCCAGGTTATAAGGAATATTACTACAGCTATAACATGTACGGGAAACCTAGAGAACGGACACACTGTGAATACAAAAGGTTTCTAAAACTCAACGAATAGTCCCTCTCCTGGTGCTCGGCTTTGACTTTCCATCTGCTTTACTATCAACCTCCCAACTTGCAGAGACAGCCCCTTTAACCTCCTGGTTCGCACAGGTTGCCAATTTGGCAGAGGATGAAAGCGGGAGAACCAATGAGAGAGTAGCTGTTAGGCATTTGGACGGGCACATGTCACTGTAATTTCCCGGCAGGAAGAAGAATTAACCAAAGTCTCAGGCATCCACCGGGAACCAGTATAGCTCCTGAACCAAAATTTTGGAATGCGGTCGGCTCACAAAAAACGAGTTGAAAAATGGAGCTCAGGGGCACAGCAATTCACAAACTGGCCGAGTAATAAAGGACAACTATCGTCCAAAAATCTGTTGAGGGAAGGCAACGAGGCGGACTTGAAAGCGAGGCAGAATAGCAGGAAACAGATTTCAAGAGGTACGTTGGAATCGCCTTTAAAGCACAGGAAGAGGGGCACAACTTCGACAATGATGCACTTGGCCAAAAAGGGCGTATGCGTTTTCTCCTGAATATATTCAGGAGAAAACGCATACGCCCTTTTTGGCCAAGCAAGCAAGCGGGCAATGCAAATCTGCACTACAAAGAAGTATCACTTCCCACCGGTCAAAAGGGACATCCACAAAATGTGTAAAAACCAGAAAGGCAAGACAGGCACTGGAGAACAGGGAGCCTTGTTATGCTGATGGGCGGGATGTAAATTGCCACCTGCCTCTCTGGAGGAGTGCATTGTGTTCCCTAAAACAAGTAAACAACAGAGCTACAGAGCCAAGGGCACTTCCTGTCTGTGGAATATACCTTGGGAAAACTGAAAATCAATAAGACAGAGCCAGCCCAAAATTTAGGGCTGCACTGCTTACAAGGACCTCAACTTGGGTACACCTTAAATATCCCAGGAAATATAAAAATGGTTCGAAAATTTGTGGTACTTACGTACGATAGAATATCCCTCAGCCAGGAAATCAATGTCATAAGAGCAGTAGCAGCAAAATGGGTGGATTCGGGTAAGATGATTCTAAGTGAAATAAGTCACACAGAAAAAGAAACTTATCATAAGATATCACTTATGAAGATCCTGTAAACATGGCTACACTTGAACTGAGTTAGGAAAGAGAACAGTGTCACACATTTAGAAAACACTCTTATGCCTGCTTAAGGGGGAAGGAGAGGTGGGATGATGCATAAAAACAGAGTTTGATATAAGCACAGGTACCGTAACAAACACCAAATATGGAATAGACAAGACCTACACCTTCCTCAGTGAAAGGGACTCAAAACACCATATTTCCAGCAGAGGAATATATCTGACTAGTAAGAATCTTAAAACCTATGTATTGATATGTCTCCGTAAGGGAATCAAGTGTGTCTAGACTGGCATAAATATGGCAGCGGGAATCAGCTCAAGCCCACTATAAAAAGGAATTTCAAAAACAAAATACAAAAACTGGGAAATTCTTAACATTTCCTTCAGGGTCTCTGATGAAACCTGGAATGACCCTATCTACAACGCCAGCTGGATGTGGCATAAGGAGGGACACTTGGGACTGAGATGATTGGTGAGATTGGGTGAGCAAATGCAGACCCTTTAAAGCACAAATTCCTGGCACCCATTACATAGGTCCCAACTCTCCAGGTAGAAGGGAATATTACTACAGCTATAACATGTACGGGAAACCTAGAGAACGGACACACTGTGAATATGAAAGGTTTCTAAACTCAACGAATAGTCCCTCTCCTGGTGCTCCGGTTTGACTTTCCATCTGCTTTACTATCAACATCCCAACTTGGAGAGACAGTCCCTTTAACCTCCTGGTTCGCACAGGTTGACAATTTGGCAGAGGATGAAAGGGAAGAGGGAGAACCAATGAGAGAGTAGCTGTTAGGCATTTGGACGGGCACATATCACTGTAATTTCCCGGCAGGAAGAAGAATTAACCAAAGTCTCAGCCACCCACCGGGAACCAGTATAGGTCCTGAAGCAAAATTTTGGACTTGCGGTCAGCTCACCAAAAACGAGTTGAAAAATGGAGCTCAGGGGCACAGCAATTCACAAACTGTCTGAGTAATAAAGGACAACTATCGTCCAAAAATCTGTTGAGGAAAGGCAACGAGGCGGACTTGAAAGCGACGCTGAATAGCAGGAAACAGATTTCAAGAGGTACGTTGGAATCGCCTTTAAAGCACAGGAAGAGGGGCACAACTTCGACAATGATGCACTTGGCCAAAAAGGGCGTATGCGTTTTCTCCTGAATATATTCAGGAGAAAACGCATACGCCCTTTTTGGCCAAGCAAGCAAGAGGACAATGCAAACCTGCACTACAAAGAAGTAACACTTCCCACCGGTCAAAAGGGACATCCACAAAATGTGTAAAAACCAGAAAGGCAAGACAGGCCCTGGAGAACAGGGAGCCTTGTTATGCTGATGGGCGGGATGTAAATTGCCAACTGCCTCTCTGGAGGAGTGCATTGTGTTCCCTAAAACAAGTAAACAACAGAGCTACAGAGCCAAGGGCACTTCCAGTCTAGGGAATATACCTTGGGAAAACTGAACATCAATAAGACAGAGCCACACCAAAATTTAGGGCTGCACTGCTTACAAGGACCTCAACTTTGATACACCTTAAGTATCCCAGGAAATACAAAAATGGTTCAAAAAATTGTGGTACTTACGTATGATGGAATATCCCTCAGCCATGAAATCAATGTCATAAGACCAGTAGCAGCAAAATGGGTGGATTCAGGTACGATGATTCTAAGTGAAATAAGTCACACAGAAAAAGAAACTTATCATAAGATATCACTTATGAAGATCCTATAAACATGGCTACACTTGAACTGAGTTAGGAAAGAGAACAGAGTCTCACATTTAGAAAACACTCTTATGCCTGCTTAAGGGGGAAGGAGAGGTGGGGTGATGCATAAAACCATAGTTTGATATAAGCACAAGTACCGTTCCAAAAACCTACTATGGAATACACAAGACCTACACCGTCCTCAGTGAAAGGGACTCAAAACCCCATATTTCCTGAAGAGGAATATATCAGACTAGTAAGAATCTTAAAACCTATGTATTGATATGTCTCCGTAAGGGAATCAAGTGTGTCTAGACTGGCATAAACATGGCAGTGAGAATCAGCTCAAACCCACTATAAAAAGGATTTTCAAAAACAACCAAAAAAACTGGGAAATTCTTTACAATTCCTTCAGGGTCCCTGTTGAAACCTGGAATGATCCTATCTACAACGACAGCTCGATGTGGCATAAGGAAGGACACTTGGGACTGAGAGGTTTGGTGAGATTGGGTGAGCAAATGCAGACCCTTTAAATCACAAATGCCTGGCACCCATTCCATGGGCCCCAACTCTCCAGGTTGAAGGGAATATTACTACAGCTATAACATGTACGGGAATCCTAGAGAACGGACACACTGTGAATACGAAAGGTTTCTAAAACTCAACGAATAGTCCCTCTCCTGGTGCTCCGGTTTGACTTTCCATCTGCTTTACTATCAACCTCCCAACTTGGAGAGACAGCCCCTTTAACCTCCTGGTTCGCACAGGTTGCCAATTTGGCAGAGGATGAAAGGGAAGAGGGAGAACTAATGAGAGAGTAGCTGTTAGGCATTTGGACGGGCACATATCACTGTAATTTCCCGGCAGGAAGAAGAATTAACCAAAGTCTCAGCCACCCACCAGGAACCAGTATAGGTCCTGAACCAAAATTTTGGACTTGCGGTCAGCTTACCAAAAACGAGTTGAAAAATGTAGCTCAGGGGCACAGCAATTCATAAACTGGCCGAGTAATAAAGGACAACTATCGTCCAAAAATCTGTTGAGGGAAGGAAAGGAGGTGGACTTGAAAGCGAGGCAGAATAGCAGGAAACAGATTTCAAGAGGTACGTTGGAATCGCCTTTAAAGCACAGGAAGAGGGGCACAACTTCGACAATGATGCCCTTGTCCAAAAAGGGCGTATGCGTTTTCTCCTGAATATATTCAGGAGAAAACGCATACGCCCTTTTTGGCCAAGCAAGCAAGCGGGCAATGCAAATCTGCACTAAAAAGAAGTATCACTTCCCACCGGTCAAAAGGGACATCCACAAAATGTGTAAAAAGCAGAAAGGCAAGACAGGCCCTGGAGAACAGGGAGCCTTGATATGCTGATGGGCGGGATGTAAATTGCCTACTGCCTCTCTGGAGGAGTGCACTGTGTTCCCTAAAACAAGTAAAGAACAGAGCTACAGAGCCAAGGGAACTTCCAGTCTAGGGAATATACCTTGGGAAAACTGAAAATCAATAAGACAGAGCCACCCCAAAATTTAGGGCTGCACTGCTTACAAGGACTTCAAGTTGGGTACACCTTAAATATGCCAGGAAATATAAAAATGGTTCAAAAAATTGTGGTACTTACGTATGATGGAATATCCCTCAGCCATGAAATCAATGTCATAAGACCAGTAGCAGCAAAATGGGTGGATTCAGGTACGATGATTCTAAGTGAAATAAGTCACACAGAAAAAGAAACTTATCATAAGATATCACTTATGAAGATCCTGTAAACATGGCTACACTTGAACTGAGTTAGGAAAGAGAACAGTGTCTCACATTTAGAAAACACACTTATGCCTGCTAAGGGGGAAGGAGAGGTGGGGTGATGCATAAAACCAGAGTTTGATATAAGCACAGGTACCGTTCCAAAAACCAACTATGGAATAGACAAGACCTACACCTTCCTCAATGAAAGGGACTCAAAACCAGATATTTCCCGCAGAGGAATATATCTGACTAGTAAGAATCTTAAAACCTATGTATTGATATGTCTCCATAAGGGAATCAAGTGTGTCTAGACTGGCATAAACATGGCAGCGAGAATCAGCTCAAACCCACTATAAAAAGGAATTTCAAAAACAAAACAAAAAAACTGGGAAATTCTTTATAATTCCTTCCGTGTCCCTGATGAAACCTGGAATGACCCTATCTACAATGACAGCTGGATGTGGCATAAGGAGGGACACTTGGGACTGAGACGATTGGTGAGATTGGGTGAGCAAATGCAGACCCTTTAAAGCACAAATGCCTGGCACCCATTCCATGGGTCCCAACTCTCCAGGTTGAAGGGAATATTACCACAGCTATAACATGTACAGGAAACCTAGAGAACAGACACACTGTGAATACGAAATGTTTCTAAAACTCAACGAATAGTCCCTCTCCTGGTGCTCTGGTTTGACTTTCCATCTGCTTTACTATCAACCTCCCAACTTGGAGAGACAGCCCCTTTAACCTCCTGGTTCGAACAGGTTGCCAATTTGGCAGAGGATGAAAGAGAAGAGGGAGAACCAATGAGAGAGTAGCTGTTAGGCATTTGAACGGGCACATATCACTGTAATTTCCCGGCAAGAAGAAGAATTAACCAAAGTCTCAGCCCCCCACCGGGAAACAGCATAGGTCCTGAACCAAAATTTTGGACTTGCGGTCAGCTCACCAAAAACGAGTTGAAAAATGGAGCTCAGGGGCACAGCAATTCACAAACTGGCCGAGTAATAAAGGACAACTATCGTCCAAAAATCTGTTGAGGGAAGGCAACGAGGCGGACTTGAAAGCGAGGCAGAATAGCAGGAAACAGATTTCAAGAGGTACGTTGGAATCGCCTTTAAATCACAGGAAGAGGGGCACAACTTCGACAATGAAGCACTTGGCCAAAAGGGCGTATGCGTTTTCTCCTGAATATATTCAGGAGAAAACACATACGCCCTTTTTGGCCAAGCAAGCAAGCGGGCAATGCAAATCTGCACTACAAAGACGTATCACTTCCCACCGGTAAAAGGGACATCCACAAAATGTGTAAAATCCAGAAAGGCAAGACAGGCCCTGGAGAACAGGGAGCCTTGTTATGCTGATGGGCGGGATGTAAATTGCCAACTGCCTCTCTGGAGGAGTGCATTGTGTTCCCTAAAACAAGTAAACAACAGAGCTACAGAGCCAAGGGCACTTCCAGTCTAGGGAATATTCCTTGGGAAAACTGAAAATCAATAAGACAGAGCCACCCCAAAATTTAGGGCGGCACTGCTTACAAGGACCTCAACTTGGGTACACCTTAAATATCCCAGGAAATATAAAAATGGTTCAGAAATTTGTGGTACTTACGTACGATGGAATATCCCTCAGCCATGAAATCAATGTCATAAGACCAGTAGCAGCAAAATGGGTGGATTCAGGTACGATGATTCTAAGTGAAATAAGTCACACAGAAAAAGAAACTTATCATAAGATATCACTTATGAAGATCCTGTAAACATGGCTACACTTGAACTGAGTTAGGAAAGAGAACAGTGTCTCACATTTAGAAAACACTCTTATGCCTGCTTAAGGGGGAAGGAGAGGTGGGGTGATGCATAAAACCAGAGTTTGATATAAGCACAGGTACCGTTCCAAAAACCAACTATGGAATAGACAAGACCTACACCTTCCTCAGTGAAAGGGACTCAAAACCCCATATTTCCCTCAGAGGAATATATCTGACTAGTAAGAATCTTAAAACCTATGTATAGATATGTCTCCGTAAGGGAATCAAGTGTGTCTAGACTGGCATAAACATGGCAGCGAGAATCAGCTCAAACCCACTATAAAAAGGAATTTCAAAAACAAAACAAAAAACTAGGAAATTCTTTACAATTCCTTCAGGGTCTCTGATGAAACCTGGAATGACCTTATCTACAATGACAGCTGGATGTGGCATAAGGAGGGACACTTGGGACTGAGACGATTGGTGAGATTGGGTGAGCAAATGCAGACGCTTTAAAGCACAAATGCCTGGCACCCATTCCATGGGTCCCAACTCTCCAGGTTGAAGGGAATATTACTACACCTATAACATGTACGGGAAACCTAGAGAACGGACACACTGTGAAATTGAAACGTTTCTAAAACTCAATGAACAGTCCCTCTCCTGGTGCTCCGGTTTGACTTTCCATCTCTTTACTATCAACCTCCCAACTTGGAGAGACAGCCCCTTTAACCTCCTGGTTCGCACAGGTTGCCAATTTGTCAGAGGATGAAAGGGAAGTGGGAGAACCAATGAGAGAGTAGCTGTTAGGCATTTGGACGGGCACATATCACTGTAATTTCCCGGCAGGAAGAAGAATTAACCAAAGTCTCAGCCACCCACCGGGAACCAGTATAGGTCCTGAACCAAAATTTTGGAATTGCGGTCAGCTCACCAAACACGAGTTGAATAATGGAGCTCAGGGGCACAGCAATTCACAAACTGGCCGAGTAATAAAGGACAACTATCGTCCAAAAATCTGTTGAGGGAAGGCAACGAGGCGGACTTGAAAGCGAGGCAGAATAGCAGGAAACAGATTTCAAGAGGTACGTTGGAATCGCCTTTAAAGCACAGGAAGAGGGGCACAACTTCGACAATGATGCACTTGGCCAAAAAGGGCGTATGCGTTTTCTCCTGAATATATTCAGGAGAAAACGCATACGCCCTTTTTGGCCAAGCAAGCAAGCGGGCAATGCAAATCTGCACTACAAAGAAGTATCACTTCCCACCGGTCAAAAGGGACATCCACAAAATGTGTAAAAACCAGAAAGGCAAGACAGGCCCTGGAGAACAGGGAGCCTTGTTATGCTGATGGACGGGATGTAAATTGCCAACTGCCTCTCTTGAGGAGTGCATTGTGTTCCCTAAAACAAGTAAAGAACAGAGCTACAGATCCAAGGGCACTTCCAGTCTAGGGAATATACCTTGGGAAAACTGAAAATCAATAAGACAGAGCCACCCCAAAATTTAGGGCTGCACCCATTACAAGGACCTCAACTTGGGTACACCTTAAATATCCCAGGAAATATAAAAATTGTTCAAAAAATTGTGGTACTTAAGTACGATGGAATATCCCTCAGCCATGAAATCAATATCATAAGACCAGTAGCAGGAAAATGGGTGGATTCAGGTACGATGATTCTAAGTGAAATAAATCACAAAGAAATAGAAACTTATCATAAGATATCACTTATGAAGATCCTGTAAACATGGCTACACTTGAACTGAGTTAGGAAAGAGAACACTGTCTCACATTTAGAAAACACTCTTATGCCTGCTTAAGGGGGAAGGAGAGGTGGGGTGATGCATAAAACCAGAGTTTGATATAAGCACAGGTACCGTTCCAAAAACCAACTATGGAATAGAGAAGACCTACACCTTCCTAAGTGAAAGGGACTCAGAACCCCATATTTCCCGCAGAGGAATATATCTGACTAGTAAGAATCTTAAAACCTATGTATTGACATGTCTCCGTAAGGGAATCAAGTGTGTCTAGACTGGCATAAACATGGCAGCGAGAATCAGCTCAAACCCACTATAAAAAGGAATTTCAAAAGCAAAACAAAAAAACTGGGAAATTTTTTACAATTCCTTCAGGGTCTCTGATGAAACCTGGAATGACCCTGTCTAAAACGACAGGTGGATGTGGCATAAGGCTGGACACTTGGGACAGAGAGAATTGGTGAGATTGGGTGAGCAAATGCAGACCCTTTAAAGCACAAATGCCTGGCACCCATGCCATGAGTCCCAACTCTCCAGGTTAAAGGGAATATTTCTACAGCTATAACATGTACGGTAAACCTAGAGAACGGACACACTGTGAACACGAAAAGTTTCCAAAACTCAACGAATAGTCCCTCTCCTGGTGCTCCGGTTTGACTTTCCATCTGCTTTACTATCAACCTCCCAACTTGGAGAGACAGCGCCTTTAACCTCCTGGTTCGCACAGGTTGCCAATTTGGCAGAGGATGAAAGGGAAGAGGGAGAACCAATGAGAGAGTAGCTGTTAGGCATTTGGAGGGGCACATATCAATCCAATTTCCCGGCAGGAAGAAGAATTAACCAAAGTCTCAGCCACACACCGGGAAACAGCATAGGTCCTGAACCAAAATTTTGGACTTGCGGTCAGCTCACAAAAAACGAGTTGAAAAATGGAGCTCAGGGGCACGGCAATTCACAAACTGGCCGAGTAATAAAGGGCAACTATCGTCCAAAAATCTGTTGAGGGAAGGCAACGAGGCAGACTTGAAAGCGAGGCAGAATAGCAGGAAACAGATTTCAAGAGGTACGTTGGAATCGCCTTTAAAGCACAGGAAGAGGGGCACAACTTCGACAATGATGCACTTGGCCAAAAAGGGCGTATGCGTTTTCTCCTGAATATATTCAGGAGAAAACGCATACGCCCTCTTTGGCCAAGCAAGCAAGCGGGCAATGCAAATCTGCACTACAAAGAAGTATCACCACCGGTCAAAAGGGACATCCACAAAATGTGTAAAAACCAGAAAGGCAAGACAGGCCCTGGAGAACAGGGAGCCTTGTTATGCTGATGGGTGGGATGTAAATTGCCAACTGCCTCTCTGGGGGAGTGCATTGTGTTCCCTAAAACAAGTAAACAACAGAGCTACAGAGCCAAGGGCACTTCCAGTCTAGGGAATATAACTTGGGAAAACTGAAAATCAATAAGACAGAGCCACCCCAAAATTTAGGGCTGCACTGCTTACAAGGACCTCAACTTGGGTACACCTTAAATATCCCAGGAAATATAAAAATGGTTCAAAAAATTGTGGTACTTACGTACGATGGAATATCCCTCAGCCATGAAATCAATGTCATAAGACCAGTAGCAGCAAAATGGGTGGATTCAGGTACGATGATTCTAAGTGAAATAAGTCACTGAGAAAAAGAAACTTATCATAAGATATCACTTATGAAGATCCTGTAAACATGGCTACACTTGAACTGAGTTAGGAAACAGAACAGTGTCTCACATTTAGAAAACACTCTTATGCCTGCTTAAGGGGGAAGGAGAGGTGGGGTGATGCATAAAACCAGAGTTTGATATAAGCACAGGTACCGTTCCAAAAACCAACTATGGAATAGACAAGACCTACACCTTCCTCAGTGAAAGGGACTCAAAACCCCATATTTCCCGCAGAGGAATATATCTGACTAGAAAGAATCTTAAAACCTATGTATTGATATGTCTCCGTAAGGGAATCAAGTGTGTCTAGACTGGCATAAACATGGCAGCGAGAATCAGCTCAAACCCACTATAAACAGGAATTTCAAAAACAAAACAAAAATACTGGGAAATTCTTTACAATTCCTTCAGGGTCTCTGATGAAACCTGCAATGACGCTATCTACAACGACAGCTGGATGTGGCATAAGGGTGGACACTTAGGACTGAGACGATTGGTGAGATTGGGTGAGCAAATGCAGACCCTTTAAAGCAATAATGCATGGCACCCATTCCATGGGTCCCAACTCTCTAGGTTGAAGGGAATATTACTACAGTTATAACATGTACAGGAAACCTAGAGAACGGACACACTGTGAATACGAAAGGTTTCTAAAACTCAACGAATAGTCCCTCTCCTGGTGCTCCGGTTTGACTTTCCATCTGCTTTACTATCAATCTCCCAACTTGCAGAGACAGCCCCTTTAACCTCCTGGTTCGCACAGGTTTCCAATTTGGCAGAGGATGAAAGGGAAGAGGGAGAACCAATGAGAGAGTAGCTGTTAGGCATTTGGACGGGCACATATCACTCTAACTTCCCGGCAGGAAGAAGAATTAACAAAAGTCTCAGCCCCCCATCGGGAACCAGCATAGGTCCTGAACCAAAATTTTGGACTTGCGGTCAGCTCACCAAAAACGAGTTGAAAAATGGAGCTCAGGGGCACAGCAATTCACAAACTGGCTGAGTAATAAAGGACAACTATCGTCCAAAAATCTGTTGAGGGAAGGCAACGAGGCGGACTTGAAAGCGAGGCAGAATAGCAGGAAACAGATTTCAAGAGGTATGTTGGAATCGCCTTTAAAGCACAGGAAGAGGGGCACAACTTCGACAAAGATGCACTTGGCCAAAAAGGCCGTATGCGTTTTCTCCTGAATATATTCAGGAGAAAACGCATATGCCCTTTTTGGCCAAGCAAGAAAGCGGGCAATGCAAATCTGCACTACAAAGAAGTATCACTTCCCAACGGTCAAAAGGGACATCCACAAAATGTGTAAAAACCAGAAAGGCAAGACAGGCCCTGGAGAACAGGGAGCCTTGTTATGCTGATGGGCGGGATGTAAATTGCCAATTGCCTCTCTGGAGGAGTGGATTGTGTTCCCTAAAACAAGTAAACAACAGAGCTACAGAGCCAAGGGCACTTCCAGTCTAGGGAATATACCTTGGGAACACTGAAAATCAATAAGACAGAGCCACCCCAAAATTTAGGGCTGCACTGCTTACAAGGACCTCAACTTGGGTACACCTTAAGTATCCCAGGAAATATAAAAATGGTTCAAAAAATTGTGGTACTTACGTACGATGGAATATCCCTCAGCCATGAAATCAATGTCATAAGACCAGTAGCAACAAAATGGGTGGATTCAGGTACGATGATTCTAAGTGAAATAAGTCACACAGAAAAAGAAACTTATCATAAGATATCACTTATAAAGATCCTATAAACATGGCTACACTTGAACTGAGTTAGGAAAGAGAACAGTGTCTCATATTTAGAAAACACTCTTATGCCTGCTTAAGGGGGAAGGAGAGGTTGGGTAATGCATAAAACCAGAGTTTGATATAAGCAGAGGTACCGTACCAAAAACCAACTATGGAATAGACAAGACCTACACCTTCCTCAGTGAAAGGGACTCAAAACACCATATTTCAGGCAGAGGAATATATCTGACTAGTAAGAATCTTAAAACCTATGTATTGATATGTCTCCATAAGGGAATAAAGTGTGTCTAGACTGGCATAAACATGGCAGCGAGAATCAGCTCAAACCCACTATAAAAAGGAATTTCAAAAACAAAACAAAAAAACTGGGAAATTCTTTACAATTCCTTCAGGGTCTCTGATGAAACCTGGAATGACCCTATCTACAACGACAGCTGGATGTGGCATAAGGAGGGACACTTGGGACTGAGACGATTGGTGAGATTGGGTGAGCAAATGCAGACCCTTTAAAGCACAAATGCTTGGCACCCATTCCATGAGTCCCACCGCTCCAGGTTGAAGGGAATATTACTACAGCTATAACATGTACGGGAAACCTAGAGAACGGACACACTGTGAATACGAAAGGTTTCTAAAACTCAACGAATAGCCCCTATCCTGGTGTTCCGGTTTGACTTTCCATCTGCTTTACTATCAACCTCCCAACTTGGAGAGACAGCCCCTTTAACCTCCTGGTTCGCACAGGTTTCCAATTTGGCAGAGGATGAAAGGGAAGAGGGAGAACCAATGAGAGAGTAGCTGTTAGGCATTTGGACGGGCACATATCACTGTAATTTCCTGGCAGGAAGAAGAATTAACCAAAGTCTCAGCCACCCACCGGGAACCATTATAGGTCCTGAACCAAAATTTTAGACTTGCGGTCAGCTCACCAAAAACGAGTTGAAAAATGGAGCTCAGGGGCACAGCAATTCACAAACTGGCCGAGTAATAAAGGAAAACTATCGTCCAAAAATCTGTTGAGGAAAGGCAAGGAGGCAGACTTGAAATCGAGGCAGAATAGCAGGAAACAGATTTCAAGAGGTACATTGGAATCGCCTTTAAAGCACAGGAAGAGGGGCACAACTACGACAATGATGCACTTGGACAAAAACGGCGTATGCGTTTTCTCCTGAATATATTCAGGAGAAAACGCATACGCCCTTTTTGGCCAAGCAAGCAAGCGGGCAATTCAAATCTGCACTACAAAGAAGTATCACTTCCCACCGGTCAAAAGGGACATCCACAAAATGTGTAAAAAGCAGAAAGGCAAGACAGGCCCTGGAGAACAGGGAGCCTTGTTATGCTGATGGGCGGGATGTAAATTGCCAACTGCCTCTCTGGAGGAGTGCATTGTGTTCCCTAAAACAAGTAAACAACAGAGCTACAGAGCCAAGGGCACTTCCAGTCTAGGGAATATACCTTGGGAAAACTGAAAATCAATAAGACAGAGCCACCCCAAAATTTAGGGCTGCACTGCTTACAAGGACCTCAACTTTGATACACCTTAAGTATCCCAGGAAATATAAAAAAGGTTCAAAAAATTGTGGTACTTACTTACGATGGAATATCCCTCAGCAATGAAATCAATGTCATAAGACCAGTAGCAGCAAAATGGGTGGATTCAGGTACGATGATTCTAAGTGAAATAAGTCACACAGAAAAAGAAACTTATCATAAGATATCACTTATGAAGATCCTATAAACATGGCTACACTTGAACTGAGTTAGGAAAGAGAACAGTGTCTCACATTTAGAAAACACTATTATGCCTGCTTAAGGGGGAAGGAGAGGTGGGGTGATGCATAAAACCAGAGTTTGATATAAGCACAAGTACCGTTCCAAAAACCTACTATGGAATACACAAGACCTACACCTTCCTCAGTGAAAGGGACTCAAAACCCCATATTTCCCGCAGAGGAATATATCTGACTAGTAAGAATCTTAAAACATATGTATTGATATGTCTCCTTAAGGGAATCAAGTGTGTCTAGACTGGCATAAACATGGCAGCGAGAATCAGCTCAAACCCACTATAAAAAGGAATTTCAAAAACAAAAAAACTCGGAAATTCTTTACAATTCCTTCAGGGTCCCTGATGAAACCTGGAATGACCCTATCTACAACGACAGCTGGATGTGGCATAAGGAAGGACACTTGGGACTGAGAGGTTTGGTGAGATTGGGTGAGCAAATGCAGACCCTTTAAATCACAAATGCCTGGCACCCATTCCATGGGCCCCAACTCTCCAGGTTGAAGGGAATATTACTACAGCTATAACATGTACGGGAAACCTAGAGAACGGACACACTGTGAATACGAAAGGTTTCTAAAACACAACGAATAGTCCCTCTCCTGGTGCTCCGGTTTGACTTTTCATCTGCTTTACTATCAAACTCCAAACTTGGAGAGACAGCCCCTTTAACCTCCTGCTTCACACAGGTTGCCAATTTGGCAGAGGATGAAAGGGAAGAGGGAGAACCAATGAGAGAGTAGCTGTTAGGCATTTGGACGGGCACATATCACTGTAATTTCCAGGCAGGAAGAATAATTAACCAAAGTCTCAGCCACCCACCGGGAACCAGTATAGGACCTGAACCAAAATTTTGGACTTGCGGTCAGCTCACCAAAAACGAGTTGAAAAATGGAGCTCAGGGGCACAGCAATTCACAAACTGGCCGAGTAATAAAGGACAACTATCGTCCAAAAATCTGTTGAGGGAAGGCAACGAGGCGGACTTGAAAGCGAGTCAGAATAGCAGGAAACAGATTTCAAGAAGTACGTTGGAATCGCCTTTAAAGCACAGGAAGAGGGGCACAACTTCGACTATGATTCACTTGCCCAAAAAGGGTGTATGCGTTTTCTCCTGAATATATTCAGGAGAAAACGCATACGCCCTTTTTGGCCAAGCAAGCAAGCAGGCAATGCAAATCTGCACTACAAAGAAGTATCACTTCCCACCGGTCAAAAGGGACATCCACAAAATGTGTAAAAACCAGAAAGGCAAGACAGGCCCTGGAGAACAGGGAGCCTTGTTATGCTGATGGGCGGGATGTAAATTGCCAACTGCCTCTCTGGAGGAGTGCATTGTGTTCCCTAAAACAAGTAAACAACAGAGCTACAGAGCCAAGGGCACTTCCAGTCTAGGGAATATACCTTGGGAAAACTGAAAATCAATAAGACAGAGCCACCCCAAAATTTAGGGCTGCACTGCTTACAAGGACCTCGCTTGGATACACCTTAAGTATCCCAGGAAATATAAAAATGGTTCAAAAAATTGTGGTACTTACGTACGATGGAATATCCCTCAGCCATGAAATCAATGTCATAAGACCAGTAGCAGCAAAATGGGTGGATTCAGGTACGATGATTCTAAGTGAAATAAGTCACACAGAAAAAGAAAATTATCCTAAGATATCACTTATGAAGATCCTATAAACATGGCTACACTTGAACTGAGTTAAGAGAGAGAACAGTGTCTCATATTTAGAAAACACTCTTATGCCTGCTTAAGTTGGACGGAGAGGTGGGGTGATGCATAAAACCAGAGTTTGATATAAGCACAGGTACCGTTCCAAAAACCAACTATGGAATAGACAAGACCTACACCTTCCTCAGTGAAAGGGACTCAAAACACCATATTTCCCGCAGAGGAATATATCTGACTAGTAAGAATCTTAAAACCTATGTATTGATATGTCTCCGTAAGGGAATCAAGTGTGTCTAGACTGGCATAAACATGGCAGCGAGAATCAGCTCAAACCCACTATAAAAAGGAATTTCAAAATCAAAACAAAAAATCTGGGAAATTCTTTACAATTCCTTCAGGGTCTCTGATGAAACCTGGAATGACCCTATCTACAACGACAGCTGGATGTGGCATAAGGAGGGACACTTGGGACTGAGACGATTGGTGAGATTGATTGAGCAAATGCAGACCCTTTAAAGCACAAATGCCTGGCACCCATTCCATGGGTCCCAACTCTCCAGGCTGAAGAGAATATTACTACAGCTATAACATGTACGGGAAACCTAGAGAACAGACACACTGTGAATACGAAAGGTTTCTAAAACTCAACGAATAGTCCCTCTCCTGGTGCTCCGGTTTGACTTTACATCTGCTTTACTATCAACTTCCCAACTTGGAGAGACAGCCCCTTTAACCTCCTGGTTCGCACAGGTTTCTAATTTGGCAGAGGATGAAAGGGAAGAGGGAGAACCAATGAGAGAGTAGCTGTTAGGCATTTGGACGGGCACATATCACTCTAATTTCCCGGCAGGAAGAAGAATTAACCAAAGTCTCAGCCACCCACCGGGAACCAGTATAGGTCCTGAACCAAAATTTTGGACTTGCGGTCAGCTCACCAAAAACGAGTTGCAAAATGGAGCTCAGGGGCACAGCAATTCACAAACTGGCCGAGTAATAAAGGACAACTATCGTCCAAAAATCTGTTGAGGAAAGGCAACGATGTGCACTTGAAAGCGAGGCAGAATAGCAGGAAACAGATTTCAAGAGGTACGTTGGAATCACCTTAAAAGCACAGGAAGAGGGGCACAACTTCGACAATGATGCACTTGGCCAAAAAGGGCGTATGCGTTTTCTCCTGAATATATTCAGGAGAAAACGCATACGCCCTTTTTGGCCAAGCAAGCAAGCGGGCAATTCAAATCTGCACTACAAAGAAGTATCACTTCCCACCGGTCAAAAGGGACATCCACAAAATGTGTAAAAACCAGAAAGGCAAGACAGGCCCTGGAGAACTGGGAGCCTTGTTATGCTGATGGGCGGGATGTAAATTGCCAACTGCCTCTCTGGAGGAATGCATTGTGTTCCCTAAAACAAGTAAACAACAGAGCTACAGAGCCAAGGGCACTTCCAGTCTAGGGAATATACCTTGGGAAAACTGAAAATCAATAAGACAGAGACACACCAAAATTTAGGGCTGCACTGCTTACAAGGACCTCAACTTTGATACACCTTAAGTATCCCAGGAAATATAAAAATGGTTCAAAAAATTGTGGTACTTACGTACGATGGAATATCCCTCGGCCATGAAATCAATGTCATAAGACCAGTAGCAGCAAAATGGGTGTATTCAGGTACGATGATTCTAAGTGAAATAAGTCCCACAGAAAAAGAAACTTATCATAAGATATCACTTATGAAGATCCTATAAACATGGCTACACTTGAACTGAGTTATGAAAGAGAACAGAGTCTCACATTTAGAAAACACTCTTATGCCTGCTTAAGGGGGAAGGAGAGATGGGGTGATGCATAAAACCAGAGTTTGATATAAGCATAAGTACAGTTCCAAAAACCTACTATGGAATAGACAAGACCTACACCGTCCTCAGTGAAAGGGACTCAAAACCCCATATTTCCTGAAGAGGAATATATCAGACTAGTAAGAATCTTAAAACCTATGTATTGATATGTCACCGTAAGGGAATCAAGTGTGTCTAGACTGGCATAAACATGGCAGTGAGAATCAGCTCAAACCCACTATAAAAAGGAATTTCAAAAACAAAACAGAAAAACTGGGAAATTCTTTACAATTCCTTCAGGGTCCCTGTTGAAACCTGGAATGACCCTATCTACAACGACAGATGGATGTGGCATAAGGAAGGACACTTGGGACTGAGAGGTTTGGTGAGATTGGGTGAGCAAATGCAGACCCTGTAAATCACAAATTCCTGGCACCCATTCGATGGGCCCCAACTCTCCAGGTTGAAGGGAATATTACTGCAGCTATAAGATGTACGGGAAACCTAGAGAACTGACACACTGTGAATACGAAAGGGTTCTAAAACTCAACGAATAGTCCCTCTCCTGGTGCTCCGGTTTGACTTTTCATCTGCTTTACTATCAACCTCCCAACTTGGAGCGACAGCCCCTTTAACCTCCTGGTTCTCACAGGTTGCCAATTTGGCAGAGGATGAAAGGGAAGTGGGAGAACCAATGAGAGAGTAGCTGTTAGGCATTTGGACGGGCACATATCACTGTAATTTCCCAGCAGGAATAAGAATTAACCAAAGTCTCAGCCACCCACCGGGAACCAGTATAGGTCCTGAACCAAAATTTTGGACTTGCGGTCAGCTCACCAAAAACGAGTAGAAAAATGGAGCTCAGGGGCACAGCAATTCACAAACTGGCCGAGTAATAAAGGACAACTATCGTCCAAAAATCTGTTGTGGGAAGGCAACGAGCCGGACTCGAAAGCGAGGCAGAATAGCAGGGAACAGATTTCAAAGGTAAGTTGTAATCGCCTTTAAAGCACAAGAAGAGGGGCACAACTTCGACAATGATGCACTTGGCCAAAAAGGGCGTATGCGTTTTCTCCTGAATATATTCAGGAGAAAACACATACGCTCTTTTTGGCCAAGCAAGCAAGCGGGCAATGCAAATCTGTACTAAAAAGAAGTATCACTTCCCACCGGTCAAAAGGGACAGCCACAAAATGTGTAAAAAGCAGAAAGTCAAGACAGGCCCTGGAGAACAGGGAGCCTTGTTATGCTGATGGGCGGGATGTAACTAGCCAACTGCCTCTCTGGAGGAGTGCATTGTGTTCCCTAAAACGAATAAACAACAGAGTTACAGAGCCAAGGGCACTTCCAGTATACAGAATATACCTTGGGAAAACTGAAAATCGATTAGGCAGAGCCACCCCAAAATTTAGGGCTAATCTGCTTACAAGGACCTCACCTTGGGTACACCTTAAATATCCCAGGAAATATAAAAATGGTTCAAAAAATTGTGGTACTTACATACGATGGAATATCCCTCAGCCATGAAATCAATGTCATAAGACCAGTAGCAGCAAAATGGGTGGATTCAGGTACGATGATTCTAAGTGAAATAAGTCACACAGAAAAAGAAAATTATCCTAAGATATCACTTATGAAGATCCTATAAACATGGCTACACTTGAACTGAGTTAAGAGAGAGAACAGTGTCTCATATTTAGAAAACACTCTTATGCCTGCTTAAGTTGGACGGAGAGGTGGGGTGATGCATAAAACCAGAGTTTGATATAAGCACAGGTACCGTTCCAAAAACCAACTATGGAATAGACAAGACCTACACCTTCCTCAGTGAAAGGGACTCAAAACACCATATTTCCCGCAGAGGAATATATCTGACTAGTAAGAATCTTAAAACCTATGTATTGATATGTCTCCGTAAGGGAATCAAGTGTGTCTAGACTGGCATAAACATGGCAGCGAGAATCAGCTCAAACCCACTATAAAAAGGAATTTCAAAATCAAAACAAAAAATCTGGGAAATTCTTTACAATTCCTTCAGGGTCTCTGATGAAACCTGGAATGACCCTATCTACAACGACAGCTGGATGTGGCATAAGGAGGGACACTTGGGACTGAGACGATTGGTGAGATTGATTGAGCAAATGCAGACCCTTTAAAGCACAAATGCCTGGCACCCATTCCATGGGTCCCAACTCTCCAGGCTGAAGAGAATATTACTACAGCTATAACATGTACGGGAAACCTAGAGAACAGACACACTGTGAATACGAAAGGTTTCTAAAACTCAACGAATAGTCCCTCTCCTGGTGCTCCGGTTTGACTTTACATCTGCTTTACTATCAACTTCCCAACTTGGAGAGACAGCCCCTTTAACCTCCTGGTTCGCACAGGTTTCTAATTTGGCAGAGGATGAAAGGGAAGAGGGAGAACCAATGAGAGAGTAGCTGTTAGGCATTTGGACGGGCACATATCACTCTAATTTCCCGGCAGGAAGAAGAATTAACCAAAGTCTCAGCCACCCACCGGGAACCAGTATAGGTCCTGAACCAAAATTTTGGACTTGCGGTCAGCTCACCAAAAACGAGTTGCAAAATGGAGCTCAGGGGCACAGCAATTCACAAACTGGCCGAGTAATAAAGGACAACTATCGTCCAAAAATCTGTTGAGGAAAGGCAACGATGTGCACTTGAAAGCGAGGCAGAATAGCAGGAAACAGATTTCAAGAGGTACGTTGGAATCACCTTAAAAGCACAGGAAGAGGGGCACAACTTCGACAATGATGCACTTGGCCAAAAAGGGCGTATGCGTTTTCTCCTGAATATATTCAGGAGAAAACGCATACGCCCTTTTTGGCCAAGCAAGCAAGCGGGCAATTCAAATCTGCACTACAAAGAAGTATCACTTCCCACCGGTCAAAAGGGACATCCACAAAATGTGTAAAAACCAGAAAGGCAAGACAGGCCCTGGAGAACTGGGAGCCTTGTTATGCTGATGGGCGGGATGTAAATTGCCAACTGCCTCTCTGGAGGAATGCATTGTGTTCCCTAAAACAAGTAAACAACAGAGCTACAGAGCCAAGGGCACTTCCAGTCTAGGGAATATACCTTGGGAAAACTGAAAATCAATAAGACAGAGACACACCAAAATTTAGGGCTGCACTGCTTACAAGGACCTCAACTTTGATACACCTTAAGTATCCCAGGAAATATAAAAATGGTTCAAAAAATTGTGGTACTTACGTACGATGGAATATCCCTCGGCCATGAAATCAATGTCATAAGACCAGTAGCAGCAAAATGGGTGTATTCAGGTACGATGATTCTAAGTGAAATAAGTCCCACAGAAAAAGAAACTTATCATAAGATATCACTTATGAAGATCCTATAAACATGGCTACACTTGAACTGAGTTATGAAAGAGAACAGAGTCTCACATTTAGAAAACACTCTTATGCCTGCTTAAGGGGGAAGGAGAGATGGGGTGATGCATAAAACCAGAGTTTGATATAAGCATAAGTACAGTTCCAAAAACCTACTATGGAATAGACAAGACCTACACCGTCCTCAGTGAAAGGGACTCAAAACCCCATATTTCCTGAAGAGGAATATATCAGACTAGTAAGAATCTTAAAACCTATGTATTGATATGTCACCGTAAGGGAATCAAGTGTGTCTAGACTGGCATAAACATGGCAGTGAGAATCAGCTCAAACCCACTATAAAAAGGAATTTCAAAAACAAAACAGAAAAACTGGGAAATTCTTTACAATTCCTTCAGGGTCCCTGTTGAAACCTGGAATGACCCTATCTACAACGACAGATGGATGTGGCATAAGGAAGGACACTTGGGACTGAGAGGTTTGGTGAGATTGGGTGAGCAAATGCAGACCCTGTAAATCACAAATTCCTGGCACCCATTCGATGGGCCCCAACTCTCCAGGTTGAAGGGAATATTACTGCAGCTATAAGATGTACGGGAAACCTAGAGAACTGACACACTGTGAATACGAAAGGGTTCTAAAACTCAACGAATAGTCCCTCTCCTGGTGCTCCGGTTTGACTTTTCATCTGCTTTACTATCAACCTCCCAACTTGGAGCGACAGCCCCTTTAACCTCCTGGTTCTCACAGGTTGCCAATTTGGCAGAGGATGAAAGGGAAGTGGGAGAACCAATGAGAGAGTAGCTGTTAGGCATTTGGACGGGCACATATCACTGTAATTTCCCAGCAGGAATAAGAATTAACCAAAGTCTCAGCCACCCACCGGGAACCAGTATAGGTCCTGAACCAAAATTTTGGACTTGCGGTCAGCTCACCAAAAACGAGTAGAAAAATGGAGCTCAGGGGCACAGCAATTCACAAACTGGCCGAGTAATAAAGGACAACTATCGTCCAAAAATCTGTTGTGGGAAGGCAACGAGCCGGACTCGAAAGCGAGGCAGAATAGCAGGGAACAGATTTCAAAGGTAAGTTGTAATCGCCTTTAAAGCACAAGAAGAGGGGCACAACTTCGACAATGATGCACTTGGCCAAAAAGGGCGTATGCGTTTTCTCCTGAATATATTCAGGAGAAAACACATACGCTCTTTTTGGCCAAGCAAGCAAGCGGGCAATGCAAATCTGTACTAAAAAGAAGTATCACTTCCCACCGGTCAAAAGGGACAGCCACAAAATGTGTAAAAAGCAGAAAGTCAAGACAGGCCCTGGAGAACAGGGAGCCTTGTTATGCTGATGGGCGGGATGTAACTAGCCAACTGCCTCTCTGGAGGAGTGCATTGTGTTCCCTAAAACGAATAAACAACAGAGTTACAGAGCCAAGGGCACTTCCAGTATACAGAATATACCTTGGGAAAACTGAAAATCGATTAGGCAGAGCCACCCCAAAATTTAGGGCTAATCTGCTTACAAGGACCTCACCTTGGGTACACCTTAAATATCCCAGGAAATATAAAAATGGTTCAAAAAATTGTGGTACTTACATACGATGGAATATCCCTCAGCCATGAAATCAATGTCATAAGACCAGTAGCAGCAAAATGGGTGGATTCAGCTACGATGATTCTAAGTGAAATAAGTCACACAGAAAAAGAAACTTATCATAAGATATCACTTATGAAGATCATGTAAACATGGCTACACTTGAACTGAGTTAGGAAAGAGAACAGTGTCTCACATTTAGAAAACACTCTTATGCCTGCTTAAGGGGGAAGGAGAGGTGGGATGATGCATAAAACCAGAGTTTGATATAAGCACATGTACCGTTCCAAAAACCAACTATGGAATAGCCAAGACCTACACCTTTCTCAGTGAAAGGGACTCAAAAGCCCATATTTCCCGCAGAGGAATATATCTGACTAGTAAGAATCTTAAAACCTATGTATTGATATGTCTCCGTAAGGGAATCAAGTGTGTCTAGACAGGCATAAACATGGCAGCGAGAATCAGCTCAAACCCACTATATAAAGGAATTTCAGAAACAAAACAAAAAAACTGGGAAATTCTTTACAATTCCTTCAGGGTCTCTGATGAAACCTGGAATGACCCTATGTACAACGACAGCTGGATGTGGCATAAGCCTGGACACTTGGGACTTAGAGGATTAGTGAGATTGTGTGAGCAAATGCAGACCCTTTAAAGCACAAATGCCTGGCACCCATTCCATGGGTCCCAACTCTCCAGGTTATAAGGAATATTACTACAGCTATAACATGTACGGGAAACCTAGAGAACGGACACACTGTGAATACAAAAGGTTTCTAAAACTCAACGAATAGTCCCTCTCCTGGTGCTCGGCTTTGACTTTCCATCTGCTTTACTATCAACCTCCCAACTTGCAGAGACAGCCCCTTTAACCTCCTGGTTCGCACAGGTTGCCAATTTGGCAGAGGATGAAAGCGGGAGAACCAATGAGAGAGTAGCTGTTAGGCATTTGGACGGGCACATGTCACTGTAATTTCCCGGCAGGAAGAAGAATTAACCAAAGTCTCAGGCATCCACCGGGAACCAGTATAGCTCCTGAACCAAAATTTTGGAATGCGGTCGGCTCACAAAAAACGAGTTGAAAAATGGAGCTCAGGGGCACAGCAATTCACAAACTGGCCGAGTAATAAAGGACAACTATCGTCCAAAAATCTGTTGAGGGAAGGCAACGAGGCGGACTTGAAAGCGAGGCAGAATAGCAGGAAACAGATTTCAAGAGGTACGTTGGAATCGCCTTTAAAGCACAGGAAGAGGGGCACAACTTCGACAATGATGCACTTGGCCAAAAAGGGCGTATGCGTTTTCTCCTGAATATATTCAGGAGAAAACGCATACGCCCTTTTTGGCCAAGCAAGCAAGCGGGCAATGCAAATCTGCACTACAAAGAAGTATCACTTCCCACCGGTCAAAAGGGACATCCACAAAATGTGTAAAAACCAGAAAGGCAAGACAGGCACTGGAGAACAGGGAGCCTTGTTATGCTGATGGGCGGGATGTAAATTGCCACCTGCCTCTCTGGAGGAGTGCATTGTGTTCCCTAAAACAAGTAAACAACAGAGCTACAGAGCCAAGGGCACTTCCTGTCTGTGGAATATACCTTGGGAAAACTGAAAATCAATAAGACAGAGCCAGCCCAAAATTTAGGGCTGCACTGCTTACAAGGACCTCAACTTGGGTACACCTTAAATATCCCAGGAAATATAAAAATGGTTCGAAAATTTGTGGTACTTACGTACGATAGAATATCCCTCAGCCAGGAAATCAATGTCATAAGAGCAGTAGCAGCAAAATGGGTGGATTCGGGTAAGATGATTCTAAGTGAAATAAGTCACACAGAAAAAGAAACTTATCATAAGATATCACTTATGAAGATCCTGTAAACATGGCTACACTTGAACTGAGTTAGGAAAGAGAACAGTGTCACACATTTAGAAAACACTCTTATGCCTGCTTAAGGGGGAAGGAGAGGTGGGATGATGCATAAAAACAGAGTTTGATATAAGCACAGGTACCGTAACAAACACCAAATATGGAATAGACAAGACCTACACCTTCCTCAGTGAAAGGGACTCAAAACACCATATTTCCAGCAGAGGAATATATCTGACTAGTAAGAATCTTAAAACCTATGTATTGATATGTCTCCGTAAGGGAATCAAGTGTGTCTAGACTGGCATAAATATGGCAGCGGGAATCAGCTCAAGCCCACTATAAAAAGGAATTTCAAAAACAAAATACAAAAACTGGGAAATTCTTAACAATTCCTTCAGGGTCTCTGATGAAACCTGGAATGACCCTATCTACAACGCCAGCTGGATGTGGCATAAGGAGGGACACTTGGGACTGAGATGATTGGTGAGATTGGGTGAGCAAATGCAGACCCTTTAAAGCACAAATTCCTGGCACCCATTACATAGGTCCCAACTCTCCAGGTAGAAGGGAATATTACTACAGCTATAACATGTACGGGAAACCTAGAGAACGGACACACTGTGAATATGAAAGGTTTCTAAACTCAACGAATAGTCCCTCTCCTGGTGCTCCGGTTTGACTTTCCATCTGCTTTACTATCAACATCCCAACTTGGAGAGACAGTCCCTTTAACCTCCTGGTTCGCACAGGTTGACAATTTGGCAGAGGATGAAAGGGAAGAGGGAGAACCAATGAGAGAGTAGCTGTTAGGCATTTGGACGGGCACATATCACTGTAATTTCCCGGCAGGAAGAAGAATTAACCAAAGTCTCAGCCACCCACCGGGAACCAGTATAGGTCCTGAAGCAAAATTTTGGACTTGCGGTCAGCTCACCAAAAACGAGTTGAAAAATGGAGCTCAGGGGCACAGCAATTCACAAACTGTCTGAGTAATAAAGGACAACTATCGTCCAAAAATCTGTTGAGGAAAGGCAACGAGGCGGACTTGAAAGCGACGCTGAATAGCAGGAAACAGATTTCAAGAGGTACGTTGGAATCGCCTTTAAAGCACAGGAAGAGGGGCACAACTTCGACAATGATGCACTTGGCCAAAAAGGGCGTATGTGTTTTCTCCTGAATATATTCAGGAGAAAACGCATACGCCCTTTTTGGCCAAGCAAGCAAGAGGACAATGCAAACCTGCACTACAAAGAAGTATCACTTCCCACCGGTCAAAAGGGACATCCACAAAATGTGTAAAAACCAGAAAGGCAAGACAGGCCCTGGAGAACAGGGAGCCTTGTTATGCTGATGGGCGGGATGTAAATTGCCAACTGCCTCTCTGGAGGAGTGCATTGTGTTCCCTAAAACAAGTAAACAACAGAGCTACAGAGCCAAGGGCACTTCCAGTCTAGGGAATATACCTTGGGAAAACTGAACATCAATAAGACAGAGCCACACCAAAATTTAGGGCTGCACTGCTTACAAGGACCTCAACTTTGATACACCTTAAGTATCCCAGGAAATACAAAAATGGTTCAAAAAATTGTGGTACTTACGTATGATGGAATATCCCTCAGCCATGAAATCAATGTCATAAGACCAGTAGCAGCAAAATGGGTGGATTCAGGTACGATGATTCTAAGTGAAATAAGTCACACAGAAAAAGAAACTTATCATAAGATATCACTTATGAAGATCCTATAAACATGGCTACACTTGAACTGAGTTAGGAAAGAGAACAGAGTCTCACATTTAGAAAACACTCTTATGCCTGCTTAAGGGGGAAGGAGAGGTGGGGTGATGCATAAAACCATAGTTTGATATAAGCACAAGTACCGTTCCAAAAACCTACTATGGAATACACAAGACCTACACCGTCCTCAGTGAAAGGGACTCAAAACCCCATATTTCCTGAAGAGGAATATATCAGACTAGTAAGAATCTTAAAACCTATGTATTGATATGTCTCCGTAAGGGAATCAAGTGTGTCTAGACTGGCATAAACATGGCAGTGAGAATCAGCTCAAACCCACTATAAAAAGGATTTTCAAAAACAACCAAAAAAACTGGGAAATTCTTTACAATTCCTTCAGGGTCCCTGTTGAAACCTGGAATGATCCTATCTACAACGACAGCTCGATGTGGCATAAGGAAGGACACTTGGGACTGAGAGGTTTGGTGAGATTGGGTGAGCAAATGCAGACCCTTTAAATCACAAATGCCTGGCACCCATTCCATGGGCCCCAACTCTCCAGGTTGAAGGGAATATTACTACAGCTCTAACATGTACGGGAATCCTAGAGAACGGACACACTGTGAATACGAAAGGTTTCTAAAACTCAACGAATAGTCCCTCTCCTGGTGCTCCGGTTTGACTTTCCATCTGCTTTACTATCAACCTCCCAACTTGGAGAGACAGCCCCTTTAACCTCCTGGTTCGCACAGGTTGCCAATTTGGCAGAGGATGAAAGGGAAGAGGGAGAACTAATGAGAGAGTAGCTGTTAGGCATTTGGACGGGCACATATCACTGTAATTTCCCGGCAGGAAGAAGAATTAACCAAAGTCTCAGCCACCCACCAGGAACCAGTATAGGTCCTGAACCAAAATTTTGGACTTGCGGTCAGCTTACCAAAAACGAGTTGAAAAATGTAGCTCAGGGGCACAGCAATTCATAAACTGGCCGAGTAATAAAGGACAACTATCGTCCAAAAATCTGTTGAGGGAAGGAAAGGAGGTGGACTTGAAAGCGAGGCAGAATAGCAGGAAACAGATTTCAAGAGGTACGTTGGAATCGCCTTTAAAGCACAGGAAGAGGGGCACAACTTCGACAATGATGCCCTTGTCCAAAAAGGGCGTATGCGTTTTCTCCTGAATATATTCAGGAGAAAACGCATACGCCCTTTTTGGCCAAGCAAGCAAGCGGGCAATGCAAATCTGCACTAAAAAGAAGTATCACTTCCCACCGGTCAAAAGGGACATCCACAAAATGTGTAAAAAGCAGAAAGGCAAGACAGGCCCTGGAGAACAGGGAGCCTTGATATGCTGATGGGCGGGATGTAAATTGCCTACTGCCTCTCTGGAGGAGTGCACTGTGTTCCCTAAAACAAGTAAAGAACAGAGCTACAGAGCCAAGGGAACTTCCAGTCTAGGGAATATACCTTGGGAAAACTGAAAATCAATAAGACAGAGCCACCCCAAAATTTAGGGCTGCACTGCTTACAAGGACTTCAAGTGGGGTACACCTTAAATATGCCAGGAAATATAAAAATGGTTCAAAAAATTGTGGTACTTACGTATGATGGAATATCCCTCAGCCATGAAATCAATGTCATAAGACCAGTAGCAGCAAAATGGGTGGATTCAGGTACGATGATTCTAAGTGAAATAAGTCACACAGAAAAAGAAACTTATCATAAGATATCACTTATGAAGATCCTGTAAACATGGCTACACTTGAACTGAGTTAGGAAAGAGAACAGTGTCTCACATTTAGAAAACACACTTATGCCTGCTAAGGGGGAAGGAGAGGTGGGGTGATGCATAAAACCAGAGTTTGATATAAGCACAGGTACCGTTCCAAAAACCAACTATGGAATAGAAAAGACCTACACCTTCCTCAATGAAAGGGACTCAAAACCCGATATTTCCCGCAGAGGAATATATCTGACTAGTAAGAATCTTAAAACCTATGTATTGATATGTCTCCATAAGGGAATCAAGTGTGTCTAGACTGGCATAAACATGGCAGCGAGAATCAGCTCAAACCCACTATAAAAAGGAATTTCAAAAACAAAACAAAAAAACTGGGAAATTCTTTATAATTCCTTCCGTGTCCCTGATGAAACCTGGAATGACCCTATCTACAATGACAGCTGGATGTGGCATAAGGAGGGACACTTGGGACTGAGACGATTGGTGAGATTGGGTGAGCAAATGCAGACCCTTTAAAGCACAAATGCCTGGCACCCATTCCATGGGTCCCAACTCTCCAGGTTGAAGGGAATATTACCACAGCTATAACATGTACAGGAAACCTAGAGAACAGACACACTGTGAATACGAAATGTTTCTAAAACTCAACGAATAGTCCCTCTCCTGGTGCTCTGGTTTGACTTTCCATCTGCTTTACTATCAACCTCCCAACTTGGAGAGACAGCCCCTTTAACCTCCTGGTTCGAACAGGTTGCCAATTTGGCAGAGGATGAAAGAGAAGAGGGAGAACCAATGAGAGAGTAGCTGTTAGGCATTTGAACGGGCACATATCACTGTAATTTCCCGGCAAGAAGAAGAATTAACCAAAGTCTCAGCCCCCCACCGGGAAACAGCATAGGTCCTGAACCAAAATTTTGGACTTGCGGTCAGCTCACCAAAAACGAGTTGAAAAATGGAGCTCAGGGGCACAGCAATTCACAAACTGGCCGAGTAATAAAGGACAACTATCGTCCAAAAATCTGTTGAGGGAAGGCAACGAGGCGGACTTGAAAGCGAGGCAGAATAGCAGGAAACAGATTTCAAGAGGTACGTTGGAATCGCCTTTAAATCACAGGAAGAGGGGCACAACTTCGACAATGAAGCACTTGGCCAAAAGGGCGTATGCGTTTTCTCCTGAATATATTCAGGAGAAAACACATACGCCCTTTTTGGCCAAGCAAGCAAGCGGGCAATGCAAATCTGCACTACAAAGACGTATCACTTCCCACCGGTAAAAGGGACATCCACAAAATGTGTAAAATCCAGAAAGGCAAGACAGGCCCTGGAGAACAGGGAGCCTTGTTATGCTGATGGGCGGGATGTAAATTGCCAACTGCCTCTCTGGAGGAGTGCATTGTGTTCCCTAAAACAAGTAAACAACAGAGCTACAGAGCCAAGGGCACTTCCAGTCTAGGGAATATTCCTTGGGAAAACTGAAAATCAATAAGACAGAGCCACCCCAAAATTTAGGGCGGCACTGCTTACAAGGACCTCAACTTGGGTACACCTTAAATATCCCAGGAAATATAAAAATGGTTCAGAAATTTGTGGTACTTACGTACGATGGAATATCCCTCAGCCATGAAATCAATGTCATAAGACCAGTAGCAGCAAAATGGGTGGATTCAGGTACGATGATTCTAAGTGAAATAAGTCACACAGAAAAAGAAACTTATCATAAGATATCACTTATGAAGATCCTGTAAACATGGCTACACTTGAACTGAGTTAGGAAAGAGAACAGTGTCTCACATTTAGAAAACACTCTTATGCCTGCTTAAGGGGGAAGGAGAGGTGGGGTGATGCATAAAACCAGAGTTTGATATAAGCACAGGTACCGTTCCAAAAACCAACTATGGAATAGACAAGACCTACACCTTCCTCAGTGAAAGGGACTCAAAACCCCATATTTCCCTCAGAGGAATATATCTGACTAGTAAGAATCTTAAAACCTATGTATAGATATGTCTCCGTAAGGGAATCAAGTGTGTCTAGACTGGCATAAACATGGCAGCGAGAATCAGCTCAAACCCACTATAAAAAGGAATTTCAAAAACAAAACAAAAAACTAGGAAATTCTTTACAATTCCTTCAGGGTCTCTGATGAAACCTGGAATGACCTTATCTACAATGACAGCTGGATGTGGCATAAGGAGGGACACTTGGGACTGAGACGATTGGTGAGATTGGGTGAGCAAATGCAGACGCTTTAAAGCACAAATGCCTGGCACCCATTCCATGGGTCCCAACTCTCCAGGTTGAAGGGAATATTACTACACCTATAACATGTACGGGAAACCTAGAGAACGGACACACTGTGAAATTGAAACGTTTCTAAAACTCAATGAACAGTCCCTCTCCTGGTGCTCCGGTTTGACTTTCCATCTCTTTACTATCAACCTCCCAACTTGGAGAGACAGCCCCTTTAACCTCCTGGTTCGCACAGGTTGCCAATTTGTCAGAGGATGAAAGGGAAGTGGGAGAACCAATGAGAGAGTAGCTGTTAGGCATTTGGACGGGCACATATCACTGTAATTTCCCGGCAGGAAGAAGAATTAACCAAAGTCTCAGCCACCCACCGGGAACCAGTATAGGTCCTGAACCAAAATTTTGGAATTGCGGTCAGCTCACCAAACACGAGTTGAATAATGGAGCTCAGGGGCACAGCAATTCACAAACTGGCCGAGTAATAAAGGACAACTATCGTCCAAAAATCTGTTGAGGGAAGGCAACGAGGCGGACTTGAAAGCGAGGCAGAATAGCAGGAAACAGATTTCAAGAGGTACGTTGGAATCGCCTTTAAAGCACAGGAAGAGGGGCACAACTTCGACAATGATGCACTTGGCCAAAAAGGGCGTATGCGTTTTCACCTGAATATATCCAGGAGAAAACGCATACGCCCTTTTTGGCCAAGCAAGCAAGCGGGCAATGCAAATCTGCACTACAAAGAAGTATCACTTCCCACCGGTCAAAAGGGACATCCACAAAATGTGTAAAAACCAGAAAAACAAGACAGGCCCTGGAGAACAGGGAGCCTTGTTATGCTGATGGGCGGGATGTAAATTGGCAATTGCCTCTCTGGAGGAGTGCATTGTGTTCCCTAAAACAAGTAAAGAACAGAGCTACAGAGCCAAGGGCACCTCCAGTCTAGGGAATATACCTTGGGAAAAATGAAAATCAATAAGACAGAGCCACCCCAAAATTTAGGGCTGCACTGCTTACAAGGACCTCAACTTGGGTACACCTTAAATATCTCAGGAAATATAAAAATGGTTTAAAAATTTGTCATACTTACGTACGATGGAATATCCCTCAGCCATGAAATCAATGTCATAAGACCAGTAGCAGCAAAATGGGTGGATTCAGGTACGATGATTCTAAGTGAAATAAGTCACACAGTAAAAGAAACTTATCAAAAGATATCACTTATGAAGATCCTGTAAACATGGCTACACTTGTACTGAGTTAGGAAAGAAAACAGTGTCTCACATTTAGAAAACACACTTGTGCCTGCTTAAGGGGGAAGGAGAGGTGGGGTGATGCATAAAACCAGAGTTTGATATAAGCACAGGTACCGTTCCAAAAACCAACTATGGAAGAGACAAGACCTACACCTTCCTCAGTGAAAGGGACTCAAAACCCCATATTTCCTGCAGAGGAATATATCTGAGTAGTAAGAATCTTAAAACCTATGTATTGATATGTCTCCATAAGGGAATCAAGTGTGTGTAGACTGGCATAAACATGGCAGTGAGAATCAGCTCAAACCCACTATAAAAAGGAATTTCAAAAACAAAACAAAAAAACTGGGAAATTCTTTACAATTCCTTCAGGGTCTCTGATGAAACCTGGAATGACCTTATCTACAATGACAGCTGGATGTGGCATAAGGCTGGACACTTGTGACTGAGAGGTTTGGTGAGATTGGGTGAGCAAATGCAGACCCTTTAAAGCAATAATGCATGGCACCCATTCCATGGGTCCCAACTCTCCAGGTTGAAGGGAATATTACTACAGCTGTAACATGTATGGGAAACCTAGAGAACGGACACACTGTGAAATCGAAAGGTTTCTAAAACTCAACGAATAGTCCCTCTCCTGGTGCTCCGGTTTGACTTTCCATCTGCTTTACTATCTACCTCCCAACTTGGAGAGACAGCCCCTTTAACCTCCTGGTTCGCACAGGTTGCCAATTTGGCAGAGGTTGAAAGGGAAGAGGGACAACCAATGAGAGAGAAGCTGTTAGGCAGTTGGACGGGCACATATCACTGTAATTTCCCGGCAGGAAGAATTAACAAATGTCTCAGCCACCCACGGGAACCAGTATAGGTCCTGAACCAAAATTTTGGACTTGCGGTCAGCTCACCAAAACCGAGTTGAAAAATGGAGCTCAGGGGCACAGCAATTCACAAACTGGCCGAGTAATAAAGGACAACTATCGTAAAAAAATCTCTTGAGGGAAGGCAACGAGGCGGACTTGAAAGCGAGGCAGAATAGCAGGAAACAGATTTCAAGAGGTACGTTGGAATCGCCTTTAAAGCACAGGAAGAGGGGCACAACTTCGACAATGATGCACTTGGCCAAAAAGGGCGTATGCGTTTTCTCCTGAATATATTCAGGAGAAAACGCATACGCCCTTTTTGGCCAAGCAAGCAAGCGGGCAATGCAAATCTGCACTACAAAGAAGTATCACTTCCCACCGGTCAAAAGGGACATCCACAAAATGTGTAAAAACCAGAAAGGCAAGACAGGCCCTGGAGAACTGGGAGCCTTGTTATGCTGATGGGCTGGATGTAAATTGCCAACTGCCTCTCTGGAGGAGTGCATTGTGTTCCCTAAAACAAGTAAACAACAGAGCTACAGAGCCAAGGGCACTTCCAGTCTAGGGAATATACCTTGGGAAAACTGAAAATCAATAAGACAGAGCCACCCCAAAATTTAGGGCTGCACTGCTTACAAGGACCTCAACTTGGGTACACCTTAAATATTCAGGAAATATAAAAATGGTTCAAAAAATTGTGGTACTTACGTACGATGGAATATCCCTCAGCCATGAAGTCAATGTCATAAGACCAGTAGCAGCAAAATGGGTGGATTCAGGTACGATGATTCTAAGTGAAATAAGTCACAGAGAAAAAGAAACTTATCATAAGATATCACTTATGAAGATCCTGTAAACATGGCTACACTTGAACTGAGTTAGGAAAGAGAACAGTGTCTCACATTTAGAAAACACTCTTATGACTGCCTAAGGGGGAAGGAGAGGTGGGGTGATGCATAAAACCAGAGTTTGATATAAGCACAGGTACCGTTCCAAAAACCAACTATGGAATAGACAAGACCTACACCTTCCTCAGTGAAAGGGACTCAAAACCCCATATTTCCCGCAGAGGAATATATCTGACTAGTAAGAATCTTAAAACCTATGTATTGATATGTCTCCGTAAGGGAATCAAGTGTGTCTAGACTGGCATAAACATGGCAACGAGAATCAGCTCAAACCCACTATAAAAAGGAATTTCAAAAAAAAAAAAAAAACTGGGAAATTCTTTACAATTCCTTCAGGGTCTCTGATGAAACCTGGAATGACCCTATCTACAATGACAGCTGGATGTGGCATAAGGAGGGACACTTGGGACTGAGACGATTGGTGAGATTGGGTGAGCAAATGCAGACCCTTTAAAGCACAAATGCCTGGCACCCATTCCATGGGTCCCAACTCTCCAGGTTGAAGGGAATATTACTACAGCTATAACATGTACGGGAAACCTAGAGAACAGACACACTGTGAATACGAAAGGTTTCTAAAACTCAACGAATAGTCCCTCTCCTGGTGCTCCGGTTTGACTTTCCATCTGCTTTACTATCAACCTCCCAACTTGGAGAGACAACCCCTTTAACCTCCTGGTTTGCACAGGTTGCCAATTTGGCAGAGGATGAAAGGGAAGAGAGAGAACCAATGAGAGAGTAGCTGTTAGGCATTTGGACGGGCACATATCACTGTAATTTCCCGGCAGGAAGAGGAATTAACCAAAGTCTCAGCCCCCCACCGGGAACCAGCATAGGTCCTGAACCAAAATTTCGGACTTGCGGTCAGCTCACCAAAAACGAGTTGAAAAATGGAGCTCAGGGACACAGCAATTCACAAACTGCCCGAGTAATAAAGGAAAACTATCGTCCAAAAATCTGTTGGTGGAAGGCAACGAGGCGGAGTTGAAAGCGAGGCAGAATAGCAGGAAACAGATTTCAAGAGGTACGTTGGAATCGCCTTTAAAGCACAGGAAGAGGGGCACAACTCGACAATGATGCACATGCTCAAAAAGGGCGTATGCGTTTTCTCCTGAATATATTCAGGAGAAAACGCATACGCCCTTTTTGGCCAAGCAAGCAAGCGGGCAATGCAAATCTGCACTACAAAGAAGTATCACTTCCCACCGGTCAAAAGGGACATCCACAAAATGTGTAAAAAGCAGAAAGGCAAGACAGGCCCTGAAGAACAGGCAGCCTTGTTATGCTGATGGGCGGGATATAAATTGCCAACTGCCTGTCTGGAGGAGTACATTGTGTTCCCTAAAACAAGTAAAGAACAGAGCTACAGAGCCAAAGGCACTTCCAGTCTAGGGAATATACCTCGGGAAATCTGAAAATAAATAAGGCAGAGCCACCCAAAAATTTAGGGCTGCACTGCTTACAAGGACCTCAACTTGGGTACACCTTAAATATCCCAGGAAATATAAAAATGGTTCAAAAAATTGTGGTACTTACGTACGATGGAATATCCCCTCAGCAATGAAGTCAATGTCATAAGACCAGTAGCAGCAAAATGGGTGGATTCAGGTACGATGATTCTAAGTGAAATAAGTCACACAGAAAAAGAAACTTAGCATAAGATATCACTTATGAAGATCCTGTAAACATGGCTACACTTGAACTGAGTTAGGAAAGAGAATAGTGTCTCACATTTAGAAAACACTCTTATGCCTGCTTAAGGGGGAAGGAGAGGTGGGGTGATGCATAAAACCAGAGTTTGATATAAGCACAGGTACCGTTCCAAAAACCAACTATGGAATAGACAAGACCTACACCTTCCTCATTGAAAGAGACTCAAAACCCCATATTTCCCGCAGAGGAATATATCTGACTAGTAAGAACCTTAAAACCTATGTATTGATATGTCTCCGTAAGGGAATCAAGTGTGTCTAGACTGGCATAAACATGGCAGCGAGAATCAGCTCAAACCCACTATAAAAAGGAATTTCAAAAACAAAACAAAAAAACTGGGAAATTCTTTACAATTCCTTCAGGGTCTCTGATGAAAGCTGGAATGACCCTATCTACAACGACAGATGGATGTGGCATAAGGAGGGACACTTGGGACTGAGAGGATTGGTGAGATTGGGTGAGCAAATGCAGACCCTTTAAAGCACAAATGTCTGGCACCCATTCCATGGGTACCAACTCTCCAGGTTGAAGGGAATATTACTACAGCTATAACACGTACGGGAAACCTAGAGAACAGACACACTGTGTATATGAAAGGTTTCTAAAACTCAACGAATAGTCCCTCTCCTTGTGCTCCGGTTTGACTTTCCGTCTGCTTTACTATCAACCTCCCAACTTGGAGAGACAGCCCCTTTAACCTCTTGGTTCGCACAGGTTGCCAATTTGGCAGAGGATGAAAGGGAAGAGGGAGAACCAAGGAGAGAGTAGCTGTTAGGCATTTGGACGGGCACATATCACTGTAATTTCCCGGCAGGAAGAAGAATTAACCAAATTCTCAGCCACCCACCGGGAACCAGTATAGGTCCTGAACCAAAATTTTGGACTTGCGGTCAGCTCACCAAAAACGAGTTGAAAAATGGAGCTCAGGGGCACAGCAATTCACAAACTGGCCGAGTAATAAAGGACAACTATCGTCCAAAAATCTGTTGAGGGAAGGCAACGAGGCGGATTTGAAAGCGAGGCAGAATAGCAGGAAACAGATTTCAAGAGGTACGTTGGAATCGCCTTTAAAGCACAGGAAGAGGGGCACAACTTCGACAATGATGCACTTGGCCAAAAAGGGCGTATGCGTTTTCTCCTGAATATATTCAGGAGAAAACGCATACGCCCTTTTTGGCCAAGCAAGCAAGCGGGCAATGCAAATCTGCACTACAAAGAAGTATCACTTCCCACCGGTCAAAAGGGACATCCACAAAATGTGTAAGAACAAGAAAGGCAAGACAGGCCCTGGAGAACAGGGAGCCTTGTTATGCTGATGGGCGGGATGTAAATTGCCAACTGCCTCTCTGGAGGAGTGCATTCTGTTCCCTAAAACAAGTAAAGAACAGAGCTACAGAGCCAAGGGCACTACCAGTCTAGGGAATATACCTTGGGAAAACTGAAAATCAATAAGACAGAGCCACCCCAAAATTTAGGGCTGCACTGCATACAAGGACCTCAACTTGGATACACCTTAAGTATCCCAGAAAATATAAACATGGTTCAAAAAATTGTGGTACTTACATACGATGGAATATCCCTCAGCCATGAAATCAATGTCATAAGACCAGTAGCAGCAAAATGGGTGGATTCAGGTACGATGATTCTAAGTGAAATAAGTCACACAGAAAAAGAAACTTATCATAAGATATCACTTATGAAGATCCTGTAAACATGGCTACACTTGAACTGAGTTAGGAAAGAGAACAGTGTCTCACATTTAGAAAACACTCTTATACCTGCTTAAGGGGGAAGGAGAGGTGGGGTGATGCATAAAACCAGAGTTTGATATAAGCACAGGTACCGTTCCAGAAACCAACTATGGAATAGACAAGACCTACACCGTCCTCAGCGAAAGGGACTCAAAACCCCATATTTCCCGCAGAGGAAAATATCTGACTAGTAAGAATCTTAAAACCTATGTATTGATATGTCTCCGTAAGGGAATCAAGTGTGTCTAGACTGGCATAAACATGGCAGCGAGAATCAGCTCAAACCCACTATAAAAAGGAATTTCAAAAACAAAACAAAAAAACTGGGAAATTCTTTACAATTCCTTCAGGGTCTCTGATGAAGGCTGGAATGACCCTATCTACAACGACAGCTGGATGTGGCATAAGGAGGGACACTTGGGACTGAGAGGATTGGTGAGATTGGGTGAGCAAATGCAGACCCTTTAAAGCAATAATGCATGGCACCCATTCCATGGGTCCGAACTCTCCAGGTTGAAGGGAATATTACTACAGCTATAACATGTGCGGGAAACCTAGAGAACGGACACACTGTGAATACGAAAGGTTTCTAAAACTCAACGCATAGTCCCTCTCCTGGTGCTCCGGTTTGACTTTCCGTCTGCTTTACTATCAACCTCCCAACTTGGAGAGACAGCCCCTTTAACCTCTTGGTTCGCACAGGTTGCCAATTTGGCAGAGGATGAAAGGGAAGAGGGAGAACCAATGAGAGAGTAGCTGTTAGGCATTTGGACGGGCACATATCACTGTAATTTCCCGGCAGGAAGAAGAATTAACCAAATTCTCAGCCACCCACCGGGAACCAGTATAGGTCCTGAACCAAAATTTTGGACTTGCGGTCAGCTCACCAAAAACGAGTTGAAAAATGGAGCTCAGGGGCACAGCCATTCACAAACTGGCCGAGTAATAAAGGACAACTATCGTCCAAAAATCTGTTGAGGGAAGGCAACGAGGCGGACTTGAAAGCGAGGCAGAATAGCAGGAAACAGATTTCAAGAGGTACGTTGGAATCGCCTTTAAAGCACAGGAAGAGGGCCACAACTTCGACAATGATGCACTTGGCCAAAAAGGGCGTATGCGTTTTCTCCTGAATATATTCAGGAGAAAACGCATACGCCCTTTTTGGCCAAGCAAGCAAGCGGGCAATGCAAATCTGCACTACAAAGAAGTATCACTTCCCACCGGTCAAAAGGGACATCCACAAAATGTGTAAGAACAAGAAAGGCAAGACAGGCCCTGGAGAACAGGGAGCCTTGTTATGCTGATGGGCGGGATGTAAATTGCCAACTGCCTCTCTGGAGGAGTGCATTCTGTTCCCTAAAACAAGTAAAGAACAGAGCTACAGAGCCAAGGGCACTACCAGTCTAGGGAATATACCTTGGGAAAACTGAAAATCAATAAGACAGAGCCACCCCAAAATTTAGGGCTGCACTGCATACAAGGACCTCAACTTGGATACACCTTAAGTATCCCAGAAAATATAAACATGGTTCAAAAAATTGTGGTACTTACGTACGATGGAATATCCCTCAGCCATTAAATCAATGTCATAAGACCAGTAGCAGCAAAATGGGTGGATTCAGGTACGATGATTCTAAGTGAAATAAGTCACACAGAAAAAGAAACTTATCATAAGATATCACTTATGAAGATCCTGTAAACATGGCTACACTTGAACTGAGTTAGGAAAGAGAACAGTGTCTCACATTTAGAAAACACTCTTATACCTGCTTAAGGGGGAAGGAGAGGTGGGGTGATGCATAAAACCAGAGTTTGATATAAGCACAGGTACCGTTCCAAAAACCAACTATGGAATAGACAAGACCTACACCGTCCTCAGCGAAAGGGACTCAAAACCCCATATTTCCCGCAGAGGAAAATATCTGACTAGTAAGAATCTTAAAACCTATGTATTGATATGTCTCCGTAAGGGAATCAAGTGTGTCTAGACTGGCATAAACATGGCAGCGAGAATCAGCTCAAACCCACTATAAAAAGGAATTTCAAAAACAAAACAAAAAAACTGGGAAATTCTTTACAATTCCTTCAGGGTCTCTGATGAAGGCTGGAATGACCCTATCTACAACGACAGCTGGATGTGGCATAAGGAGGGACACTTGGGACTGAGACGATTGGTGAGATTGGGTGAGCAAATGCAGACCCTTTAAAGCAATAATGCATGGCACCCATTCCATGGGTCCGAACTCTCCAGGTTGAAGGGAATATTACTACAGCTATAACATGTGCGGGAAACCTAGAGAACGGACACACTGTGAATACGAAAGGTTTCTAAAACTCAACGCATAGTCCCTCTCCTGGTGCTCCGGTTTGACTTTCCGTCTGCTTTACTATCAACCTCCCAACTTGGAGAGACAGCCCCTTTAACCTCTTGGTTCGCACAGGTTGCCAATTTGGCAGAGGATGAAAGGGAAGAGGGAGAACCAATGAGAGAGTAGCTGTTAGGCATTTGGACGGGCACATATCACTGTAATTTCCCGGCAGGAAGAAGAATTAACCAACGTCTCAGCCACCCACCGGGAACCAGTATAGGTCCTGAACCAAAATTTTGGACTTGCGGTCAGCTCACCAAAAACGAGTTGAAAAATGGAGCTCAGGGGCACAGCAATTCACAAACTGGCCGAGTAATAAAGGACAACTATCGCCCAAAAATCTGTTGAGGGTAGGCAACGAGGCGGACTTGAAAGCGAGGCAGAATAGCAGGAAACAGATTTCAAGAGGTACGTTGGAATCGCCTTTAAAGCACAGGAAGAGGGGCACAACTTCGACAATGATGCACTTGGCCAAAAAGGGCGTATGCGTTTTCTCCTGAATATATTCAGGAGAAAACGCATACGCCCTTTTTGGCCAAGCAAGCAAGCGGGCAATGCAAATCTGCACTACAAAGAAGTATCACTTCCCACCGGTCAAAAGGGACATCCACAAAATGTGTAAGAACAAGAAAGGCAAGACAGGCCCTGGAGAACAGGGAGCCTTGTTATGCTGATGGGCGGGATGTAAATTGCCAACTGCCTCTCTGGAGGAGTGCATTCTGTTCCCTAAAACAAGTAAAGAACAGAGCTACAGAGCCAAGGGCACTACCAGTCTAGGGAATATACCTTGGGAAAACTGAAAATCAATAAGACAGAGCCACCCCAAAATTTAGGGCTGCACTGCATACAAGGACCTCAACTTGGATACACCTTAAGTATCCCAGAAAATATAAACATGGTTCAAAAAATTGTGGTACTTACGTACGATGGAATATCCCTCAGCCATGAAATCAATGTCATAAGACCAGTAGCAGCAAAATGGGTGGATTCAGGTACGATGATTCTAAGTGAAATAAGTCACAGAGAAAAAGAAACTTATCATAAGATATCACTTATGAAGATCCTGTAAACATGGCTACACTTGAACTGAGTTAGGAAAGAGAACAGTGTCTCACATTTAGAAAACACTCTTATACCTGCTTAAGGGGGAAGGAGAGGTGGGGTGATGCATAAAACCAGAGTTTGATATAAGCACAGGTACCGTTCCAAAAACCAACTATGGAATAGACAAGACCTACACCGTCCTCAGTGAAAGGGACTCAAAACCCCATATTTCCGGCAGAGGAAAATATCTGACTAGTAAGAATCTTAAAACCTATGTATTGATATGTCTCCATAAGGGAAACAAGTGTGTCTAGACTGGCATAAACATGGCAGCGAGAATCAGCTCAAACCCACTATAAAAAGGAATTTCAAAAACAAAACAAAAAAACTGGGAAATTCTTTACAATTCCTTCAGGGTCTCTGATGAAAGCTGGAATGACCCTATCTACAACGACAGCTGGATGTGGCATAAGGAGGGACACTTGGGACTGAGACGATTGGTGAGATTGGGTGAGCAAATGCAGACCCTTTAAAGCAATAATGCATGGCACCCATTCCATGGGTCCGAACTCTCCAGGTTGAAGGGAATATTACTACAGCTATAACATGTGCGGGAAACCTAGGGAACGGACACACTGTGAATACGAAAGGTTTCTAAAACTCAACGAATAGTCCCTCTCCTGGTGCTCCGGTTTGACTTTCCGTCTGCTTTACTATCAACCTCCCAACTTGGAGAGACAGCCCCTTTAACCTCTTGGTTCGCACAGGTTGACAATTTGGCAGAGGATGAAAGGGAAGAGGGAGAACCAATGAGAGAGTAGCTGTTAGGCATTTGGACAGGCACATATCACTGTAATTTCCCGGCAGGAAGAAGAATTAACCTAATTCTCAGCCGCCCACAGGGAACCAGTATAGGTCCTGAACCAAAATTTTGGACTTGCGGTCAGCTCACCAAAAACGAGTTGAAAAATGGAGCTCAGGGGCACAGCAATTCACAAACTGGCCGAGTAATAAAGGACAACTATCGTCCAAAAATCTGTTGAGGGAAGGCAACGAGGCGGACTTGAAAGTGAGGCAGAATAGCAGGAAACAGATTTCAAGAGGTACGTTGGAATCGCCTTTAAAGCACAGGAAGAGGGGCACAACTTCGACAATGACGCACTTGGCCAAAAAGGGCGTATGCGTTTTCTCCTGAATATATTCAGGAGAAAACGCATACGCCCTTTTTGGCCAAGCAAGCAAGCGGGCAATGCAAATCTGCACTACAAAGAAGTATCACTTCCCACCGGTCAAAAGGGACATCCACAAAATGTGTAAGAACAAGAAAGGCAAGACAGGCCCTGGAGAACAGGGAGCCTTGTTATGCTGATGGGCAGGATGTAAATTGCCAACTGCCTCTCTGGAGGAGTGCATTCTGTTCCCTAAAACAAGTAAAGAACAGAGCTACAGAGCCAAGGGCACTACCAGTCTAGGGAATATACCTTGGGAAAACTGAAAATCAATAAGACAGAGCCACCCCAAAATTTAGGGCTGCACTGCATACAAGGACCTCAACTTGGATACACCTTAAGTATCCCAGAAAATATAAACATGTTTCAAAAAATTGTGGTACTTACGTACGATGGAATATCCCTCAGCCATGAAATCAATGTCATAAGACCAGTAGCAGCAAAATGGGTGGATTCAGGTACGATGATTCTAAGTGAAATAAGTCACACAGAAAAAGAAACTTATCATAAGATATCACTTATGAAGATCCTTAAACATGGCTACACTTGAACTGAGTTAGGAAAGAGAACAGTGTCTCACATTTAGAAAACACTCTTATACCTGCTTAAGGTTGAAGGAGAGGTGGGGTGATGCATAAAACCAGAGTTTGATATAAGCACAGGTACCGTTCCAAAAACCAACTATGGAATAGACAAGACCTACACCGTCCTCAGTGAAAGGGACTCAAAACCCCATATTTCCCGCATAGGAAAATATCTGACTAGTAAGAATCTTAAAACCTATGTATTGATATGTCTCCGTAAGGGAATCAAGTGTGTCTAGACTGGCATAAACATGGCAGCGAGAATCAGCTCAAACCCACTATAAAAAGGAATTTCAAAAACAAAACAAAAAAACTGGGAAATTCTTTACAATTCCTTCAGGGTCTCTGATGAAAGCTGGAATGACCCTATCTACAACGACAGCTGGATGTGGCATAAGGAGGGACACTTGGGACTGAGACGATTGGTGAGATTGGGTGAGCAAATGCAGACGCTTTAAAGCAATAATGCATGGCACCCATTCCATGTGTCCGAACTCTCCAGGTTGAAGGGAATATTACTACAGCTATAACATGTGCGGGAAACCTAGAGAACGGACACACTGTGAATACGAAAGGTTTCTAAAACTCAAAGAATAAACCCTCTCCTGGTACTCCGGTTTGACTTTCCGGCTGCTTTACTATCAACCTCCCAACTTGGAGAGACAGCCCCTTTAACCTATTGGTTTGCACAGGTTGCCAATTTGGCAGAGGATGAAAGGGAAGAGGGAGAACCAATGAGAGAGTAGCTGTTAGGCATTTGGATGGGCACATATCAGTGTAATTTCCCGGCAGGAAGAAGAATTAACCAAATTCTCAGCCACCCACCGGGAACCAGTATAGGTCCTGAACCAAAATTTTGGACTTGCGGTCAGCTCTCCAAAAACGAGTTGAAAAATGGAGCTCAGGGACACAGCAATTCACAAACTGGCCGAGTAATAAAGGACAACTATCGTCCAAAAATCTGTTGAGGGAAGGCAACGAGGCGGACTTGAAAGCGAGGCAGAATAGCAGGAAACAGATTTCAAGAGGTACGTTGGAATCGCCTTTAAAGCACAGGAAGAGGGGCACAACTTCGACAATGATGCACTTGGCCAAAAAGGGCGTATGCGTTTTCTCCTGAATATATTCAGGAGAAAACGCATACGCCCTTTTTGGCCAAGCAAGCAAGCGGGCAATGCAAATCTGCACTACAAAGAAGTATCACTTCCCACCGGTCAAAAGGGACATCCACAAAATGTGTAAGAACAAGAAAGGCAAGACAGGCCCTGGAGAACAGGGAGCCTTGTTATGCTGATGGGCGGGATGTAAATTGCCAACTGCCTCTCTGGAGGAGTGCATTCTGTTCCCTAAAACAAGTAAAGAACAGAGCTACAGAGCCAAGGGCACTACCAGTCTAGGGAATATACCTTGGGAAAACTGAAAATCAATAAGACAGAGCCACCCCAAAATTTAGGGCTGCACTGCATACAAGGACCTCAACTTCGATACACCTTATGTATGCCAGAAAATATAAACATGGTTCAAAAAATTGTGGTACTTACGTACGATGGAATATCCCTCAGCCATGAAATCAATGTCATAAGACCAGTAGCAGCAAAATGGGTGGATTCAGGTACGATGATTCTAAGTGAAATAAGTCACACAGAAAAAGAAACTTATCATAAGATATCACTTATGAAGATCCTGTAAACATGGCTACACTTGAACTGAGTTAGGAAAGAGAACAGTGTCTCACATTTAGAAAACACTCTTATACCTGCTTAAGGGGGAAGGAGAGGTGGGGTGATGCATAAAACCAGAGTTTGATATAAGCACAGGTACCGTTCCAAAAACCAACTATGGAATAGACAAGACCTACACCATCCTCAGCGAAAGGGACTCAAAACCCCATATTTCCTGCAGAGGAAAATATCTGACTAGTAAGAATCTTAAAACCTATGTATTGATATGTCTCCGTAAGGGAATCAAGTGTGTCTAGACTGGCATAAACATGGCAGCGAGAATCAGCTCAAACCCACTATAAAAAGGAATTTCAAAAACAAAACAAAAAAACTGGGAAATTCTTTACAATTCCTTCAGGGTCTCTGATGAAAGCTGGAATGACCCTATCTACAACGACAGCTGGATGTGGCATAAGGAGGGACACTTGGGACTGAGACGATTGGTGAGATTGGGTGAGCAAATGCAGACACTTTAAAGCAATAATGCATGGCACCCATTCCATGGCTCCGAACTCTCCAGGTTGAAGGGAATATTACTACAGCTATAACATGTGCGGGAAACCTAGAGAACGGACACACTGTGAATACGAAAGGTTTCTAAAACTCAACGAATAGTCCCTCTCCTGGTGCTCCGGTTTGACTTTCCGTCTGCTTTACTATCAACTTCCCAACTTGGAGAGACAGCCCCTTTAACCTCTTGGTTCGCACAGGTTGCCAATTTGGCAGAGGATGAAAGGGAAGAGGGAGAACCAATGAGAGAGTAGCTGTTAGGCATTTGGACGGGCACATATCACTGTAATTTCCAGGCAGGAAGAAGAATTAACCAAATTCTCAGCCACCCACCGGGAACCAGTATAGGTCCTGAACCAAAATTTTGGACTTGCGGTCAGCTCACCAAAACCGAGTTGAAAAATGGAGCTCAGGGGCACAGCAATTCACAAACTGGCCGAGTAATAAAGAACAACTATCGTCCAAAAATCTGTTGAGGGAAGGCAACGAGGCGGACTTGAAAGCGAGGCAGAATAGCAGGAAACAGATTTCAAGAGGTACGTTGGAATCACCTTTAAAGCACAGGAAGAGGGGCACAACTTCGACAATGATGCACTTGGCCAAAAAGGGCGTATGCGTTTTCTCCTGAATATATTCAGGAGAAAATGCATACACCCTTTTTGGCCAAGCAAGCAAGCGGGCAATGCAAATCTGCACTACAAAGAAGTATCACTTCCCACCGGTCAAAAGGGACATCCACAAAATGTGTAAGAACAAGAAAGGCAAGACAGGCCCTGGAGAACAGGGAGCCTTGTTATGCTGATGGGCGGGATGTAAATTGCCAACTGCCTCTCTGGAGGAGTGCATTCTGTTCCCTAAAACAAGTAAAGAACAGAGCTACAGAGCCAAGGGCACTACCAGTCTAGGGAATATACCTTGGGAAAACTGAAAATCAATAAGACAGAACCACCCCAAAATTTAAGGCTGCACTGCATACAAGGACCTCAACTTGGATACACCTTAAGTATCCCAGAAAATATAAACATGGTTCAAAAAATTGTGGTACTTACGTACGATGGAATATCCCTCAGCCATGAAATCAATGTCATAAGACCAGTAGCAGCAAAATGGGTGGATTCAGGTACGATGATTCTAAGTGAAATAAGTCACACAGAAAAAGAAACTTATCATAAGATATCACTTATGAAGATCCTGTAAACATGGCTACACTTGAACAGAGTTAGGAAAGAGAACAGTGTCTCACATTTAGAAAACACTCTTATACCTGCTTAAGGGGGAAGGAGAGGTGGGGTGATGCATAAAACCAGAGTTTGATATAAGCACAGGTACCGTTCCAAAAACCAACTATGGAATAGACAAGACCTACACCGTCCTCTGCAAAAGGGACTCAAAACCCCATATTTCCCGCAGAGGAAAATATCTGACTAGTAAGAATCTTAAAACCTATGTATTGATATGTCTCCGTAAGGGAATCAAGTGTGTCTAGACTGGCATAAACATGGCAGCGAGAATCAGCTCAAACCCACTATAAAAAGGAATTTCAAAAACAAAACAAAAAAACTGGGAAATTCTTTACAATTCCTTCAGGGTCTCTGATGAAGGCTGGAATGACCCTATCTACAACGACAGCTGGATGTGGCATAAGGAGGGACACTTGGGACTGAGACGATTGGTGAGATTGGGTGAGCAAATGCAGACCCTTTAAAGCAATAATGCATGGCACCCATTCCATGGGTCCGAACTCTCCAGGTTGAAGGGAATATTACTACAGCTATAACATGTGCGGGAAACCTAGAGAACGGACACACTGTGAATACGAAAGGTTTCTAAAACTCAACGCATAGTCCCTCTCCTGGTGCTCCGGTTTGACTTTCCGTCTGCTTTACTATCAACCTCCCAACTTGGAGAGACAGCCCCTTTAACCTCTTGGTTCGCACAGGTTGCCAATTTGGCAGAGGATGAAAGGGAAGAGGGAGAACCAATGAGAGAGTAGCTGTTAGGCATTTGGACGGGCACATATCACTGTAATTTCCCGGCAGGAAGAAGAATTAACCAAATTCTCAGCCACCCACCGGGAACCAGTATAGGTCCTGAACCAAAATTTTGGACTTGCGGTCAGCTCACCAAAAACGAGTTGAAAAATGGAGCTCAGGGGCACAGCAATTCACAAACTGGCCGAGTAATAAAGGACAACTATCGTCCAAAAATCTGTTGAGGGAAGGCAACGAGGCGGACTTGAAAGCGAGGCAGAATAGCAGGAAACAGATTTCAAGAGGTACGTTGGAATCGCCTTTAAAGCACAGGAAGAGGGGCACAACTTCGACAATGATGCACTTGGCCAAAAAGGGCGTATGCGTTTTCTCCTGAATATATTCAGGAGAAAATGCATACGCCCTTTTTGGCCAAGCAAGCAAGCGGGCAATGCAAATCTGCACTACAAAGAAGTATCACTTCCCACCGGTCAAAAGGGACATCCACAAAATGTGTAAGAACAAGAAAGGCAAGACAGGCCCTGGAGAACAGGGAGCCTTGTTATGCTGATGGGCAGGATGTAAATTGCCAACTGCCTCTCTGGAGGAGTGCATTCTGTTCCCTAAAACAAGTAAAGAACAGAGCTACAGAGCCAAGGGCACTACCAGTCTAGGGAATATACCTTGGGAAAACTGAAAATCAATAAGACAGAACCACCCCAAAATTTAAGGCTGCACTGCATACAAGGACCTCAACTTGGATACACCTTAAGTATCCCAGAAAATATAAACATGGTTCAAAAAATTGTGGTACTTACGTACGATGGAATATCCCTCAGCCATGAAATCAATGTCATAAGACCAGTAGCAGCAAAATGGGTGGATTCAGGTACGATGATTCTAAGTGAAATAAGTCACACAGAAAAAGAAACTTATCATAAGATATCACTTATGAAGATCCTGTAAACATGGCTACACTTGAACAGAGTTAGGAAAGAGAACAGTGTCTCACATTTAGAAAACACTCTTATACCTGCTTAAGGGGGAAGGAGAGGTGGGGTGATGCATAAAACCAGAGTTTGATATAAGCACAGGTACCGTTCCAAAAACCAACTATGGAATAGACAAGACCTACACCGTCCTCAGCGAAAGGGACTCAAAACCCCATATTTCCCGCAGAGGAAAATATCTGACTAGTAAGAATCTTAAAACCTATGTATTGATATGTCTCCGTAAGGGAATCAAGTGTGTCTAGACTGGCATAAACATGGCAGCGAGAATCAGCTCAAACCCACTATAAAAAGGAATTTCAAAAACAAAACAAAGAAACTGGGAAATTCTTTACAATTCCTTCAGGGTCTCTGATGAAGGCTGGAATGACCCTTTCTACAACGACAGCTGGATGTGGCATAAGGAGGGACACTTGGGACTGAGACGATTGGTGAGATTGGGTGAGCAAATGCAGCCCCTTTAAAGCAATAATGCATGGCACCCATTCCATGGGTCCGAACTCTCCAGGTTGAAGGGAATATTACTACAGCTATAACATGTGCGGGAAACCTAGAGAACGGACACACTGTGAATACGAAAGGTTTCTAAAACTCAACGCATAGTCCCTCTCCTGGTGCTCCGGTTTGACTTTCCGTCTGCTTTACTATCAACCTCCCAACTTGGAGAGACAGCCCCTTTAACCTCTTGGTTCGCACAGGTTGCCAATTTGGCAGAGGATGAAAGGGAAGAGGGAGAACCAATGAGAGAGTAGCTGTTAGGCATTTGGACGGGCACATATCACTGTAATTTCCCGGCAGGAAGAAGAATTAACCAAATTCTCAGCCACCCACCGGGAACCAGTATAGGTCCTGAACCAAAATTTTGGACTTGCGGTCAGCCCACCAAAAACGAGTTGAAAAATGGAGCTCAGGGGCACAGCAATTCACAAACTGGCCGAGTAATAAAGGACAACTATCGTCCAAAAATCTGTTGAGGGAAGGCAACGAGGCGGACTTGAAAGCGAGGCAGAATAGCAGGAAACAGATTTCAAGAGGTACGTTGGAATCGCCTTTAAAGCACAGGAAGAGGGGCACAACTTCGACAATGATGCACTTGGCCAAAAAGGGCGTATGCGTTTTCTCCTGAATATATTCAGGAGAAAACGCATACGCCCTTTTTGGCCAAGAGAGCAAGCGGGCAATGCAAATCTGCACTACAAAGAAGTATCACTTCCCACCGGTCAAAAGGGACATCCACAAAATGTGTAAGAACAAGAAAGGCAAGACAGGCCCTGGAGAACAGGGAGCCTTGTTATGCTGATGGGCGGGATGTAAATTGCCAACTGCCTCTCTGGAGGAGTGCATTCTGTTCCCTAAAACAAGTAAAGAACAGAGCTACAGAGCCAAGGGCACTACCAGTCTAGGGAATATACCTTGGGAAAACTGAAAATCAATAAGACAGAGCCACCCCAAAATTTAGGGCTGCACTGCATACAAGGACCTCAACTTGGATACACCTTAAGTATGCCAGAAAATATAAACATGGTTCAAAAAATTGTGGTACTTACGTACGATGGAATATCCCTCAGCCATGAAATCAATGTCATAAGACCAGTAGCAGCAAAATGGGTGGATTCAGGTACGATGATTCTAAGTGAAATAAGTCACACAGAAAAAGAAACTTATCATAAGATATCACTTATGAAGATCCTGTAAACATGGCTACACTTGAACTGAGTTAGGAAAGAGAACAGTGTCTCACATTTAGAAAACACTCTTATACCTGCTTAAGGGGGAAGGAGAGGTGGGGTGATGCATAAAACCAGAGTTTGATATAAGCACAGGTACCGTTCCAAAAACCAACTATGGAATAGACAAGACCTACACCGTCCTCAGTGAAAGGGACTCAAAACCCCATATTTCCCGCAGAGGAAAATATCTGACTAGTAAGAATCTTAAAACCTATGTATTGATATGTCTCCGTAAGGGAATCAAGTGTGTCTAGACTGGCATAAACATGGCAGCGAGAATCAGCTCAAACCCACTATAAAAAGGAATTTCAAAAACAAAACAAAAAACTGGGAAATTCTTTACAATTCCTTCGGGGTGTCTGATGAAAGCTGGAATGACCCTATCTACAACGACAGCTGGATGTGGCATAAGGAGGGACACTTGGGACTGCGACGATTGGTGAGATTGGGTGAGCAAATGCAGACCCTTTAAAGCAATAATGCATGGCACCCATTCCATGGCTCCGAACTCTCCAGGTTGAAGGGAATATTACTACAGCTATAACATGTGCGGGAAACCTAGAGAACGGACACACTGTGAATACGAAAGGTTTCTAAAACTCAACGAATAGTCCCTCTCCTGGTGCTCCAGTTTGACTTTCCGGCTGCTTTACTATCAACCTCCCAACTTGGAGAGACAGCCCCTTTAACCTCTTGGTTCGCACAGGTTGCCAATTTGGCAGAGGATGAAAGGGAAGAGGGAGAACCAATGAGAGAGTAGCTGTTAGGCATTTGGACGGGCACATATCACTGTAATTTCCCGGCAGGAAGAAGAATTAACCAAATTCTCAGCCTCCCACCGGGAACCAGTATAAGTCCTGAACCAAAATTTGGACTTGCGGTCAGCTCACAAAAAACGAGTTTAAAAATGGAGCTCAGGGGCACAGCAATTCACAAACTGGCCGAGTAATAAAGGACAACTATCGTCCAAAAATCTGTTGAGGGAAGGCAACGAGGCGGACTTGAAAGTGAGGCAGTATAGCAGGAAACAGATTTCAAGAGGTACGTTGGAATCGCCTTTAAAGCACAGGAAGAGGGGCACAACTTCGACAATGACGCACTTGGCCAAAAAGGGCGTATGCGTTTTCTCCTGAATATATTCAGGAGAAAACACATACGCCCTTTTTGGCCAAGCAAGCAAGCGGGCAATGCAAATCTGCACTACAAAGAAGTATCACTTCCCACCGGTCAAAAGGGACATCCACAAAATGTGTAAGAACAAGAAAGGCAAGACAGGCCCTGGAGAACAGGGAGCCTTGTTATGCTGATGGGCGGGATATAAATTGCCAACTGCCTCTCTGGAGGAGTGCATTCTGTTCCCTAAAACAAGTAAAGAACAGAGCTACAGAGCCAAGGGCACTACCAGTCTAGGGAATATACCTTGGGAAAACTGAAAATCAATAAGACAGAGCCACCCCAAAATTTAGGGCTGCACTGCATACAAGGACCTCAACTTGGATACACCTTAAGTATCCCAGAAAATATAAACATGGTTCAAAAAATTGTGGTACTTACGTACGATGGAATATCCCTCAGCCATGAAATCAATGTCATAAGACCAGTAGCAGCAAAATGGGTGGATTCAGGTACGATGATTCTAAGTGAAATAAGTCACACAGAAAAAGAAACTTATCATAAGATATCACTTATGAAGATCCTGTAAACATGGCTACACTTGAACTGAGTTAGGAAAGAGAACAGTGTCTCACATTTAGAAAACACTCTTATACCTGCTTAAGGTTGAAGGAGAGGTGGGGTGATGCATAAAACCAGAGTTTGATATAAGCACAGGTACCGTTCCAAAAACCAACTATGGAATATACAAGACCTACACCGTCCTCAGTGAAAGGGACTCAAAACCCCATATTTCCCGCAGAGGAAAATATCTGACTAGTAAGAATCTTAAAACCTATGTATTGATATGTCTCCGTAAGGGAATCAAGTGTGTCTAGACTGGCATAAACATGGCAGCGAGAATCAGCTCAAACCCACTATAAAAAGGAATTTCAAAAACAAAACAAAAAAACTGGGAAATTCTTTACAATTCCTTCAGGGTCTCTGATGAAAGCTGGAATGACCCTATCTACAACGACAGCTGGATGTGGCATAAGGAGGGACACTTGGGACTGAGACGATTGGTGAGATTGGGTGAGCAAATGCAGACCCTTTAAAGCAATAATGCATGGCACCCATTCCATGGGTCCGAACTCTCCAGGTTGAAGGGAATATTACTACAGCTATAACATGTGCGGGAAACCTAGAGAATGGACACACTGTGAATACGAAAGGTTTCTAAAACTCAAAGAATAAACCCTCTCCTGGTGCTCCGGTTTGACTTTCCGGCTGCTTTACTATCAACCTCCCAACTTGGAGAGACAGCCCCTTTAACCTCTTGGTTCGCACAGGTTGCCAATTTGGCAGAGGATGAAAGGGAAGAGGGAGAACCAATGAGAGAGTAGCTGTTAGGCATTTGGATGGGCACATATCAGTGTAATTTCCCGGCAGGAAGAAGAATTAACCAAATTCTCAGCCACCCACCGGGAACCAGTATAGGTCCTGAACCAAAATTTTGGACTTGCGGTCAGCTCTCCAAAAACGAGTTGAAAAATGGAGCTCAGGGACACAGCAATTCACAAACTGGCCGAGTAATAAAGGACAACTATCGTCCAAAAATCTGTTGACGGAAGGCAACGAGGCGGACTTGAAAGCGAGGCAGAATAGCAGGAAACAGATTTCAAGAGGTACGTTGGAATCGCCTTTAAAGCACAGGAAGAGGGGCACAACTTCGACAATGATGCACTTGGCCAAAAAGGGCGTATGCGTTTTCTCCTGAATATATTCAGGAGAAAACGCATACGCCCATTTTGGCCAAGCAAGCAAGCGGGCAATGCAAATCTGCACTACAAAGAAGTATCACTTCCCACCGGTCAAAAGGGACATCCACAAAATGTGTAAGAACAAGAAAGGCAAGACAGGCCCTGGAGAACAGGGAGCCTTGTTATGCTGATGTGCGGGATGTAAATTGCCAACTGCCTCTCTGGAGGAGTGCATTCTGTTCCCTAAAACAAGTAAAGAACAGAGCTACAGAGCCAAGGGCACTACCAGTCTAGGGAATATACCTTGGGAAAACTGAAAATCAATAAGACAGAGCCACCCCAAAATTTAGGGCTGCACTGCATACAAGGACCTCAACTTGGATACACCTTAAGTATCCCAGAAAATATAAACATGGTTCAAAAAATTGTGGTACTTACGTACGATGGAATATCCCTCAGCCATGAAATCAATGTCATAAGACCAGTAGCAGCAAAATGGGTGGATTCAGGTACGATGATTCTAAGTGAAATAAGTCACACAGAAAAAGAAACTTATCATAAGATATCACTTATGAAGATCCTGTAAACATGGCAACACTTGAACTGAGTTAGGAAAGAGAACAGTGTCTCACATTTAGAAAACACTCTTATACCTGCTTAAGGGGGAAGGAGAGGTGGGGTGATGCATAAAACCAGAGTTTGATATAAGCACAGGTACCGTTCCAAAAACCAACTATGGAATAGACAAGACCTACACCTTCCTCAGTGAAAGGGACTCAAAACCCCATATTTCCCGCAGAGGAAAATATCTGACTAGTAAGAATCTTAAAACCTATGTATTGATATGTCTCCGTAAGGGAATCAAGTGTGTCTAGACTGGCATAAACATGGCAGCGAGAATCAGCTCAAACCCACTATAAAAAGGAATTTCAAAAACAAAACAAAAAAACTGGGAAATTATTTACAATTCCTTCAGGGTCTCTGATGAAAGCTGGAATGACCCTATCTACAATGACAGCTGGATGTGGCATAAGGAGGGACACTTGGGACTGAGACGATTGGTGAGATTGGGTGAGCAAATGCAGACCCTTTAAAGCAATAATGCATGGCACCCATTCCATGGGTCCGAACTCTCCAGGTTGAAGGGAATATTACTACAGCTATAACATGTGCGGGAAACCTAGAGAACGGACACACTGTGAATACGAAAGGTTTCTAAAACTCAACGAATAGTCCCTCTCCTGGTGCTCCGGTTTGACTTTCCGTCTGCTTTACTATCAACCTCCCAACTTGGAGAGACAGCCCCTTTAACCTCTTGGTTCGCACAGGTTGCCAATTTGGCAGAGGATGAAAGGGAAGAGGGAGAACCAATGAGAGAGTAGCTGTTATGCATTTGGATGGGCACATATCACTGTAATTTCCCGGCAGGAAGAAGAATTAACCAAATTCTCAGCCACCTACCGGGTACCAGTATAGGTCCTGAACCAAAATTTTGGACTTGCGGTCAGCTCACCAAAAACGAGTTGAAAAATGGAGCTCAGGGGCACAGCAATTCACAAACTGGCCGAGTAATAAAGGACAACTATCGTCCAAAAATCTGTTGAGGGAAGGCAACGAGGCAGACTTGAAAGTGAGGCAGAATAGCAGGAAACAGATTGCAAGAGGTACGTTGGAATCGCCTTTAAAGCACAGGAAGAGGGGCACAACTTCGACAATGATGCACTTGGCCAAAAAGGGCGTATGCGTTTTCTCCTGAATATATTCAGGAGAAAACGCATACGCCCTTTTTGGCCAAGCAAGCAAGCGGGCAATGCAAATCTGCACTACAAAGAAGTATCACTTCCCACCGGTCAAAAGGGACATCCACAAAATGTGTAAGAACAAGAAAGGCAAGACAGGCCCTGGAGAACAGGGAGCCTTGTTATGCTGATGGGCGGGATGTAAATTGCCAACTGCCTCTCTGGAGGAGTGCATTCTGTTCCCTAAAACAAATAAAGAACAGAGCTACAGAGCCAAGGGCACTACCAGTCTAGGGAATATACCTTGGGAAAACTGAAAATCAATAAGACAGAGCCACCCCAAAATTTAGGGCTGCACTGCATACAAGGACCTCAACTTGGATACACCTTAAGTATCCCAGAAAATATAAACATGGTTCAAAAAAGTGTGGTACTTACGTACGATGGAATATCCCTCAGCCATGAAATCAATGTCATAAGACCAGTAGCAGCAAAATGGGTGGATTCAGGTACGATGATTCTAAGTGAAATAAGTCACACAGAAAAAGAAACTTATCATAAGATATCACTTATGAAGATCCTGTAAACATGGCTACACTTGAACTGAGTTAGGAAAGAGAACAGTGTCTCACATTTAGAAAACACTCTTATACCTGCTTAAGGGGGAAGGAGAGGTGGGGTGATGCATAAAACCAGAGTTTGATATAAGCACAGGTACCGTTCCAAAAACCAACTATGGAATAGACAAGACCTACACCTTCCTCAGTGAAAGGGACTCAAAACCCCATATTTCCCGCAGAGGAAAATATCTGACTAGTAAGAATCTTAAAACCTATGTATTGATATATCTCCGTAAGGGAATCAAGTGTGTCTAGACTGGCATAAACATGGCAGCGAGAATCAGCTCAAACACACTATAAAAAGGAATTTCAAAAACAAAACAAAAAAACTGGGAAATTCTTTACAATTCCTTCAGGGTCTCTGATGAAAGCTGGAATGACCCTATCTACAACGACAGCTGGATGTGGCATAAGGAGGGACACTTGGGACTGAGACGATTGGTGAGATTGGGTGAGCAAATGCAGACCCTTTAAAGCAATAATGCATGGCACCCATTCCATGGGTCCCAACTCTCCAGGTTGAAGGGAATATTACTACAGCTATAACATGTGCGGGAAACCTAGAGAACGGACACACTGTGAATACGAAAGGTTTCTAAAACTCAACGAATAGTCCCTCTCCTGGTGCTCCGGTTTGACTTTCCATCTGCTTTACTATCAACCTCCCAACTTGGAGAGACAGCCCCTTTAACCTCTTGGTTCGCACAGGTTGCCAATTTGGCAGAGGATGAAAGGGAAGAGGGAGAACCAATGAGAGAGTAGCTGTTAGGCATTTGGATGGGCACATATCACTGTAATTTCCCGGCAGGAAGAAGAATTAACCAAATTCTCAGCCACCCACCGGGAACCAGTATAGTTCCGGAACCAAAATTTTGGACTTGCGGTCAGCTCTCCAAAAACGAGTTGAAAAATGGAGCTCAGGGACACAGCAATTCACAAACTGGCCGAGTAATAAAGGACAACTATCGTCCAAAAATCTGTTGACGGAAGGCAACGAGGCGGACTTGAAAGCGAGGCAGAATAGCAGGAAACAGATTTCAAGAGGTACGTTGGAATCACCTTTAAAGCACAGGAAGAGGGGCACAACTTCGACAATGACGCACTTGGCCAAAAAGGGCGTATGCGTTTTGTCCTGAATATATTCAGGAGAAAACGCATACGCCCTTTTTGGCCAAGCAAGCAAGCGGGCAATGCAAATCTGCACTACAAAGAAGTATCACTTCCCACCGGTCAAAAGGGACATCCACAAAATGTGTAAGAACAAGAAAGGCAAGACAGGCCCTGGAGAACAGGGAGCCTTGTTATGCTGATGGGCGGGATGTAAATTGCCAACTGCCTCTCTGGAGGAGTGCATTCTGTTCCCTAAAACAAGTAAAGAACAGAGCTACAGAGCCAAGGGCACTACCAGTCTAGGGAATATACCTTGGGAAAACTGAAAATCAATAAGACAGAGCCACCCCAAAATTTAGGGCTGCACTGCATACAAGGACCTCAACTTGGATACACCTTAAGTATCCCAGAAAATATAAACATGGTTCAAAAAATTGTGGTACTTACGTACGATGGAATATCCCTCAGCCATGAAATCAATGTCATAAGACCAGTAGCAGCAAAATGGGTGGATTCAGGTACGATGATTCTAAGTGAAATAAGTCACACAGAAAAAGAAACTTATCATAAGATATCACTTATGAAGATCCTGTAAACATGGCTACACTTGAACTGAGTTAGGAAAGAGAACAGTGTCTCACATTTAGAAAACACTCTTATACCTGCTTAAGGGGGAAGGAGAGGTGGGGTGATGCATAAAACCAGAGTTTGATATAAGCACAGGTACCGTTCCAAAAACCAACTATGGAATAGACAAGACCTACACCTTCCTCAGTGAAAGGGACTCAAAACCCCATATTTCCCGCAGAGGAAAATATCTGACTAGTAAGAATCTTAAAACCTATGTATTGATATGTCTCCGTAAGGGAATCAAGTGTGTCTAGACTGGCATAAACATGGCAGCGAGAATCAGCTCAAACCCACTATAAAAAGGAATTTCAAAAACAAAACAAAAAAACTGGGAAATTCTTTACAATTCCTTCAGGGTCTCTGATGAAAGCTGGAATGACCCTATCTACAACGACAGCTGGATGTGGCATAAGGAGGGACACTTGGGACTGAGACGATTGGTGAGATTGGGTGAGCAAATGCAGACCCTTTAAAGCAATAATGCATGGCACCCATTCCATGGGTCCCAACTCTCCAGGTTGAAGGGAATATTACTACAGCTATAACATGTGCGGGAAACCTAGAGAACGGACACACTGTGAATACGAAAGGTTTCTAAAACTCAACGAATAGTCCCTCTCCTGGTGCTCCGGTTTGACTTTCCATCTGCTTTACTATCAACCTCCCAACTTGGAGAGACAGGCCCTTTAACCTCTTGGTTCGCACAGGTTGCCAATTTGGCAGAGGATGAAAGGGAAGAGGGAGAACCAATGAGAGAGTAGCTGTTAGGCATTTGGATGGGCACATATCACTGTAATTTCCCGGCAGGAAGAAGAATTAACCAAATTCTCAGCCACCCACCGGGAACCAGTATAGGTCCGGAACCAAAATTTTGGACTTGCGGTCAGCTCTCCAAAAACGAGTTGAAAAATGGAGCTCAGGGACACAGCAATTCACAAACTGGCCGAGTAATAAAGGACAACTATCGTCCAAAAATCTGTTGACGGAAGGCAACGAGGCGGACTTGAAAGCGAAGCAGAATAGCAGGAAACAGATTTCAAGAGGTACGTTGGAATCGCCTTTAAAGCACAGGAAGAGGGGCACAACTTCGACAATGATGCACTTGGCCAAAAAGGGCGTATGCGTTTTCTCCTGAATATATTCAGGAGAAAACGCATACGCCCTTTTTGGCCAAGCAAGCAAGCGGGCAATGCAAATCTGCACTACAAAGAAGTATCACTTCCCACCGGTCAAAAGGGACATCCACAAAATGTGTAAGAACAAGAAAGGCAAGACAGGCCCTGGAGAACAGGGAGCCTTGTTATGCTGATGGGCGGGATGTAAATTGCCAACTGCCTCTCTGGAGGAGTGCATTCTGTTCCCTAAAACAAGTAAAGAACAGAGCTACAGAGCCAAGGGCACTACCAGTCTAGGGAATATACCTTGAGAAAACTGAAAATCAATAAGAAAGAGCCACCCCAAAATTTAGGGCTGCACTGCATACAAGGACCTCAACTTGGATACACCTTAAGTATCCCAGAAAATATAAACATGGTTCAAAAAATTGTGGTACTTACGTACGATGGAATACCCCTCAGCCATGAAATCAATGTCATAAGACCAGTAGCAGCAAAATGGGTGGATTCAGGTACGATGATTCTAAGTGAAATAAGTCACACAGAAAAAGAAACTTATCATAAGATATCACTTATGAAGATCCTGTAAACATGGCTACACTTGAACTGAGTTAGGAAAGAGAACAGTGTCTCACATTTAGAAAACACTCTTATACCTGCTTAAGGGGGAAGGAGAGGTGGGGTGATGCATAAAACCAGAGTTTGATATAAGCACAGGTACCGTTCCAAAAACCAACTATGGAATAGACAAGACCTACACCTTCCTCAGTGAAAGGGACTCAAAACCCCATATTTCCCGCAGAGGAAAATATCTGACTAGTAAGAATCTTAAAACCTATGTATTGATATGTCTCCGTAAGGGAATCAAGTGTGTCTAGACTGGCATAAACATGGCAGCGAGAATCAGCTCAAACCCACTATAAAAAGGAATTTCAAAAACAAAACAAAAAAACTGGGAAATTCTTTACAATTCCTTCAGGGTCTCTGATGAAAGCTGGAATGACCCTATCTACAACGACAGCTGGATGTGGCATAAGGAGGGACACTTGGGACTGAGACGATTGGTGAGATTGGGTGAGCAAATGCAGACCCTTTAAAGCAATAATGCATGGCACCCATTCCATGGGTCCGAACTCTCCAGGTTGAAGGGAATATTACTACAGCTATAACATGTGCGGGAAACCTAGAGAACGGACACACTGTGAATACGAAAGGTTTCTAAAACTCAACGAATAGTCCCTCTCCTGGTGCTCCAGTTTGACTTTCCGTCTGCTTTACTATCAACCTCCCAACTTGGAGAGACAGCCCCTTTAACCTCTTGGTTCGCACAGGTTGCCAATTTGGCAGAGGATGAAAGGGAAGAGGGAGAACCAATGAGAGAGTAGCTGTTAGGCATTTGGACGGGCACATATCACTGTAATTTCCCGGCAGGAAGAAGAATTAACCAAATTCTCAGCCACCCACCGGGAACCAGTATAGGTCCTGAACCAAAATTTTGGACTTGCGGTCAGCTCACCAAAAACGAGTTGAAAAATGGAGCTCAGGGGCACAGCAATTCACAAACTGGCCGAGTAATAAAGGACACCTATCGCCCAAAAATCTGTTGAGGGAAGGCAACGAGGCGGACTTGAAAGCGAGGCAGAATAGCAGGAAACAGATTTCAAGAGGTACGTTGGAATCGCCTTTAAAGCACAGGAAGAGGGGCACAACTTCGACAATGACGCACTTGGCCAAAAAGGGCGTATGCGTTTTCTCCTGAATATATTCAGGAGAAAACGCATACGCCCTTTTTGGCCAAGCAAGCAAGCGGGCAATGCAAATCTGCACTACAAAGAAGTATCACTTCCCACCGGTCAAAAGGGACATCCACAAAATGTGTAAGAACAAGAAAGGCAAGACAGGCCCTGGAGAACAGGGAGCCTTGTTATGCTGATGGGCGGGATGTAAATTGCCAACTGCCTCTCTGGAGGAGTGCATTCTGTTCCCTAAAACAAGTAAAGAACAGAGCTACAGAGCCAAGGGCACTACCAGTCTAGGGAATATACCTTGGGAAAACTGAAAATCAATAAGACAGAGCCACCCCAAAATTTAGGACTGCACTGCATACAAGGACCTCAACTTGGATACACCTTAAGTATCCCAGGAAATATAAACATGGTTCAAAAAATTGTGGTACTTACGTACGATGGAATATCCCTCAGCCATGAAATCAATGTCATAAGACCAGTAGCAGCAAAATGGGTGGATTCAGGTACGATGATTCTAAGTGAAATAAGTCACACAGAAAAAGAAACTTATCATAAGATATCACTTATGAAGATCCTGTAAACATGGCTACACTTGAACTGAGTTAGGAAAGAGAACAGTGTCTCACATTTAGAAAACACTCTTATACCTGCTTAAGGGGGAAGGAGAGGTGGGGTGATGCATAAAACCAGAGTTTGATATAAGCACAGGTACCGTTCCAAAAACCAACTATGGAATAGACAAGACCTACACCGTCCTCAGTGAAAGGGACTCAAAACCCCATATTTCCCGCAGAGGAAAATATCTGACTAGTAAGAATCTTAAAACCTATGTATTGATATGTCTCCGTAAGGGAATCAAGTGTGCCTAGACTGGCATAAACATGGCAGCGAGAATCAGCTCAAACCCACTATAAAAAGGAATTTCAAAAACAAAACAAAAAAAACTGGGAAATTCTTTACAATTCCTTCAGGGTCTCTGATGAAAGCTGGAATGACCCTATCTACAACGACAGCTGGATGTGGCATAAGGAGGGACACTTGGGACTGAGACGATTGGTGAGATTGGGTGAGCAAATGCAGACCCTTTAAAGCAATAATGCATGGCACCCATTCCATGGGTCCGAACTCTCCAGGTTGAAGGGAATATTACTACAGCTATAACATGTGCGGGAAACCTAGAGAACGGACACACTGTGAATACGAAAGGTTTCTAAAACTCAACGAATAGTCCCTCTCCTGGTGCTCCGGTTTGACTTTCCGTCTGCTTTACTATCAACCTCCCAACTTGGAGAGACAGCCCCTTTAACCTCTTGGTTCGCACAGGTTTCCAATTTGGCAGAGGATGAAAGCGAAGAGGGAGAACCAATGAGAGAGTAGCTGTTAGGCATTTGGACGGGCACATATCACTGTAATTTCCCGGCAGGAAGAAGAATTAACCAAATTCTCAGCCACCCACCGGGAACCAGTATAGGTCCTGAACCAAAATTTTGGACTTGCGGTCAGCTCACCAAAAACGAGTTGAAAAATGGAGCTCAGGGGCACAGCAATTCACAAACTGGCCGAGAAATAAAGGACACCTATCGTCCAAAAATCTGTTGAGGGAAGGCAACGAGGCGGACTTGAAAGCGAGGCAGAATAGCAGGAAACAGATTTCAAGAGGTATGTTGGAATCGCCTTTAAAGCACAGGAAGAGGGGCACAACTTCGACAATGATGCACTTGGCCAAAAAGGGCGTATGCGTTTTCTCCTGAATATATTCAGGAGAAAACGCATACGCCCTTTTTGGCCAAGCAAGCAAGCGGGCAATGCAAATCTGCACTACAAAGAAGTATCACTTCCCACCGGTCAAAAGGGACATCCACGAAATGTGTAAGAACAAGAAAGGCAAGACAGGCCCTGGAGAACAGGGAGCCTTGTTATGCTGATGGGCGGGATGTAAATTGCCAACTGCCTCTCTGGAGGAGTGCATTCTGTTCCCTAAAACAAGTAAAGAACAGAGCTACAGAGCCAAGGGCACTACCAGTCTAGGGAATATACCTTGGGAAAACTGAAAATCAATAAGACAGAGCCACCCCAAAATTTAGGGCTGCACTGCATACAAGGACCTCAACTTGGATACACCTTAAGTATCCCAGAAAATATAAACATGGTTCAAAAAATTGTGGTATTTACGTACGATGGAATACCCCTCAGCCATGAAATCAATGTCATAAGACCAGTAGCAGCAAAATGGGTGGATTCAGGTACGATGATTCTAAGTGAAATAAGTCACACAGAAAAAGAAACTTATCATAAGATATCACTTATGAAGATCCTGTAAACATGGCTACACTTGAACTGAGTTAGGAAAGAGAACAGTGTCTCACATTTAGAAAACACTCTTATACCTGCTTAAGGGGGAAGGAGAGGTGGGGTGATGCATAAAACCAGAGTTTGATATAAGCACAGGTACCGTTCCAAAAACCAACTATGGAATAGACAAGACCTACACCTTCCTCAGTGAAAGGGACTCAAAACCCCATATTTCCCGCAGAGGAAAATATCTGACTAGTAAGAATCTTAAAACCTATGTATTGATATGTCTCCATAAGGGAATCAAGTGTGTCTAGACTGGCATAAACATGGCAGCGAGAATCAGCTCAAACCCACTATAAAAAGGAATTTCAAAAACAAAACAAAAAAACTGGGAAATTCTTTACAATTCCTTCAGGGTCTCTGATGAAAGCTGGAATGACCCTATCTACAACGACAGCTGGATGTGGCATAAGGAGGGACACTTGGGACTGAGACGATTGGTGAGATTGGGTGAGCAAATGCAGACCCTTTAAAGCAATAATGCATGGCACCCATTCCATGGGTCCGAACTCTCCAGGTTGAAGGGAATATTACTACAGCTATAACATGTGCGGGAAACCTAGAGAACGGACACACTGTGAATACGAAAGGTTTCTAAAACTCAACGAATAGTCCCTCTCCTGGTGCTCCAGTTTGACTTTCCGTCTGCTTTACTATCAACCTACCAACTTGGAGAGACAGCCCCTTTAACCTCTTGGTTCGCACAGGTTGCCAATTTGGCAGAGGATGAAAGGGAAGAGGGAGAACCAATGAGAGAGTAGCTGTTAGGCATTTGGACGGGCACATATCACTGTAATTTCCCGGCAGGAAGAAGAATTAACCAAATTCTCAGCCACCCACCGGGAACCAGTATAGGTCCTGAACCAAAATTTTGGACTTGCGGTCAGCTCACCAAAAACGAGTTGAAAAATGGAGCTCAGGGGCACAGCAATTCACAAACTGGCCGAGTAATAAAGGACACCTATCGTCCAAAAATCTGTTGAGGGAAGGCAACGAGGCGGACTTGAAAGCGAGGCAGAATAGCAGGAAACAGATTTCAAGAGGTACGTTGGAATCGCCTTTAAAGCACAGGAAGAGGGGCACAACTTTGACAATGACGCACTTGGCCAAAAAGGGCGTATGCGTTTTGTCCTGAATATATTCAGGAGAAAACGCATACGCCCTTTTTGGCCAAGCAAGCAAGCGGGCAATGCAAATCTGCACTACAAAGAAGTATCACTTCCCACCGGTCAAAAGGGACATCCACAAAATGTGTAAGAACAAGAAAGGCAAGACAGGCCCTGGAGAACAGGGAGCCTTGTTATGCTGATGGGCGGGATGTAAATTGCCAACTGCCTCTCTGGAGGAGTGCATTCTGTTCCCTAAAACAAGTAAAGAACAGAGCTACAGAGCCAAGGGCACTACCAGTCTAGGGAATATACCTTGGGAAAACTGAAAATCAATAAGAAAGAGCCACCCCAAAATTTAGGGCTGCACTGCATATAAGGACCTCAACTTGGATACACCTTAAGTATGCCAGAAAATATAAACATGGTTCAAAAAATTGTGGTACTTACGTACGATGGAATACCCCTCAGCCATGAAATCAATGTCATAAGACCAGTAGCAGCAAAATGGGTGGATTCAGGTACGATGATTCTAAGTGAAATAAGTCACACAGAAAAAGAAACTTATCATAAGATATCACTTATGAAGATCCTGTAAACATGGCTACACTTGAACTGAGTTAGGAAAGAGAACAGTGTCTCACATTTAGAAAACACTCTTATACCTGCTTAAGGGGGAAGGAGAGGTGGGGTGATGCATAAAACCAGAGTTTGATATAAGCACAGGTACCGTTCCAAAAACCATCTATGGAATAGACAAGACCTACACCGTCCTCAGTGAAAGGGACTCAAAACCCCATATTTCCCACAGAGGAAAATATCTGACTAGTAAGAATCTTAAAACCTATGTATTGATATGTCTCCGTAAGGGAATCAAGTGTGTCTAGACTGGCATAAACATGGCAGCGAGAATCAGCTCAAACCCACTATAAAAAGGAATTTCAAAAACAAAACAAAAAAACTGGGAAATTCTTTACAATTCCTTCAGGGTCTCTGATGAAACCTGGAATGACCCTATCTACAACGACAGCTGGATGTGGCATAAGGAGGGACACTTGGGACTGAGACGATTGGTGAGATTGGGTGAGCAAATGCAGACCCTTTAAAGCAATAATGCATGGCACCCATTCCATGGGTCCGAACTCTCCAGGTTGAAGGGAATATTACTACAGCTATAACATGTGCGGGAAACCTAGAGAACGGACACACTGTGAATACGAAAGGTTTCTAAAACTCAACGAATAGTCCCTCTCCTGGTGCTCCGGTTTGACTTTCCGTCTGCTTTACTATCAACCTCCCAACTTGGAGAGACAGCCCCTTTAACCTCTTGGTTCGCACAGGTTGCCAATTTGGCAGAGGATGAAAGGGAAGAGGGAGAACCAATGAGAGAGTAGCTGTTAGGCATTTGGACGGGCACATATCACTGTAATTTCCTGGCAGGAAGAAGAATTAACCAAATTCTCAGCCACCCACCGGGAACCAGTATAGGTCCTGAACCAAAATTTTGGACTTGCGGTCAGCTCACCAAAAACGAGTTGAAAAATGGAGCTCAGGGGCACAGCAATTCACAAACTGGCCGAGTAATAAAGGACACCTATCGTCCAAAAATCTGTTGAGGGAAGGCAACGAGGCGGACTTGAAAGCGAGGCAGAATAGCAGGAAACAGATTTCAAGAGGTACGTTGGAATCGCCTTTAAAGCACAGGAAGAGGGGCACAACTTCGACAATGACGCACTTGGCCAAAAAGGGCGTATGCGTTTTCTCCTGAATATATTCAGGAGAAAACGCATACGCCCTTTTTGGCCAAGCAAGCAAGCGGGCAATGCAAATCTGCACTACAAAGAAGTATCACTTCCCACCGGTCAAAAGGGACATCCACAAAATGTGTAAGAACAAGAAAGGCAAGACAGGCCCTGGAGAACAGGGAGCCTTGTTATGCTGATGGGCGGGATGTAAATTGCCAACTGCCTCTCTGGAGGAGTGCATTCTGTTCCCTAAAACAAGTAAAGAACAGAGCTACAGAGCCAAGGGCACTACCAGTCTAGGGAATATACCTTGGGAAAACTGAAAATCAATAAGACAGAGCCACCCCAAAATTTAGGACTGCACTGCATACAAGGACCTCAACTTGGATACACCTTAAGTATCCCAGAAAATATAAACATGGTTCAAAAAATTGTGGTACTTACGTACGATGGAATATCCCTCAGCCATGAAATCAATGTCATAAGACCAGTAGCAGCAAAATGGGTGGATTCAGGTACGATGATTCTAAGTGAAATAAGTCACACAGAAAAAGAAACTTATCATAAGATATCACTTATGAAGATCCTGTAAACATGGCTACACTTGAACTGAGTTAGGAAAGAGAACAGTGTCTCACATTTAGAAAACACTCTAATACCTGCTTAAGGGGGAAGGAGAGGTGGGGTGATGCATAAAACCAGAGTTTGATATAAGCACAGGTACCGTTCCAAAAACCAACTATGGAATAGACAAGACCTACACCGTCCTCAGTGAAAGGGACTCAAAACCCCATATTTCCCGCAGAGGAAAATATCTGACTAGTAAGAATCTTAAAACCTATGTATTGATATGTCTCCGTAAGGGAATCAAGTGTTTCTAGACTGGCATAAACATGGCAGCGAGAATCAGCTCAAACCCACTATAAAAAGGAATTTCAAAAACAAAACAAAAAAAACTGGGAAATTCTTTACAATTCCTTCAGGGTCTCTGATGAAAGCTGGAATGACCCTTTCTACAACGACAGCTGGATGTGGCATAAGGAGGGACACTTGGGACTGAGACGATTGGTGAGATTGGGTGAGCAAATGCAGACCCTTTAAAGCAATAATGCATGGCACCCATTCCATGGGTCCGAACTCTCCAGGTTGAAGGGAATATTACTACAGCTATAACATGTGCGGGAAACCTAGAGAACGGACACACTGTGAATACGAAAGGTTTCTAAAACTCAACGAATAGTCCCTCTCCTGGTGCTCCGGTTTGACTTTCCGTCTGCTTTACTATCAACCTCCCAACTTGGAGAGACAGCCCCTTTAACCTCTTGGTTCGCACAGGTTGCCAATTTGGCAGAGGATGAAAGCGAAGAGGGAGAACCAATGAGAGAGTAGCTGTTAGGCATTTGGACGGGCACATATCACTGTAATTTCCCGGCAGGAAGAAGAATTAACCAAATTCTCAGCCACCCACCGGGAACCAGTATAGGTCCTGAACCAAAATTTTGGACTTGCGGTCAGCTCACCAAAAACGAGTTGAAAAATGGAGCTCAGGGGCACAGCAATTCACAAACTGGCCGAGTAATAAAGGACACCTATCGTCCAAAAATCTGTTGAGGGAAGGCAACGAGGCGGACTTGAAAGCGAGGCAGAATAGCAGGAAACAGATTTCAAGAGGTACGTTGGAATCGCCTTTAAAGCACAGGAAGAGGGGCACAACTTCGACAATGACGCACTTGGCCAAAAAGGGCGTATGCGTTTTCTCCTGAATATATTCAGGAGAAAACGCATACGCCCTTTTTGGCCAAGCAAGCAAGCGGGCAATGCAAATCTGCACTACAAAGAAGTATCACTTCCCACCGGTCAAAAGGGACATCCACAAAATGTGTAAGAACAAGAAAGGCAAGACAGGCCCTGGAGAACAGGGAGCCTTGTTATGCTGATGGGCAGGATGTAAATTGCCAACTGCCTCTCTGGAGAAGTGCATTCTGTTCCCTAAAACAAGTAAAGAACAGAGCTACAGAGCCAAGGGCACTACCAGTCTAGGGAATATACCTTGGGAAAACTGAAAATCAGTAAGACAGAGCCACCCCAAAATTTAGGGCTGCACTGCATACAAGGACCTCAACTTGGATACACCTTAAGTATGCCAGAAAATATAAACATGGTTCAAAAAATTGTGGTACTTACGTACGATGGAATATCCCTCAGCCATGAAATCAATGTCATAAGACCAGTAGCAGCAAAATGGGTGGATTCAGGTACGATGATTCTAAGTGAAATAAGTCACAGAGAAAAAGAAACTTATCATAAGATATCACTTATGAAGATCCTGTAAACATGGCTACACTTGAACTGAGTTAGGAAAGAGAACAGTGTCTCACATTTAGAAAACACTCTTATACCTGCTTAAGGGGGAAGGAGAGGTGGGGTGATGCATAAAACCAGAGTTTGATATAAGCACAGGTACCGTTCCAAAAACCAACTATGGAATAGACAAGACCTACACCGTCCTCAGTGAAAGGGACTCAAAACCCCATATTTCCCAAAGAGGAAAATATCTGACTAGTAAGAATCTTAAAACCTATGTATTGATATGTCTCCGTAAGGGAATCAAGTGTGTCTAGACTGGCATAAACATGGCAGCGAGAATCAGCTCAAACCCACTATAAAAAGGAATTTCAAAAACAAAACAAAAAAAACTGGGAAATTCTTTACAATTCCTTCAGGGTCTCTGATGAAAGCTGGAATGACCCTATCTACAACGACAGCTGGATGTGGCATAAGGAGGGACACTTGGGACTGAGACGATTGGTGAGATTGGGTGAGCAAATGCAGACCCTTTAAAGCAATAATGCATGGCACCCATTCCATGGGTCCGAACTCTCCAGGTTGAAGGGAATATTACTACAGCTATAACATGTGCGGGAAACCTAGAGAACGGACACACTGTGAATACGAAAGGTTTCTAAAACTCAACGAATAGTCCCTCTCCTGGTGCTCCGGTTTGACTTTCCGTCTGCTTTACTATCAACCTCCCAACTTGGAGAGACAGTCCCTTTAACCTCTTGGTTCGCACAGGTTTCCAATTTGGCAGAGGATGAAAGGGAAGAGGGAGAACCAATGAGAGAGTAGCTGTTAGGCATTTGGACGGGCACATATCACTGTAATTTCCCGGCAGGAAGAAGAATTAACCAAATTCTCAGCCACCCACCGGGAACCAGTATAGGTCCTGAACCAAAATTTTGGACTTGCGGTCAGCTCACCAAAAACGAGTTGAAAAATGGAGCTCAGGGGCACAGCAATTCACAAACTGGCCGAGTAATAAAGGACACCTATCGTCCAAAAATCTGTTGAGGGAAGGCAACGAGGCGGACTTGAAAGCGAGGCAGAATAGCAGGAAACAGATTTCAAGAGGTACGTTGGAATCGCCTTTAAAGCACAGGAAGAGGGGCACAACTTCGACAATGACGCACTTGGCCAAAAAGGGCGTATGCGTTTTGTCCTGAATATATTCAGGAGAAAACGCATACGCCCTTTTTGGCCAAGCAAGCAAGCGGGCAATGCAAATCTGCACTACAAAGAAGTATCACTTCCCACCGGTCAAAAGGGACATCCACAAAATGTGTAAGAACAAGAAAGGCAAGACAGGCCCTGGAGAACAGGGAGCCTTGTTATGCTGATGGGCGGGATGTAAATTGCCAACTGCCTCTCTGGAGGAGTGCATTCTGTTCCCTAAAACAAGTAAAGAACAGAGCTACAGAGCCAAGGGCACTACCAGTCTAGGGAATATACCTTGGGAAAACTGAAAATCAATAAGAAAGAGCCACCCCAAAATTTAGGGCTGCACTGCATATAAGGACCTCAACTTGGATACACCTTAAGTATGCCAGAAAATATAAACATGGTTCAAAAAATTGTGGTACTTACGTACGATGGAATACCCCTCAGCCATGAAATCAATGTCATAAGACCAGTAGCAGCAAAATGGGTGGATTCAGGTACGATGATTCTAAGTGAAATAAGTCACACAGAAAAAGAAACTTATCATAAGATATCACTTATGAAGATCCTGTAAACATGGCTACACTTGAACTGAGTTAGGAAAGAGAACAGTGTCTCACATTTAGAAAACACTCTTATACCTGCTTAAGGGGGAAGGAGAGGTGGGGTGATGCATAAAACCAGAGTTTGATATAAGCACAGGTACCGTTCCAAAAACCATCTATGGAATAGACAAGACCTACACCGTCCTCAGTGAAAGGGACTCAAAACCCCATATTTCCCGCAGAGGAAAATATCTGACTAGTAAGAATCTTAAAACCTATGTATTGATATGTCTCCGTAAGGGAATCAAGTGTGTCTAGACTGGCATAAACATGGCAGCGAGAATCAGCTCAAACCCACTATAAAAAGGAATTTCAAAAACAAAACAAAAAAACTGGGAAATTCTTTACAATTCCTTCAGGGTCTCTGATGAAACCTGGAATGACCCTATCTACAACGACAGCTGGATGTGGCATAAGGAGGGACACTTGGGACTGAGACGATTGGTGAGATTGGGTGAGCAAATGCAGACCCTTTAAAGCAATAATGCATGGCACCCATTCCATGGGTCCGAACTCTCCAGGTTGAAGGGAATATTACTACAGCTATAACATGTGCGGGAAACCTAGAGAACGGACACACTGTGAATACGAAAGGTTTCTAAAACTCAACGAATAGTCCCTCTCCTGGTGCTCCGGTTTGACTTTCCGTCTGCTTTACTATCAACCTCCCAACTTGGAGAGACAGCCCCTTTAACCTCTTGGTTCGCACAGGTTGCCAATTTGGCAGAGGATGAAAGGGAAGAGGGAGAACCAATGAGAGAGTAGCTGTTAGGCATTTGGACGGGCACATATCACTGTAATTTCCCGGCAGGAAGAAGAATTAACCAAATTCTCAGCCACCCACCGGGAACCAGTATAGGTCCTGAACCAAAATTTTGGACTTGCGGTCAGCTCACCAAAAACAAGTTGAAAAATGGAGCTCAGGGGCACAGCAATTCACAAACTGGCCGAGTAATAAAGGACACCTATCGTCCAAAAATCTGTTGAGGGAAGGCAACGAGGCGGACTTGAAAGCGAGGCAGAATAGCAGGAAACAGATTTCAAGAGGTACGTTGGAATCGCCTTTAAAGCACAGGAAGAGGGGCACAACTTCGACAATGACGCACTTGGCCAAAAAGGGCGTATGCGTTTTCTCCTGAATATATTCAGGAGAAAACGCATACGCCCTTTTTGGCCAAGCAAGCAAGCGGGCAATGCAAATCTGCACTACAAAGAAGTATCACTTCCCACCGGTCAAAAGGGACATCCACAAAATGTGTAAGAACAAGAAAGGCAAGACAGGCCCTGGAGAACAGGGAGCCTTGTTATGCTGATGGGCGGGATGTAAATTGCCAACTGCCTCTCTGGAGGAGTGCATTCTGTTCCCTAAAACAAGTAAAGAACAGAGCTACAGAGCCAAGGGCACTACCAGTCTAGGGAATATACCTTGGGAAAACTGAAAATCAATAAGACAGAGCCACCCCAAAATTTAGGACTGCACTGCATACAAGGACCTCAACTTGGATACACCTTAAGTATCCCAGAAAATATAAACATGGTTCAAAAAATTGTGGTACTTACGTACGATGGAATATCCCTCAGCCATGAAATCAATGTCATAAGACCAGTAGCAGCAAAATGGGTGGATTCAGGTACGATGATTCTAAGTGAAATAAGTCACACAGAAAAAGAAACTTATCATAAGATATCACTTATGAAGATCCTGTAAACATGGCTACACTTGAACTGAGTTAGGAAAGAGAACAGTGTCTCACATTTAGAAAACACTCTTATACCTGCTTAAGGGGGAAGGAGAGGTGGGGTGATGCATAAAACCAGAGTTTGATATAAGCACAGGTACCGTTCCAAAAACCAACTATGGAATAGACAAGACCTACACCGTCCTCAGTGAAAGGGACTCAAAACCCCATATTTCCCGCAGAGGAAAATATCTGACTAGTAAGAATCTTAAAACCTATGTATTGATATGTCTCCGTAAGGGAATCAAGTGTTTCTAGACTGGCATAAACATGGCAGCGAGAATCAGCTCAAACCCACTATAAAAAGGAATTTCAAAAACAAAACAAAAAAACTGGGAAATTCTTTACAATTCCTTCAGGGTCTCTGATGAAAGCTGGAATGACCCTTTCTACAACGACAGCTGGATGTGGCATAAGGAGGGACACTTGGGACTGAGACGATTGGTGAGATTGGGTGAGCAAATGCAGACCCTTTAAAGCAATAATGCATGGCACCCATTCCATGGGTCCGAACTCTCCAGGTTGAAGGGAATATTACTACAGCTATAACATGTGCGGGAAACCTAGAGAACGGACACACTGTGAATACGAAAGGTTTCTAAAACTCAACGAATAGTCCCTCTCCTGGTGCTCCGGTTTGACTTTCCGTCTGCTTTACTATCAACCTCCCAACTTGGAGAGACAGCCCCTTTAACCTCTTGGTTCGCACAGGTTGCCAATTTGGCAGAGGATGAAAGCGAAGAGGGAGAACCAATGAGAGAGTAGCTGTTAGGCATTTGGACGGGCACATATCACTGTAATTTCCCGGCAGGAAGAAGAATTAACCAAATTCTCAGCCACCCACCGGGAACCAGTATAGGTCCTGAACCAAAATTTTGGACTTGCGGTCAGCTCACCAAAAACGAGTTGAAAAATGGAGCTCAGGGGCACAGCAATTCACAAACTGGCCGAGTAATAAAGGACACCTATCGTCCAAAAATCTGTTGAGGGAAGGCAACGAGGCGGACTTGAAAGCGAGGCAGAATAGCAGGAAACAGATTTCAAGAGGTACGTTGGAATCGCCTTTAAAGCACAGGAAGAGGGGCACAACTTCGACAATGACGCACTTGGCCAAAAAGGGCGTATGCGTTTTGTCCTGAATATATTCAGGAGAAAACGCATACGCCCTTTTTGGCCAAGCAAGCAAGCGGGCAATGCAAATCTGCACTACAAAGAAGTATCACTTCCCACCGGTCAAAAGGGACATCCACAAAATGTGTAAGAACAAGAAAGGCAAGACAGGCCCTGGAGAACAGGGAGCCTTGTTATGCTGATGGGCGGGATGTAAATTGCCAACTGCCTCTCTGGAGGAGTGCATTCTGTTCCCTAAAACAAGTAAAGAACAGAGCTACAGAGCCAAGGGCACTACCAGTCTAGGGAATATACCTTGGGAAAACTGAAAATCAATAAGACAGAGCCACCCCAAAATTTAGGACTGCACTGCATACAAGGACCTCAACTTGGATACACCTTAAGTATCCCAGAAAATATAAACATGGTTCAAAAAATTGTGGTACTTACGTACGATGGAATATCCCTCAGCCATGAAATCAATGTCATAAGACCAGTAGCAGCAAAATGGGTGGATTCAGGTACGATGATTCTAAGTGAAATAAGTCACACAGAAAAAGAAACTTATCATAAGATATCACTTATGAAGATCCTGTAAACATGGCTACACTTGAACTGAGTTAGGAAAGAGAACAGTGTCTCACATTTAGAAAACACTCTTATACCTGCTTAAGGGGGAAGGAGAGGTGGGGTGATGCATAAAACCAGAGTTTGATATAAGCACAGGTACCGTTCCAAAAACCAACTATGGAATAGACAAGACCTACACCGTCCTCAGTGAAAGGGACTCAAAACCCCATATTTCCCGCAGAGGAAAATATCTGACTAGTAAGAATCTTAAAACCTATGTATTGATATGTCTCCGTAAGGGAATCAAGTGTTTCTAGACTGGCATAAACATGGCAGCGAGAATCAGCTCAAACCCACTATAAAAAGGAATTTCAAAAACAAAACAAAAAAAACTGGGAAATTCTTTACAATTCCTTCAGGGTCTCTGATGAAAGCTGGAATGACCCTTTCTACAACGACAGCTGGATGTGGCATAAGGAGGGACACTTGGGACTGAGACGATTGGTGAGATTGGGTGAGCAAATGCAGACCCTTTAAAGCAATAATGCATGGCACCCATTCCATGGGTCCGAACTCTCCATGTTGAAGGGAATATTACTACAGCTATAACATGTGCGGGAAACCTAGAGAACGGACACACTGTGAATACGAAAGGTTTCTAAAACTCAACGAATAGTCCCTCTCCTGGTGCTCCGGTTTGACTTTCCGTCTGCTTTACTATCAACCTCCCAACTTGGAGAGACAGCCCCTTTAACCTCTTGGTTCGCACAGGTTGCCAATTTGGCAGAGGATGAAAGCGAAGAGGGAGAACCAATGAGAGAGTAGCTGTTAGGCATTTGGACGGGCACATATCACTGTAATTTCCCGGCAGGAAGAAGAATTAACCAAATTCTCAGCCACCCACCGGGAACCAGTATAGGTCCTGAACCAAAATTTTGGACTTGCGGTCAGCTCACCAAAAACGAGTTGAAAAATGGAGCTCAGGGGCACAGCAATTCACAAACTGGCCGAGAAATAAAGGACACCTATCGTCCAAAAATCTGTTGAGGGAAGGCAACGAGGCGGACTTGAAAGCGAGGCAGAATAGCAGGAAACAGATTTCAAGAGGTATGTTGGAATCGCCTTTAAAGCACAGGAAGAGGGGCACAACTTCGACAATGATGCACTTGGCCAAAAAGGGCGTATGCGTTTTCTCCTGAATATATTCAGGAGAAAACGCATACGCCCTTTTTGGCCAAGCAAGCAAGCGGGCAATGCAAATCTGCACTACAAAGAAGTATCACTTCCCACCGGTCAAAAGGGACATCCACAAAATGTGTAAGAACAAGAAAGGCAAGACAGGCCCTGGAGAACAGGGAGCCTTGTTATGCTGATGGGCGGGATGTAAATTGCCAACTGCCTCTCTGGAGGAGTGCATTCTGTTCCCTAAAACAAGTAAAGAACAGAGCTACAGAGCCAAGGGCACTACCAGTCTAGGGAATATACCTTGGGAAAACTGAAAATCAATAAGACAGAGCCACCCCAAAATTTAGGGCTGCACTGCATACAAGGACCTCAACTTGGATACACCTTAAGTATCCCAGAAAATATAAACATGGTTCAAAAAATTGTGGTATTTACGTACGATGGAATACCCCTCATCCATGAAAACAATGTCATAAGACCAGTAGCAGCAAAATGGGTGGATTCAGGTACGATGATTCTAAGTGAAATAAGTCACAGAGAAAAAGAAACTTATCATAAGATATCACTTATGAAGATCCTGTAAACATGGCTACACTTGAACTGAGTTAGGAAAGAGAACAGTGTCTCACATTTAGAAAACACTCTTATACCTGCTTAAGGGGGAAGGAGAGGTGGGGTGATGCATAAAACCAGAGTTTGATATAAGCACAGGTACCGTTCCAAAAACCAACTATGGAATAGACAAGACCTACACCGTCCTCAGTGAAAGGGACTCAAAACCCCATATTTCCCACAGAGGAAAATATCTGACTAGTAAGAATCTTAAAACCTATGTATTGATATGTCTCCGTAAGGGAATCAAGTGTGTCTAGACTGGCATAAACATGGCAGCGAGAATCAGCTCAAACCCACTATAAAAAGGAATTTCAAAAACAAAACAAAAAAAACTGGGAAATTCTTTACAATTCCTTCAGGGTCTCTGATGAAAGCTGGAATGACCCTATCTACAACGACAGCTGGATGTGGCATAAGGAGGGACACTTGGGACTGAGACGATTGGTGAGATTGGGTGAGCAAATGCAGACCCTTTAAAGCAATAATGCATGGCACCCATTCCATGGGTCCGAACTCTCCAGGTTGAAGGGAATATTACTACAGCTATAACATGTGCGGTAAACCTAGAGAACGGACACACTGTGAATACGAAAGGTTTCTAAAACTCAACGAATAGTCCCTCTCCTGGTGCTCCGGTTTGACTTTCCGTCTGCTTTACTATCAACCTCCCAACTTGGAGAGACAGTCCCTTTAACCTCTTGGTTCGCACAGGTTTCCAATTTGGCAGAGGATGAAAGGGAAGAGGGAGAACCAATGAGAGAGTAGCTGTTAGGCATTTGGACGGGCACATATCACTGTAATTTCCCGGCAGGAAGAAGAATTAACCAAATTCTCAGCCACCCACCGGGAACCAGTATAGGTCCTGAACCAAAATTTTGGACTTGCGGTCAGCTCACCAAAAACGAGTTGAAAAATGGAGCTCAGGGGCACAGCAATTCACAAACTGGCCGAGTAATAAAGGACACCTATCGTCCAAAAATCTGTTGAGGGAAGGCAACGAGGCGGACTTGAAAGCGAGGCAGAATAGCAGGAAACAGATTTCAAGAGGTACGTTGGAATCGCCTTTAAAGCACAGGAAGAGGGGCACAACTTCGACAATGACGCACTTGGCCAAAAAGGGCGTATGCGTTTTGTCCTGAATATATTCAGGAGAAAACGCATACGCCCTTTTTGGCCAAGCAAGCAAGCGGGCAATGCAAATCTGCACTACAAAGAAGTATCACTTCCCACCGGTCAAAAGGGACATCCACAAAATGTGTAAGAACAAGAAAGGCAAGACAGGCCCTGGAGAACAGGGAGCCTTGTTATGCTGATGGGCGGGATGTAAATTGCCAACTGCCTCTCTGGAGGAGTGCATTCTGTTCCCTAAAACAAGTAAAGAACAGAGCTACAGAGCCAAGGGCACTACCAGTCTAGGGAATATACCTTGGGAAAACTGAAAATCAATAAGAAAGAGCCACCCCAAAATTTAGGGCTGCACTGCATATAAGGACCTCAACTTGGATACACCTTAAGTATGCCAGAAAATATAAACATGGTTCAAAAAATTGTGGTACTTACGTACGATGGAATACCCCTCAGCCATGAAATCAATGTCATAAGACCAGTAGCAGCAAAATGGGTGGATTCAGGTACGATGATTCTAAGTGAAATAAGTCACACAGAAAAAGAAACTTATCATAAGATATCACTTATGAAGATCCTGTAAACATGGCTACACTTGAACTGAGTTAGGAAAGAGAACAGTGTCTCACATTTAGAAAACACTCTTATACCTGCTTAAGGGGGAAGGAGAGGTGGGGTGATGCATAAAACCAGAGTTTGATATAAGCACAGGTACCGTTCCAAAAACCATCTATGGAATAGACAAGACCTACACCGTCCTCAGTGAAAGGGACTCAAAACCCCATATTTCCCGCAGAGGAAAATATCTGACTAGTAAGAATCTTAAAACCTATGTATTGATATGTCTCCGTAAGGGAATCAAGTGTGTCTAGACTGGCATAAACATGGCAGCGAGAATCAGCTCAAACCCACTATAAAAAGGAATTTCAAAAACAAAACAAAAAAACTGGGAAATTCTTTACAATTCCTTCAGGGTCTCTGATGAAACCTGGAATGACCCTATCTACAACGACAGCTGGATGTGGCATAAGGAGGGACACTTGGGACTGAGACGATTGGTGAGATTGGGTGAGCAAATGCAGACCCTTTAAAGCAATAATGCATGGCACCCATTCCATGGGTCCGAACTCTCCAGGTTGAAGGGAATATTACTACAGCTATAACATGTGCGGGAAACCTAGAGAACGGACACACTGTGAATACGAAAGGTTTCTAAAACTCAACGAATAGTCCCTCTCCTGGTGCTCCGGTTTGACTTTCCGTCTGCTTTACTATCAACCTCCCAACTTGGAGAGACAGCCCCTTTAACCTCTTGGTTCGCACAGGTTGCCAATTTGGCAGAGGATGAAAGGGAAGAGGGAGAACCAATGAGAGAGTAGCTGTTAGGCATTTGGACGGGCACATATCACTGTAATTTCCCGGCAGGAAGAAGAATTAACCAAATTCTCAGCCACCCACCGGGAACCAGTATAGGTCCTGAACCAAAATTTTGGACTTGCGGTCAGCTCACCAAAAACGAGTTGAAAAATGGAGCTCAGGGGCACAGCAATTCACAAACTGGCCGAGTAATAAAGGACACCTATCGTCCAAAAATCTGTTGAGGGAAGGCAACGAGGCGGACTTGAAAGCGAGGCAGAATAGCAGGAAACAGATTTCAAGAGGTACGTTGGAATCGCCTTTAAAGCACAGGAAGAGGGGCACAACTTCGACAATGACGCACTTGGCCAAAAAGGGCGTATGCGTTTTCTCCTGAATATATTCAGGAGAAAACGCATACGCCCTTTTTGGCCAAGCAAGCAAGCGGGCAATGCAAATCTGCACTACAAAGAAGTATCACTTCCCACCGGTCAAAAGGGACATCCACAAAATGTGTAAGAACAAGAAAGGCAAGACAGGCCCTGGAGAACAGGGAGCCTTGTTATGCTGATGGGCGGGATGTAAATTGCCAACTGCCTCTCTGGAGGAGTGCATTCTGTTCCCTAAAACAAGTAAAGAACAGAGCTACAGAGCCAAGGGCACTACCAGTCTAGGGAATATACCTTGGGAAAACTGAAAATCAATAAGACAGAGCCACCCCAAAATTTAGGACTGCACTGCATACAAGGACCTCAACTTGGATACACCTTAAGTATCCCAGAAAATATAAACATGGTTCAAAAAATTGTGGTACTTACGTACGATGGAATATCCCTCAGCCATGAAATCAATGTCATAAGACCAGTAGCAGCAAAATGGGTGGATTCAGGTACGATGATTCTAAGTGAAATAAGTCACACAGAAAAAGAAACTTATCATAAGATATCACTTATGAAGATCCTGTAAACATGGCTACACTTGAACTGAGTTAGGAAAGAGAACAGTGTCTCACATTTAGAAAACACTCTTATACCTGCTTAAGGGGGAAGGAGAGGTGGGGTGATGCATAAAACCAGAGTTTGATATAAGCACAGGTACCGTTCCAAAAACCAACTATGGAATAGACAAGACCTACACCGTCCTCAGTGAAAGGGACTCAAAACCCCATATTTCCCGCAGAGGAAAATATCTGACTAGTAAGAATCTTAAAACCTATGTATTGATATGTCTCCGTAAGGGAATCAAGTGTTTCTAGACTGGCATAAACATGGCAGCGAGAATCAGCTCAAACCCACTATAAAAAGGAATTTCAAAAACAAAACAAAAAAAACTGGGAAATTCTTTACAATTCCTTCAGGGTCTCTGATGAAAGCTGGAATGACCCTTTCTACAACGACAGCTGGATGTGGCATAAGGAGGGACACTTGGGACTGAGACGATTGGTGAGATTGGGTGAGCAAATGCAGACCCTTTAAAGCAATAATGCATGGCACCCATTCCATGGGTCCGAACTCTCCATGTTGAAGGGAATATTACTACAGCTATAACATGTGCGGGAAACCTAGAGAACGGACACACTGTGAATACGAAAGGTTTCTAAAACTCAACGAATAGTCCCTCTCCTGGTGCTCCGGTTTGACTTTCCGTCTGCTTTACTATCAACCTCCCAACTTGGAGAGACAGCCCCTTTAACCTCTTGGTTCGCACAGGTTGCCAATTTGGCAGAGGATGAAAGGGAAGAGGGAGAACCAATGAGAGAGTAGCTGTTAGGCATTTGGACGGGCACATATCACTGTAATTTCCCGGCAGGAAGAAGAATTAACCAAATTCTCAGCCACCCACCGGGAACCAGTATAGGTCCTGAACCAAAATTTTGGACTTGCGGTCAGCTCACCAAAAACGAGTTGAAAAATGGAGCTCAGGGGCACAGCAATTCACAAACTGGCCGAGTAATAAAGGACACCTATCGTCCAAAAATCTGTTGAGGGAAGGCAACGAGGCGGACTTGAAAGCGAGGCAGAATAGCAGGAAACAGATTTCAAGAGGTACGTTGGAATCGCCTTTAAAGCACAGGAAGAGGGGCACAACTTCGACAATGACGCACTTGGCCAAAAAGGGCGTATGCGTTTTCTCCTGAATATATTCAGGAGAAAACGCATACGCCCTTTTTGGCCAAGCAAGCAAGCGGGCAATGCAAATCTGCACTACAAAGAAGTATCACTTCCCACCGGTCAAAAGGGACATCCACAAAATGTGTAAGAACAAGAAAGGCAAGACAGGCCCTGGAGAACAGGGAGCCTTGTTATGCTGATGGGCGGGATGTAAATTGCCAACTGCCTCTCTGGAGGAGTGCATTCTGTTCCCTAAAACAAGTAAAGAACAGAGCTACAGAGCCAAGGGCACTACCAGTCTAGGGAATATACCTTGGGAAAACTGAAAATCAATAAGACAGAGCCACCCCAAAATTTAGGACTGCACTGCATACAAGGACCTCAACTTGGATACACCTTAAGTATCCCAGAAAATATAAACATGGTTCAAAAAATTGTGGTACTTACGTACGATGGAATATCCCTCAGCCATGAAATCAATGTCATAAGACCAGTAGCAGCAAAATGGGTGGATTCAGGTACGATGATTCTAAGTGAAATAAGTCACACAGAAAAAGAAACTTATCATAAGATATCACTTATGAAGATCCTGTAAACATGGCTACACTTGAACTGAGTTAGGAAAGAGAACAGTGTCTCACATTTAGAAAACACTCTTATACCTGCTTAAGGGGGAAGGAGAGGTGGGGTGATGCATAAAACCAGAGTTTGATATAAGCACAGGTACCGTTCCAAAAACCAACTATGGAATAGACAAGACCTACACCGTCCTCAGTGAAAGGGACTCAAAACCCCATATTTCCCGCAGAGGAAAATATCTGACTAGTAAGAATCTTAAAACCTATGTATTGATATGTCTCCGTAAGGGAATCAAGTGTTTCTAGACTGGCATAAACATGGCAGCAAGAATCAGCTCAAACCCACTATAAAAAGGAATTTCAAAAACAAAACAAAAAAAACTGGGAAATTCTTTACAATTCCTTCAGGGTCTCTGATGAAAGCTGGAATGACCCTTTCTACAACGACAGCTGGATGTGGCATAAGGAGGGACAATTGGGACTGAGACGATTGGTGAGATTGGGTGAGCAAATGCAGACCCTTTAAAGCAATAATGCATGGCACCCATTCCATGGGTCCGAACTCTCCAGGTTGAAGGGAATATTACTACAGCTATAACATGTGCGGGAAACCTAGAGAACGGACACACTGTGAATACGAAAGGTTTCTAAAACTCAACGAATAGTCCCTCTCCTGGTGCTCCGGTTTGACTTTCCGTCTGCTTTACTATCAACCTCCCAACTTGGAGAGACAGCCCCTTTAACCTCTTGGTTCGCACAGGTTGCCAATTTGGCAGAGGATGAAAGCGAAGAGGGAGAACCAATGAGAGAGTAGCTGTTAGGCATTTGGACGGGCACATATCACTGTAATTTCCCGGCAGGAAGAAGAATTAACCAAATTCTCAGCCACCCACCGGGAACCAGTATAGGTCCTGAACCAAAATTTTGGACTTGCGGTCAGCTCACCAAAAACGAGTTGAAAAATGGAGCTCAGGGGCACAGCAATTCACAAACTGGCCGAGAAATAAAGGACACCTATCGTCCAAAAATCTGTTGAGGGAAGGCAACGAGGCGGACTTGAAAGCGAGGCAGAATAGCAGGAAACAGATTTCAAGAGGTATGTTGGAATCGCCTTTAAAGCACAGGAAGAGGGGCACAACTTCGACAATGATGCACTTGGCCAAAAAGGGCGTATGCGTTTTCTCCTGAATATATTCAGGAGAAAACGCTTACGCCCTTTTTGGCCAAGCAAGCAAGCGGGCAATGCAAATCTGCACTACAAAGAAGTATCACTTCCCACCGGTCAAAAGGGACATCCACAAAATGTGTAAGAACAAGAAAGGCAAGACAGGCCCTGGAGAACAGGGAGCCTTGTTATGCTGATGGGCGGGATGTAAATTGCCAACTGCCTCTCTGGAGGAGTGCATTCTGTTCCCTAAAACAAGTAAAGAACAGAGCTACAGAGCCAAGGGCACTACCAGTCTAGGGAATATACCTTGGGAAAACTGAAAATCAATAAGACAGAGCCACCCCAAAATTTAGGGCTGCACTGCATACAAGGACCTCAACTTGGATACACCTTAAGTATCCCAGAAAATATAAACATGGTTCAAAAAATTGTGGTATTTACGTACGATGGAATACCCCTCATCCATGAAAACAATGTCATAAGACCAGTAGCAGCAAAATGGGTGGATTCAGGTACGATGATTCTAAGTGAAATAAGTCACACAGAAAAAGAAACTTATCATAAGATATCACTTATGAAGATCCTGTAAACATGGCTACACTTGAACTGAGTTAGGAAAGAGAACAGTGTCTCACATTTAGAAAACACTCTTATACCTGCTTAAGGGGGAAGGAGAGGTGGGGTGATGCATAAAACCAGAGTTTGATATAAGCACAGGTACCGTTCCAAAAACCAACTATGGAATAGACAAGACCTACACCTTCCTCAGTGAAAGGGACTCAAAACCCCATATTTCCCGCAGAGGAAAATATCTGACTAGTAAGAATCTTAAAACCTATGTATTGATATGTCTCCGTAAGGGAATCAAGTGTGTCTAGACTGGCATAAACATGGCAGCGAGAATCAGCTCAAACCCACTATAAAAAGGAATTTCAAAAACAAAACAAAAAAACTGGGAAATTCTTTACAATTCCTTCAGGGTCTCTGATGAAAGCTGGAATGACCCTATCTACAACGACAGCTGGATGTGGCATAAGGAGGGACACTTGGGACTGAGACGATTGGTGAGATTGGGTGAGCAAATGCAGACCCTTTAAAGCAATAATGCATGGCACCCATTCCATGGGTCTGAACTCTCCAGGTTGAAGGGAATATTACTACAGCTATAACATGTGCGGGAAACCTAGAGAACGGACACACTGTGAATACGAAAGGTTTCTAAAACTCAACGAATAGTCCCTCTCCTGGTGCTCCAGTTTGACTTTCCGTCTGCTTTACTATCAACCTCCCAACTTGGAGAGACAGCCCCTTTAACCTCTTGGTTCGCACAGGTTGCCAATTTGGCAGAGGATGAAAGGGAAGAGGGAGAACCAATGAGAGAGTAGCTGTTAGGCATTTGGACGGGCACATATCACTGTAATTTCCCGGCAGGAAGAAGAATTAACCAAATTCTCAGCCACCCACCGGGAACCAGTATAGGTCCTGAACCAAAATTTTGGACTTGCGGTCAGCTCACCAAAAACGAGTTGAAAAATGGAGCTCAGGGGCACAGCAATTCACAAACTGGCCGAGTAATAAAGGACACCTATCGTCCAAAAATCTGTTGAGGGAAGGCAACGAGGCGGACTTGAAAGCGAGGCAGAATAGCAGGAAACAGATTTCAAGAGGTACGTTGGAATCGCCTTTAAAGCACAGGAAGAGGGGCACAACTTCGACAATGACGCACTTGGCCAAAAAGGGCGTATGCGTTTTGTCCTGAATATATTCAGGAGAAAACGCATACGCCCTTTTTGGCCAAGCAAGCAAGCGGGCAATGCAAATCTGCACTACAAAGAAGTATCACTTCCCACCGGTCAAAAGGGACATCCACAAAATGTGTAAGAACAAGAAAGGCAAGACAGGCCCTGGAGAACAGGGAGCCTTGTTATGCTGATGGGCGGGATGTAAATTGCCAACTGCCTCTCTGGAGGAGTGCATTCTGTTCCCTAAAACAAGTAAAGAACAGAGCTACAGAGCCAAGGGCACTACCAGTCTAGGGAATATACCTTGGGAAAACTGAAAATCAATAAGAAAGAGCCACCCCAAAATTTAGGGCTGCACTGCATACAAGGACCTCAACTTGGATACACCTTAAGTATCCCAGAAAATATAAACATGGTTCAAAAAATTGTGGTACTTACGTACGATGGAATACCCCTCAGCCATGAAATCAATGTCATAAGACCAGTAGCAGCAAAATGGGTGGATTCAGGTACGATGATTCTAAGTGAAATAAGTCACACAGAAAAAGAAACTTATCATAAGATATCACTTATGAAGATCCTGTAAACATGGCTACACTTGAACTGAGTTAGGAAAGAGAACAGTGTCTCACATTTAGAAAACACTCTTATACCTGCTTAAGGGGGAAGGAGAGGTGGGGTGATGCATAAAACCAGAGTTTGATATAAGCACAGGTACCGTTCCAAAAACCAACTATGGAATAGACAAGACCTACACCTTCCTCAGTGAAAGGGACTCAAAACCCCATATTTCCCGCAGAGGAAAATATCTGACTAGTAAGAATCTTAAAACCTATGTATTGATATGTCTCCGTAAGGGAATCAAGTGTGTCTAGACTGGCATAAACATGGCAGCGAGAATCAGCTCAAACCCACTATAAAAAGGAATTTCAAAAACAAAACAAAAAAACTGGGAAATTCTTTACAATTCCTTCAGGGTCTCTGATGAAAGCTGGAATGACCCTATCTACAACGACAGCTGGATGTGGCATAAGGAGGGACACTTGGGACTGAGACGATTGGTGAGATTGGGTGAGCAAATGCAGACCCTTTAAAGCAATAATGCATGGCACCCATTCCATGGGTCCGAACTCTCCAGGTTGAAGGGAATATTACTACAGCTATAACATGTGCGGGAAACCTAGAGAACGGACACACTGTGAATACGAAAGGTTTCTAAAACTCAACGAATAGTCCCTCTCCTGGTGCTCCGGTTTGACTTTCCGTCTGCTTTACTATCAACCTCCCAACTTGGAGAGACAGCCCCTTTAACCTCTTGGTTCGCACAGGTTGCCAATTTGGCAGAGGATGAAAGGGAAGAGGGAGAACCAATGAGAGAGTAGCTGTTAGGCATTTGGACGGGCACATATCACTGTAATTTCCCGGCAGGAAGAAGAATTAACCAAATTCTCAGCCACCCACCGGGAACCAGTATAGGTCCTGAACCAAAATTTTGGACTTGCGGTCAGCTCACCAAAAACGAGTTGAAAAATGGAGCTCAGGGGCACAGCAATTCACAAACTGGCCGAGTAATAAAGGACACCTATCGTCCAAAAATCTGTTGAGGGAAGGCAACGAGGCGGACTTGAAAGCGAGGCAGAATAGCAGGAAACAGATTTCAAGAGGTACGTTGGAATCGCCTTTAAAGCACAGGAAGAGGGGCACAACTTCGACAATGACACACTTGGCCAAAAAGGGCGTATGCGTTTTCTCCTGAATATATTCAGGAGACAACGCATACGCCCTTTTTGGCCAAGCAAGGAAGCGGGCAATGCAAATCTGCACTACAAAGAAGTATCACTTCCCACCGGTCAAAAGGGACATCCACAAAATGTGTAAGAACAAGAAAGGCAAGACAGGCCCTGGAGAACAGGGAGCCTTGTTATGCTGATGGGCGGGATGTAAATTGCCAACTGCCTCTCTGGAGGAGTGCATTCTGTTCCCTAAAACAAGTAAAGAACAGAGCTACAGAGCCAAGGGCACTACCAGTCTAGGGAATATACCTTGGGAAAACTGAAAATCAATAAGACAGAGCCACCCCAAAATTTAGGACTGCACTGCATACAAGGACCTCAACTTGGATACACCTTAAGTATCCCAGAAAATATAAACATGGTTCAAAAAATTGTGGTACTTACGTACGATGGAATATCCCTCAGCCATGAAATCAATGTCATAAGACCAGTAGCAGCAAAATGGGTGGATTCAGGTACGATGATTCTAAGTGAAATAAGTCACACAGAAAAAGAAACTTATCATAAGATATCACTTATGAAGATCCTGTAAACATGGCTACACTTGAACTGAGTTAGGAAAGAGAACAGTGTCTCACATTTAGAAAACACTCTTATACCTGCTTAATGGGGAAGGAGAGGTGGGGTGATGCATAAAACCAGAGTTTGATATAAGCACAGGTACCGTTCCAAAAACCAACTATGGAATAGACAAGACCTACACCGTCCTCAGTGAAAGGGACTCAAAACCCCATATTTCCCGCAGAGGAATATATCTGACTAGTAAGAATCTTAAAACCTATGTATTGATATGTCTCCGTAAGGGAATCAAGTGTGTCTAGACTGGCATAAACATGGCAGCGAGAATCAGCTCAAACCGACTATAAAAAGGAATTTCAAAAACAAAACAAAAAACTGGGAAATTCTTTACAATTCCTTCAGGGTCTCTGATGAAAGCTGGAATGACCCTATCTACAACGACAGCTGGATGTGGCATAAGGAGGGACACTTGGGACTGAGACGATTTGTGAGATTGGGTGAGCAAATGCAGACCCTTTAAAGCAATAATGCATGGCACCCATTCCATGGGTCCGAACTCTCCAGGTTGAAGGGAATATTACTACAGCTATAACATGTGCGGGAAACCTAGAGAACGGACACACTGTGAATACGAAAGGTTTCTAAAACTCAAAGAATAAACCCTCTCCTGGTGCTCCGGTTTGACTTTCCGGCTGCTTTACTATCAACCTCCCAACTTGGAGAGACAGCCCCTTTAACCTCTTGGTTCGCACAGGTTGCCAATTTGGCAGAGGATGAAAGGGAAGAGGGAGAACCAATGAGAGAGTAGCTGTTAGGCATTTGGACGGGCACATATCACTGTAATTTCCCGGCAGGAAGAAGAATTAACCAAATTCTCAGCCACCCACCGGGAACCAGTATAGGTCCGGAACCAAAATTTTGGACTTGCGGTCAGCTCTCCAAAAACGAGTTGAAAAATGGAGCTCAGGGACACAGCAATTCACAAACTGGCCGAGTAATAAAGGACAACTATCGTCCAAAAATCTGTTGACGGAAGGCAACGAGGCGGACTTGAAAGCGAGGCAGAATAGCAGGAAACAGATTTCAAGAGGTACGTTGGAATCGCCTTTAAAGCACAGGAAGAGGGGCACAACTTCGACAATGATGCACTTGGCCAAAAAGGGCGTATGCGTTTTCTCCTGAATATATTCAGGAGAAAACGCATACGCCCTTTTTGGCCAAGCAAGCAAGCGGGCAATGCAAATCTGCACTACAAAGAAGTATCACTTCCCACCGGTCAAAAGGGACATCCACAAAATGTGTAAGAACAAGAAAGGCAAGACAGGCCCTGGAGAACAGGGAGCCTTGTTATGCTGATGGGCGGGATGTAAATTGCCAACTGCCTCTCTGGAGGAGTGCATTCTGTTCCCTAAAACAAGTAAAGAACAGAGCTACAGAGCCAAGGGCACTACCAGTCTAGGGAATATACCTTGGGAAAACTGAAAATCAATAAGACAGAGCCACCCCAAAATTTAGGGCTGCACTGCTTACAAGGACCTCAACTTGGATACACCTTAAGTATCCCAGAAAATATAAACATGGTTCAAAAAATTCTGGTACTTACGTAAGATGGAATATCCCTCAGCCATGAAATCAATGTCATAAGACCAGTAGCAGCAAAATGGGTGGATTCAGGTACGATGATTCTAAGTGAAATAAGTCACACAGAAAAAGAAACTTATCATAAGATATCACTTATGAAGATCCTGTAAACATGGCTACACTTGAACTGAGTTAGGAAAGAGAACAGTGTCTCACATTTAGAAAACACTCTTATACCTGCTTAAGGGGGAAGGAGAGGTGGGGTGATGCATAAAACCAGAGTTTGATATAAGCACAGGTACCGTTCCAAAAACCAACTATGGAATAGACAAGACCTACACCTTCCTCAGTGAAAGGGACTCAAAACCCCATATTTCCCGCAGAGGAAAATATCTGACTAGTAAGAATCTTAAAACCTATGTATTGATATGTCTCCGTAAGGGAATCAAGTGTGTCTAGACTGGCATAAACATGGCAGCGAGAATCAGCTCAAACCCACTATAAAAAGGAATTTCAAAAACAAAACAAAAAAACTGGGAAATTCTTTACAATTCCTTCAGGGTCTCTGATGAAAGCTGGAATGACACTATCTACAACGACAGCTGGATGTGGCATAAGGAGGGACACTTGGGACTGAGACGATTGGTGAGATTGGGTGAGCAAATGCAGACCCTTTAAAGCAATAATGCATGGCACCCATTCCATGGGTCCGAACTCTCCAGGTTGAAGGGAATATTACTACAGCTATAACATGTGCGGGAAACCTAGAGAACGGACACACTGTGAATACGAAAGGTTTCTAAAACTCAACGAATAGTCCCTCTCCTGGTGCTCCAGTTTGACTTTCCGTCTGCTTTACTATCAACCTCCCAACTTGGAGAGACAGCCCCTTTAACCTCTTGGTTCGCACAGGTTTCCAATTTGGCAGAGGATGAAAGGGAAGAGGGAGAACCAATGAGAGAGTAGCTGTTAGGCATTTGGACGGGCACATATCACTGTAATTTCCCGGCAGGAAGGAGAATTAACCAAATTCTCAGCCACCCACCGGGAACCAGTATAGGTCCTGAACCAAAATTTTGGACTTGCGGTCAGCTCACCAAAAACGAGTTGAAAAATGGAGCTCAGGGGCACAGCAATTCACAAACTGGCCGAGTAATAAAGGACACCTATCGTCCAAAAATCTGTTGAGGGAAGGCAACGAGGCGGACTTGAAAGCGAGGCAGAATAGCAGGAAACAGATTTCAAGAGGTACGTTGGAATCGCCTTTAAAGCACAGGAAGAGGGGCACAACTTCGACAATGACGCACTTGGCCAAAAAGGGCGTATGCGTTTTGTCCTGAATATATTCAGGAGAAAACGCATACGCCCTTTTTGGCCAAGCAAGCAAGCGGGCAATGCAAATCTGCACTACAAAGAAGTATCACTTCCCACCGGTCAAAAGGGACATCCACAAAATGTGTAAGAACAAGAAAGGCAAGACAGGCCCTGGAGAACAGGGAGCCTTGTTATGCTGATGGGCGGGATGTAAATTGCCAACTGCCTCTCTGGAGGAGTGCATTCTGTTCCCTAAAACAAGTAAAGAACAGAGCTACAGAGCCAAGGGCACTACCAGTCTAGGGAATATACCTTGGGAAAACTGAAAATCAATAAGACAGAGCCACCCCAAAATTTAGGACTGCACTGCATACAAGGACCTCAACTTGGATACACCTTAAGTATCCCAGAAAATATAAACATGGTTCAAAAAATTGTGGTACTTACGTACGATGGAATATCCCTCAGCCATGAAATCAATGTCATAAGACCAGTAGCAGCAAAATGGGTGGATTCAGGTACGATGATTCTAAGTGAAATAAGTCACACAGAAAAAGAAACTTATCATAAGATATCACTTATGAAGATCCTGTAAACATGGCTACACTTGAACTGAGTTAGGAAAGAGAACAGTGTCTCACATTTAGAAAACACTCTTATACCTGCTTAAGGGGGAAGGAGAGGTGGGGTGATGCATAAAACCAGAGTTTGATATAAGCACAGGTACCGTTCCAAAAACCAACTATGGAATAGACAAGACCTACACCGTCCTCAGTGAAAGGGACTCAAAACCCCATATTTCCCGCAGAGGAAAATATCTGACTAGTAAGAATCTTAAAACCTATGTATTGATATGTCTCCGTAAGGGAATCAAGTGTTTCTAGACTGGCATAAACATGGCAGCGAGAATCAGCTCAAACCCACTATAAAAAGGAATTTCAAAAACAAAACAAAAAAAACTGGGAAATTCTTTACAATTCCTTCAGGGTCTCTGATGAAAGCTGGAATGACCCTTTCTACAACGACAGCTGGATGTGGCATAAGGAGGGACACTTGGGACTGAGACGATTGGTGAGATTGGGTGAGCAAATGCAGACCCTTTAAAGCAATAATGCATGGCACCCATTCCATGGGTCCGAACTCTCCATGTTGAAGGGAATATTACTACAGCTATAACATGTGCGGGAAACCTAGAGAACGGACACACTGTGAATACGAAAGGTTTCTAAAACTCAACGAATAGTCCCTCTCCTGGTGCTCCGGTTTGACTTTCCGTCTGCTTTACTATCAACCTCCCAACTTGGAGAGACAGCCCCTTTAACCTCTTGGTTCGCACAGGTTGCCAATTTGGCAGAGGATGAAAGCGAAGAGGGAGAACCAATGAGAGAGTAGCTGTTAGGCATTTGGACGGGCACATATCACTGTAATTTCCCGGCAGGAAGAAGAATTAACCAAATTCTCAGCCACCCACCGGGAACCAGTATAGGTCCTGAACCAAAATTTTGGACTTGCGGTCAGCTCACCAAAAACGAGTTGAAAAATGGAGCTCAGGGGCACAGCAATTCACAAACTGGCCGAGAAATAAAGGACACCTATCGTCCAAAAATCTGTTGAGGGAAGGCAACGAGGCGGACTTGAAAGCGAGGCAGAATAGCAGGAAACAGATTTCAAGAGGTATGTTGGAATCGCCTTTAAAGCACAGGAAGAGGGGCACAACTTCGACAATGATGCACTTGGCCAAAAAGGGCGTATGCGTTTTCTCCTGAATATATTCAGGAGAAAACGCATACGCCCTTTTTGGCCAAGCAAGCAAGCGGGCAATGCAAATCTGCACTACAAAGAAGTATCACTTCCCACCGGTCAAAAGGGACATCCACAAAATGTGTAAGAACAAGAAAGGCAAGACAGGCCCTGGAGAACAGGGAGCCTTGTTATGCTGATGGGCGGGATGTAAATTGCCAACTGCCTCTCTGGAGGAGTGCATTCTGTTCCCTAAAACAAGTAAAGAACAGAGCTACAGAGCCAAGGGCACTACCAGTCTAGGGAATATACCTTGGGAAAACTGAAAATCAATAAGACAGAGCCACCCCAAAATTTAGGGCTGCACTGCATACAAGGACCTCAACTTGGATACACCTTAAGTATCCCAGAAAATATAAACATGGTTCAAAAAATTGTGGTACTTACGTACGATGGAATACCCCTCAGCCATGAAATCAATGTCATAAGACCAGTAGCAGCAAAATGGGTGGATTCAGGTACGATGATTCTAAGTGAAATAAGTCACACAGAAAAAGAAACTTATCATAAGATATCACTTATGAAGATCCTGTAAACATGGCTACACTTGAACTGAGTTAGGAAAGAGAACAGTGTCTCACATTTAGAAAACACTCTTATACCTGCTTAAGGGGGAAGGAGAGGTGGGGTGATGCATAAAACCAGAGTTTGATATAAGCACAGGTACCGTTCCAAAAACCAACTATGGAATAGACAAGACCTACACCTTCCTCAGTGAAAGGGACTCAAAACCCCATATTTCCCGCAGAGGAAAATATCTGACTAGTAAGAATCTTAAAACCTATGTATTGATATGTCTCCGTAAGGGAATCAAGTGTGTCTAGACTGGCATAAACATGGCAGCGAGAATCAGCTCAAACCCACTATAAAAAGGAATTTCAAAAACAAAACAAAAAAACTGGGAAATTCTTTACAATTCCTTCAGGGTCTCTGATGAAAGCTGGAATGACCCTATCTACAACGACAGCTGGATGTGGCATAAGGAGGGACACTTGGGACTGAGACGATTGGTGAGATTGGGTGAGCAAATGCAGACCCTTTAAAGCAATAATGCATGGCACCCATTCCATGGGTCCGAACTCTCCAGGTTGAAGGGAATATTACTACAGCTATAACATGTGCGGGAAACCTAGAGAACGGACACACTGTGAATACGAAAGGTTTCTAAAACTCAACGAATAGTCCCTCTCCTGGTGCTCCGGTTTGACTTTCCGTCTGCTTTACTATCAACCTCCCAACTTGGAGAGACAGCCCCTTTAACCTCTTGGTTCGCACAGGTTGCCAATTTGGCAGAGGATGAAAGGGAAGAGGGAGAACCAATGAGAGAGTAGCTGTTAGGCATTTGGACGGGCACATATCACTGTAATTTCCCGGCAGGAAGAAGAATTAACCAAATTCTCAGCCACCCACCGGGAACCAGTATAGGTCCTGAACCAAAATTTTGGACTTGCGGTCAGCTCACCAAAAACGAGTTGAAAAATGGAGCTCAGGGGCACAGCAATTCACAAACTGGCCGAGTAATAAAGGACACCTATCGTCCAAAAATCTGTTGAGGGAAGGCAACGAGGCGGACTTGAAAGCGAGGCAGAATAGCAGGAAACAGATTTCAAGAGGTACGTTGGAATCGCCTTTAAAGCACAGGAAGAGGGGCACAACTTCGACAATGACGCACTTGGCCAAAAAGGGCGTATGCGTTTTCTCCTGAATATATTCAGGAGACAACGCATACGCCCTTTTTGGCCAAGCAAGGAAGCGGGCAATGCAAATCTGCACTACAAAGAAGTATCACTTCCCACCGGTCAAAAGGGACATCCACAAAATGTGTAAGAACAAGAAAGGCAAGACAGGCCCTGGAGAACAGGGAGCCTTGTTATGCTGATGGGCGGGATGTAAATTGCCAACTGCCTCTCTGGAGGAGTGCATTCTGTTCCCTAAAACAAGTAAAGAACAGAGCTACAGAGCCAAGGGCACTACCAGTCTAGGGAATATACCTTGGGAAAACTGAAAATCAATAAGACAGAGCCACCCCAAAATTTAGGACTGCACTGCATACAAGGACCTCAACTTGGATACACCTTAAGTATCCCAGAAAATATAAACATGGTTCAAAAAATTGTGGTACTTACGTACGATGGAATATCCCTCAGCCATGAAATCAATGTCATAAGACCAGTAGCAGCAAAATGGGTGGATTCAGGTACGATGATTCTAAGTGAAATAAGTCACACAGAAAAAGAAACTTATCAGAAGATATCACTTATGAAGATCCTGTAAACATGGCTACACTTGAACTGAGTTAGGAAAGAGAACAGTGTCTCACATTTAGAAAACACTCTTATACCTGCTTAATGGGGAAGGAGAGGTGGGGTGATGCATAAAACCAGAGTTTGATATAAGCACAGGTACCGTTCCAAAAACCAACTATGGAATAGACAAGACCTACACCGTCCTCAGTGAAAGGGACTCAAAACCCCATATTTCCCGCAGAGGAATATATCTGACTAGTAAGAATCTTAAAACCTATGTATAGATATGTCTCCGTAAGGGAATCAAGTGTGTCTAGACTGGCATAAACATGGCAGCGAGAATCAGCTCAAACCGACTATAAAAAGGAATTTCAAAAACAAAACAAAAAACTGGGAAATTCTTTACAATTCCTTCAGGGTCTCTGATGAAAGCTGGAATGACCCTATCTACAACGACAGCTGGATGTGGCATAAGGAGGGACACTTGGGACTGAGACGATTTGTGAGATTGGGTGAGCAAATGCAGACCCTTTAAAGCAATAATGCATGGCACCCATTCCATGGGTCCGAACTCTCCAGGTTGAAGGGAATATTACTACAGCTATAACATGTGCGGGAAACCTAGAGAACGGACACACTGTGAATACGAAAGGTTTCTAAAACTCAAAGAATAAACCCTCTCCTGGTGCTCCGGTTTGACTTTCCGGCTGCTTTACTATCAACCTCCCAACTTGGAGAGACAGCCCCTTTAACCTCTTGGTTCGCACAGGTTGCCAATTTGGCAGAGGATGAAAGGGAAGAGGGAGAACCAATGAGAGAGTAGCTGTTAGGCATTTGGACGGGCACATATCACTGTAATTTCCCGGCAGGAAGAAGAATTAACCAAATTCTCAGCCACCCACCGGGAACCAGTATAGGTCCGGAACCAAAATTTTGGACTTGCGGTCAGCTCTCCAAAAACGAGTTGAAAAATGGAGCTCAGGGACACAGCAATTCACAAACTGGCCGAGTAATAAAGGACAACTATCGTCCAAAAATCTGTTGACGGAAGGCAACGAGGCGGACTTGAAAGCGAGGCAGAATAGCAGGAAACAGATTTCAAGAGGTACGTTGGAATCGCCTTTAAAGCACAGGAAGAGGGGCACAACTTCGACAATGATGCACTTGGCCAAAAAGGGCGTATGCGTTTTCTCCTGAATATATTCAGGAGAAAACGCATACGCCCTTTTTGGCCAAGCAAGCAAGCGGGCAATGCAAATCTGCACTACAAAGAAGTATCACTTCCCACCGGTCAAAAGGGACATCCACAAAATGTGTAAGAACAAGAAAGGCAAGACAGGCCCTGGAGAACAGGGAGCCTTGTTATGCTGATGGGCGGGATGTAAATTGCCAACTGCCTCTCTGGAGGAGTGCATTCTGTTCCCTAAAACAAGTAAAGAACAGAGCTACAGAGCCAAGGGCACTACCAGTCTAGGGAATATACCTTGGGAAAACTGAAAATCAATAAGACAGAGCCACCCCAAAATTTACGGCTGCACTGCTTACAAGGACCTCAACTTGGATACACCTTAAGTATCCCAGAAAATATAAACATGGTTCAAAAAATTCTGGTACTTACGTACGATGGAATATCCCTCAGCCATGAAATCAATGTCATAAGACCAGTAGCAGCAAAATGGGTGGATTCAGGTACGATGATTCTAAGTGAAATAAGTCACACAGAAAAAGAAACTTATCATAAGATATCACTTATGAAGATCCTGTAAACATGGCTACACTTGAACTGAGTTAGGAAAGAGAACAGTGTCTCACATTTAGAAAACACTCTTATACCTGCTTAAGGGGGAAGGAGAGGTGGGGTGATGCATAAAACCAGAGTTTGATATAAGCACAGGTACCGTTCCAAAAACCAACTATGGAATAGACAAGACCTACACCTTCCTCAGTGAAAGGGACTCAAAACCCCATATTTCCCGCAGAGGAAAATATCTGACTAGTAAGAATCTTAAAACCTATGTATTGATATGTCTCCGTAAGGGAATCAAGTGTGTCTAGACTGGCATAAACATGGCAGCGAGAATCAGCTCAAACCCACTATAAAAAGGAATTTCAAAAACAAAACAAAAAAACTGGGAAATTCTTTACAATTCCTTCAGGGTCTCTGATGAAAGCTGGAATGACCCTATCTACAACGACAGCTGGATGTGGCATAAGGAGGGACACTTGGGACTGAGACGATTGGTGAGATTGGGTGAGCAAATGCAGACCCTTTAAAGCAATAATGCATGGCACCCATTCCATGGGTCCGAACTCTCCAGGTTGAAGGGAATATTACTACAGCTATAACATGTGCGGGAAACCTAGAGAATGGACACACTGTGAATACGAAAGGTTTCTAAAACTCAACGAATAGTCCCTCTCCTGGTGCTCCGGTTTGACTTTCCGTCTGCTTTACTATCAACCTCCCAACTTGGAGAGACAGCCCCTTTAACCTCTTGGTTCGCACAGGTTGCCAATTTGGCAGAGGATGAAAGGGAAGAGCAAGAACCAATGAGAGAGTAGCTGTTAGGCATTTGGACGGGCACATATCACTGTAATTTCCCGGCAGGAAGAAGAATTAACCAAATTCTCAGCCACCCACCGGGAACCAGTATAGGTCCTGAACCAAAATTTTGGACTTGCGGTCAGCTCACCAAAAACGAGTTGAAAAATGGAGCTCAGGGGCACAGCAATTCACAAACTGGCCGAGTAATAAAGGACACCTATCGTCCAAAAATCTGTTGAGGGAAGGCAACGAGGCGGACTTGAAAGCGAGGCAGAATAGCAGGAAACAGATTTCAAGAGGTACGTTGGAATCGCCTTTAAAGCACAGGAAGAGGGGCACAACTTCGACAATGACGCACTTGGCCAAAAAGGGCGTATGCGTTTTCTCCTGAATATATTCAGGAGAAAACGCATACGCCCTTTTTGGCCAAGCAAGGAAGCGGGCAATGCAAATCTGCACTACAAAGAAGTATCACTTCCCACCGGTCAAAAGGGACATCCACAAAATGTGTAAGAACAAGAAAGGCAAGACAGGCCCTGGAGAACAGGGAGCCTTGTTATGCTGATGGGCGGGATGTAAATTGCCAACTGCCTCTCTGGAGGAGTGCATTCTGTTCCCTAAAACAAGTAAAGAACAGAGCTACAGAGCCAAGGGCACTACCAGTCTAGGGAATATACCTTGGGAAAACTGAAAATCAATAAGACAGAGCCACCCCAAAATTTAGGACTGCACTGCATACAAGGACCTCAACTTGGATACACCTTAAGTATCCCAGAAAATATAAACATGGTTCAAAAAATTGTGGTACTTACGTACGATGGAATATCCCTCAGCCATGAAATCAATGTCATAAGACCAGTAGCAGCAAAATGGGTGGATTCAGGTACGATGATTCTAAGTGAAATAAGTCACACAGAAAAAGAAACTTATCATAAGATATCACTTATGAAGATCCTGTAAACATGGCTACACTTGAACTGAGTTAGGAAAGAGAACAGTGTCTCACATTTAGAAAACACTCTTATACCTGCTTAAGGGGGAAGGAGAGGTGGGGTGATGCATAAAACCAGAGTTTGATATAAGCACAGGTACCGTTCCAAAAACCAACTATGGAATAGACAAGACCTACACCTTCCTCAGTGAAAGGGACTCAAAACCCCATATTTCCCGCAGAGGAAAATATCTGACTAGTAAGAATCTTAAAACCTATGTATTGATATGTCTCCGTAAGGGAATCAAGTGTGTCTAGACTGGCATAAACATGGCAGCGAGAATCAGCTCAAACCGACTATAAAAAGGAATTTCAAAAACAAAACAAAAAACTGGGAAATTCTTTACAATTCCTTCAGGGTCTCTGATGAAAGCTGGAATGACCCTATCTACAACGACAGCTGGATGTGGCATAAGGAGGGACACTTGGGACTGAGACGATTTGTGAGATTGGGTGAGCAAATGCAGACCCTTTAAAGCAATAATGCATGGCACCCATTCCATGGGTCCGAACTCTCCAGGTTGAAGGGAATATTACTACAGCTATAACATGTGCGGGAAACCTAGAGAACGGACACACTGTGAATACGAAAGGTTTCTAAAACTCAAAGAATAAACCCTCTCCTGGTGCTCCGGTTTGACTTTCCGGCTGCTTTACTATCAACCTCCCAACTTGGAGAGACAGCCCCTTTAACCTCTTGGTTCGCACAGGTTGCCAATTTGGCAGAGGATGAAAGGGAAGAGGGAGAACCAATGAGAGAGTAGCTGTTAGGCATTTGGACGGGCACATATCACTGTAATTTCCCGGCAGGAAGAAGAATTAACCAAATTCTCAGCCACCCACCGGGAACCAGTATAGGTCCGGAACCAAAATTTTGGACTTGCGGTCAGCTCTCCAAAAACGAGTTGAAAAATGGAGCTCAGGGACACAGCAATTCACAAACTGGCCGAGTAATAAAGGACAACTATCGTCCAAAAATCTGTTGACGGAAGGCAACGAGGCGGACTTGAAAGCGAGGCAGAATAGCAGGAAACAGATTTCAAGAGGTACGTTGGAATCGCCTTTAAAGCACAGGAAGAGGGGCACAACTTCGACAATGATGCACTTGGCCAAAAAGGGCGTATGCGTTTTCTCCTGAATATATTCAGGAGAAAACGCATACGCCCTTTTTGGCCAAGCAAGCAAGCGGGCAATGCAAATCTGCACTACAAAGAAGTATCACTTCCCACCGGTCAAAAGGGACATCCACAAAATGTGTAAGAACAAGAAAGGCAAGACAGGCCCTGGAGAACAGGGAGCCTTGTTATGCTGATGGGCGGGATGTAAATTGCCAACTGCCTCTCTGGAGGAGTGCATTCTGTTCCCTAAAACAATTAAAGAACAGAGCTACAGAGCCAAGGGCACTACAAGTCTAGGGAATATACCTTGGGAAAACTGAAAATCAATAAGACAGAGCCACCCCAAAATTTAGGGCTGCACTGCATACAAGGACCTCAACTTGGATACACCTTAAGTATCCCAGAAAATATAAACATGGTTCAAAAAATTGTGGTACTTACGTACGATGGAATATCCCTCAGCCATGAAATCAATGTCATAAGACCAGTAGCAGCAAAATGGGTGGATTCAGGTACGATGATTCTAAGTGAAATAAGTCACAGAGAAAAAGAAACTTATCATAAGATATCACTTATGAAGATCCTGTAAACATGGCTACACTTGAACTGAGTTAGGAAAGAGAACAGTGTCTCACATTTAGAAAACACTCTTATACCTGCTTAAGGGGGAAGGAGAGGTGGGGTGATGCATAAAACCAGAGTTTGATATAAGCACAGGTACCGTTCCAAAAACCAACTATGGAATAGACAAGACCTACACCGTCCTCAGTGAAAGGGACTCAAAACCCCATATTTCCCGCAGAGGAAAATATCTGACTAGTAAGAATCTTAAAACCTATGTATTGATATGTCTCCGTAAGGGAATCAAGTGTGTCTAGACTGGCATAAACATGGCAGCGAGAATCAGCTCAAACCCACTATAAAAAGGAATTTCAAAAACAAAACAAAAAAAACTGGGAAATTCTTTACAATTCCTTCAGGGTCTCTGATGAAAGCTGGAATGACCCTATCTACAACGACAGCTGGATGTGGCATAAGGAGGGACTCTTGGGACTGAGACGATTGGTGAGATTGGGTGAGCAAATGCAGACCCTTTAAAGCAATAATGCATGGCACCCATTCCATGGGTCCGAACTCTCCAGGTTGAAGGGAATATTACTACAGCTATAACATGTGCGGGAAACCTAGAGAACGGACACACTGTGAATACGAAAGGTTTCTAAAACTCAACGAATAGTCCCTCTCCTGGTGCTCCGGTTTGACTTTCCGTCTGCTTTACTATCAACCTCCCAACTTGGAGACACAGCCCCTTTAACCTCTTGGTTCGCACAGGTTGCCAATTTGGCAGAGGATGAAAGCGAAGAGGGAGAACCAATGAGAGAGTAGCTGTTAGGCATTTGGATGGGCACATATCACTGTAATTTCCCGGCAGGAAGAAGAATTAACCAAATTCTCAGCCACCCACCGGGAACCAGTATAGGTCCTGAACCAAAATTTTGGACTTGCGGTCAGCTCACCAAAAACGAGTTGAAAAATGGAGCTCAGGGGCACAGCAATTCACAAACTGGCCGAGAAATAAAGGACACCTATCGTCCAAAAATCTGTTGAGGGAAGGCAACGAGGCGGACTTGAAAGCGAGGCAGAATAGCAGGAAACAGATTTCAAGAGGTATGTTGGAATCGCCTTTAAAGCACAGGAAGAGGGGCACAACTTCGACAATGACGCACTTGGCCAAAAAGGGCGTATGCGTTTTCTCCTGAATATATTCAGGAGAAAACGCTTACGCCCTTTTTGGCCAAGCAAGCAAGCGGGCAATGCAAATCTGCACTACAAAGAAGTATCACTTCCCACCGGTCAAAAGGGACATCCACAAAATGTGTAAGAACAAGAAAGGCAAGACAGGCCCTGGAGAACAGGGAGCCTTGTTATGCTGATGGGCGGGATGTAAATTGCCAACTGCCTCTCTGGAGGAGTGCATTCTGTTCCCTAAAACAAGTAAAGAACAGAGCTACAGAGCCAAGGGCACTACCAGTCTAGGGAATATACCTTGGGAAAACTGAAAATCAATAAGACAGGGCCACCCCAAAATTTAGGGCTGCACTGCATACAAGGACCTCAACTTGGATACACCTTAAGTATCCCAGAAAATATAAACATGGTTCAAAAAATTGTGGTACTTACGTACGATGGAATACCCCTCAGCCATGAAATCAATGTCATAAGACCAGTAGCAGCAAAATGGGTGGATTCAGGTACGATGATTCTAAGTGAAATAAGTCACACAGAAAAAGAAACTTATCATAAGATATCACTTATGAAGATCCTGTAAACATGGCTACACTTGAACTGAGTTAGGAAAGAGAACAGTGTCTCACATTTAGAAAACACTCTTATACCTGCTTAAGGGGGAAGGAGAGGTGGGGTGATGCATAAAACCAGAGTTTGATATAAGCACAGGTACCGTTCCAAAAACCAACTATGGAATAGACAAGACCTACACCTTCCTCAGTGAAAGGGACTCAAAACCCCATATTTCCCGCAGAGGAAAATATCTGACTAGTAAGAATCTTAAAACCTATGTATTGATATGTCTCCGTAAGGGAATCAAGTGTGTCTAGACTGGCATAAACATGGCAGCGAGAATCAGCTCAAACCCACTATAAAAAGGAATTTCAAAAACAAAACAAAAAAACTGGGAAATTCTTTACAATTCCTTCAGGGTCTCTGATGAAAGCTGGAATGACCCTATCTACAACGACAGCTGGATGTGGCATAAGGAGGGACACTTGGGACTGAGACGATTGGTGAGATTGGGTGAGCAAATGCAGACCCTTTAAAGCAATAATGCATGGCACCCATTCCATGGGTCCGAACTCTCCAGGTTGAAGGGAATATTACTACAGCTATAACATGTGCGGGAAACCTAGAGAACGGACACACTGTGAATACGAAAGGTTTCTAAAACTCAACGAATAGTCCCTCTCCTGGTGCTCCGGTTTGACTTTCCGTCTGCTTTACTATCAACCTCCCAACTTGGAGAGACAGCCCCTTTAACCTCTTGGTTCGCACAGGTTGCCAATTTGGCAGAGGATGAAAGGGAAGAGGGAGAACCAATGAGAGAGTAGCTGTTAGGCATTTGGACGGGCACATATCACTGTAATTTCCCGGCAGGAAGAAGAATTAACCAAATTCTCAGCCACCCACCGGGAACCAGTATAGGTCCTGAACCAAAATTTTGGACTTGCGGTCAGCTCACCAAAAACGAGTTGAAAAATGGAGCTCAGGGGCACAGCAATTCACAAACTGGCCGAGTAATAAAGGACACCTATCGTCCAAAAATCTGTTGAGGGAAGGCAACGAGGCGGACTTGAAAGCGAGGCAGAATAGCAGGAAACAGATTTCAAGAGGTACGTTGGAATCGCCTTTAAAGCACAGGAAGAGGGGCACAACTTCGACAATGACGCACTTGGCCAAAAAGGGCGTATGCGTTTTCTCCTGAATATATTCAGGAGAAAACGCATACGCCCTTTTTGGCCAAGCAAGCAAGCGGGCAATGCAAATCTGCACTACAAAGAAGTATCACTTCCCACCGGTCAAAAGGGACATCCACAAAATGTGTAAGAACAAGAAAGGCAAGACAGGCCCTGGAGAACAGGGAGCCTTGTTATGCTGATGGGCGGGATGTAAATTGCCAACTGCCTCTCTGGAGGAGTGCATTCTGTTCCCTAAAACAAGTAAAGAACAGAGCTACAGAGCCAAGGGCACTACCAGTCTAGGGAATATACCTTGGGAAAACTGAAAATCAATAAGACAGAGCCACCCCAAAATTTAGGACTGCACTGCATACAAGGACCTCAACTTGGATACACCTTAAGTATCCCAGAAAATATAAACATGGTTCAAAAAATTGTGGTACTTACGTACGATGGAATATCCCTCAGCCATGAAATCAATGTCATAAGACCAGTAGCAGCAAAATGGGTGGATTCAGGTACGATGATTCTAAGTGAAATAAGTCACACAGAAAAAGAAACTTATCATAAGATATCACTTATGAAGATCCTGTAAACATGGCTACACTTGAACTGAGTTAGGAAAGAGAACAGTGTCTCACATTTAGAAAACACTCTTATACCTGCTTAATGGGGAAGGAGAGGTGGGGTGATGCATAAAACCAGAGTTTGATATAAGCACAGGTACCGTTCCAAAAACCAACTATGGAATAGACAAGACCTACACCGTCCTCAGTGAAAGGGACTCAAAACCCCATATTTCCCGCAGAGGAAAATATCTGACTAGTAAGAATCTTAAAACCTATGTATTGATATGTCTCCGTAAGGGAATCAAGTGTGTCTAGACTGGCATAAACATGGCAGCGAGAATCAGCTCAAACCGACTATAAAAAGGAATTTCAAAAACAAAACAAAAAACTGGGAAATTCTTTACAATTCCTTCAGGGTCTCTGATGAAAGCTGGAATGACCCTATCTACAACGACAGCTGGATGTGGCATAAGGAGGGACACTTGGGACTGAGACGATTGGTGAGATTGGGTGAGCAAATGCAGACCCTTTAAAGCAATAATGCATGGCACCCATTCCATGGGTCCGAACTCTCCAGGTTGAAGGGAATATTACTACAGCTATAACATGTGCGGGAAACCTAGAGAACGGACACACTGTGAATACGAAAGGTTTCTAAAACTCAAAGAATAAACCCTCTCCTGGTGCTCCGGTTTGACTTTCCGGCTGCTTTACTATCAACCTCCCAACTTGGAGAGACAGCCCCTTTAACCTCTTGGTTCGCACAGGTTGCCAATTTGGCAGAGGATGAAAGGGAAGAGGGAGAACCAATGAGAGAGTAGCTGTTAGGCATTTGGACGGGCACATATCACTGTAATTTCCCGGCAGGAAGAAGAATTAACCAAATTCTCAGCCACCCACCGGGAACCAGTATAGTTCCGGAACCAAAATTTTGGACTTGCGGTCAGCTCTCCAAAAACGAGTTGAAAAATGGAGCTCAGGGACACAGCAATTCACAAACTGGCCGAGTAATAAAGGACAACTATCGTCCAAAAATCTGTTGACGGAAGGCAACGAGGCGGACTTGAAAGCGAGGCAGAATAGCAGGAAACAGATTTCAAGAGGTACGTTGGAATCGCCTTTAAAGCACAGGAAGAGGGGCACAACTTCGACAATGACGCACTTGGCCAAAAAGGGCGTATGCGTTTTCTCCTGAATATATTCAGGAGAAAACGCATACGCCCTTTTTGGCCAAGCAAGCAAGCGGGCAATGCAAATCTGCACTACAAAGAAGTATCACTTCCCACCGGTCAAAAGGGACATCCACAAAATGTGTAAGAACAAGAAAGGCAAGACAGGCCCTGGAGAACAGGGAGCCTTGTTATGCTGATGGGCGGGATGTAAATTGCCAACTGCCTCTCTGGAGGAGTGCATTCTGTTCCCTAAAACAAGTAAAGAACAGAGCTACAGAGCCAAGGGCACTACCAGTCTAGGGAATATACCTTGGGAAAACTGAAAATCAATAAGACAGAGCCACCCCAAAATTTAGGGCTGCACTGCATACAAGGACCTCAACTTGGATACACCTTAAGTATCCCAGAAAATATAAACATGGTTCAAAAAATTGTGGTACTTACGTACGATGGAATATCCCTCAGCCATGAAATCAATGTCATAAGACCAGTAGCAGCAAAATGGGTGGATTCAGGTACGATGATTCTAAGTGAAATAAGTCACACAGAAAAAGAAACTTATCATAAGATATCACTTATGAAGATCCTGTAAACATGGCTACACTTGAACTGAGTTAGGAAAGAGAACAGTGTCTCACATTTAGAAAACACTCTTATACCTGCTTAAGGGGGAAGGAGAGGTGGGGTGATGCATAAAACCAGAGTTTGATATAAGCACAGGTACCGTTCCAAAAACCAACTATGGAATAGACAAGACCTACACCGTCCTCAGTGAAAGGGACTCAAAACCCCATATTTCCCGCAGAGGAAAATATCTGACTAGTAAGAATCTTAAAACCTATGTATTGATATGTCTCCGTAAGGGAATCAAGTGTGTCTAGACTGGCATAAACATGGCAGCGAGAATCAGCTCAAACCCACTATAAAAAGGAATTTCAAAAACAAAACAAAAAAAACTGGGAAATTCTTTACAATTCCTTCAGGGTCTCTGATGAAAGCTGGAATGACCCTATCTACAACGACAGCTGGATGTGGCATAAGGAGGGACACTTGGGACTGAGACGATTGGTGAGATTGGGTGAGCAAATGCAGACCCTTTAAAGCAATAATGCATGGCACCCATTCCATGGGTCCGAACTCTCCAGGTTGAAGGGAATATTACTACAGCTATAACATGTGTGGGAAACCTAGAGAACGGACACACTGTGAATACGAAAGGTTTCTAAAACTCAACGAATAGTCCCTCTCCTGGTGCTCCGGTTTGACTTTCCGTCTGCTTTACTATCAACCTCCCAACTTGGAGAGACAGCCCCTTTAACCTCTTGGTTCGCACAGGTTGCCAATTTGGCAGAGGATGAAAGCGAAGAGGGAGAACCAATGAGAGAGTAGCTGTTAGGCATTTGGACGGGCACATATCACTGTAATTTCCCGGCAGGAAGAAGAATTAACCAAATTCTCAGCCACCCACCGGGAACCAGTATAGGTCCTGAACCAAAATTTTGGACTTGCGGTCAGCTCACCAAAAACGAGTTGAAAAATGGAGCTCAGGGGCACAGCAATTCACAAACTGGCCGAGAAATAAAGGACACCTATCGTCCAAAAATCTGTTGAGGGAAGGCAACGAGGCGGACTTGAAAGCGAGGCAGAATAGCAGGAAACAGATTTCAAGAGGTATGTTGGAATCGCCTTTAAAGCACAGGAAGAGGGGCACAACTTCGACAATGATGCACTTGGCCAAAAAGGGCGTATGCGTTTTCTCCTGAATATATTCAGGAGAAAACGCTTACGCCCTTTTTGGCCAAGCAAGCAAGCGGGCAATGCAAATCTGCACTACAAAGAAGTATCACTTCCCACCGGTCAAAAGGGACATCCACAAAATGTGTAAGAACAAGAAAGGCAAGACAGGCCCTGGAGAACAGGGAGCCTTGTTATGCTGATGGGCGGGATGTAAATTGCCAACTGCCTCTCTGGAGGAGTGCATTCTGTTCCCTAAAACAAGTAAAGAACAGAGCTACAGAGCCAAGGGCACTACCAGTCTAGGGAATATACCTTGGGAAAACTGAAAATCAATAAGACAGAGCCACCCCAAAATTTAGGGCTGCACTGCATACAAGGACCTCAACTTGGATACACCTTAAGTATCCCAGAAAATATAAACATGGTTCAAAAAATTGTGGTACTTACGTACGATGGAATACCCCTCAGCCATGAAATCAATGTCATAAGACCAGTAGCAGCAAAATGGGTGGATTCAGGTACGATGATTCTAAGTGAAATAAGTCACACAGAAAAAGAAACTTATCATAAGATATCACTTATGAAGATCCTGTAAACATGGCTACACTTGAACTGAGTTAGGAAAGAGAACAGTGTCTCACATTTAGAAAACACTCTTATACCTGCTTAAGGGGGAAGGAGAGGTGGGGTGATGCATAAAACCAGAGTTTGATATAAGCACAGGTACCGTTCCAAAAACCAACTATGGAATAGACAAGACCTACACCTTCCTCAGTGAAAGGGACTCAAAACCCCATATTTCCCGCAGAGGAAAATATCTGACTAGTAAGAATCTTAAAACCTATGTATTGATATGTCTCCGTAAGGGAATCAAGTGTGTCTAGACTGGCATAAACATGGCAGCGAGAATCAGCTCAAACCGACTATAAAAAGGAATTTCAAAAACAAAACAAAAAACTGGGAAATTCTTTACAATTCCTTCAGGGTCTCTGATGAAAGCTGGAATGACCCTATCTACAACGACAGCTGGATGTGGCATAAGGAGGGACACTTGGGACTGAGACGATTTGTGAGATTGGGTGAGCAAATGCAGACCCTTTAAAGCAATAATGCATGGCACCCATTCCATGGGTCCGAACTCTCCAGGTTGAAGGGAATATTACTACAGCTATAACATGTGCGGGAAACCTAGAGAACGGACACACTGTGAATACGAAAGGTTTCTAAAACTCAAAGAATAAACCCTCTCCTGGTGCTCCGGTTTGACTTTCCGGCTGCTTTACTATCAACCTCCCAACTTGGAGAGACAGCCCCTTTAACCTCTTGGTTCGCACAGGTTGCCAATTTGGCAGAGGATGAAAGGGAAGAGGGAGAACCAATGAGAGAGTAGCTGTTAGGCATTTGGACGGGCACATATCACTGTAATTTCCCGGCAGGAAGAAGAATTAACCAAATTCTCAGCCACCCACCGGGAACCAGTATAGGTCCGGAACCAAAATTTTGGACTTGCGGTCAGCTCTCCAAAAACGAGTTGAAAAATGGAGCTCAGGGACACAGCAATTCACAAACTGGCCGAGTAATAAAGGACAACTATCGTCCAAAAATCTGTTGACGGAAGGCAACGAGGCGGACTTGAAAGCGAGGCAGAATAGCAGGAAACAGATTTCAAGAGGTACGTTGGAATCGCCTTTAAAGCACAGGAAGAGGGGCACAACTTCGACAATGATGCACTTGGCCAAAAAGGGCGTATGCGTTTTCTCCTGAATATATTCAGGAGAAAACGCATACGCCCTTTTTGGCCAAGCAAGCAAGCGGGCAATGCAAATCTGCACTACAAAGAAGTATCACTTCCCACCGGTCAAAAGGGACATCCACAAAATGTGTAAGAACAAGAAAGGCAAGACAGGCCCTGGAGAACAGGGAGCCTTGTTATGCTGATGGGCGGGATGTAAATTGCCAACTGCCTCTCTGGAGGAGTGCATTCTGTTCCCTAAAACAAGTAAAGAACAGAGCTACAGAGCCAAGGGCACTACAAGTCTAGGGAATATACCTTGGGAAAACTGAAAATCAATAAGACAGAGCCACCCCAAAATTTAGGGCTGCACTGCATACAAGGACCTCAACTTGGATACACCTTAAGTATCCCAGAAAATATAAACATGGTTCAAAAAATTGTGGTACTTACGTACGATGGAATATCCCTCAGCCATGAAATCAATGTCATAAGACCAGTAGCAGCAAAATGGGTGGATTCAGGTACGATGATTCTAAGTGAAATAAGTCACAGAGAAAAAGAAACTTATCATAAGATATCACTTATGAAGATCCTGTAAACATGGCTACACTTGAACTGAGTTAGGAAAGAGAACAGTGTCTCACATTTAGAAAACACTCTTATACCTGCTTAAGGGGGAAGGAGAGGTGGGGTGATGCATAAAACCAGAGTTTGATATAAGCACAGGTACCGTTCCAAAAACCAACTATGGAATAGACAAGACCTACACCGTCCTCAGTGAAAGGGACTCAAAACCCCATATTTCCCGCAGAGGAAAATATCTGACTAGTAAGAATCTTAAAACCTATGTATTGATATGTCTCCGTAAGGGAATCAAGTGTGTCTAGACTGGCATAAACATGGCAGCGAGAATCAGCTCAAACCCACTATAAAAAGGAATTTCAAAAACAAAACAAAAAAAACTGGGAAATTCTTTACAATTCCTTCAGGGTCTCTGATGAAAACTGGAATGACCCTATCTACAACGACAGCTGGATGTGGCATAAGGAGGGACACTTGGGACTGAGACGATTGGTGAGATTGGGTGAGCAAATGCAGACCCTTTAAAGCAATAATGCATGGCACCCATTCCATGGGTCCGAACTCTCCAGGTTGAAGGGAATATTACTACAGCTATAACATGTGCGGGAAACCTAGAGAACGGACACACTGTGAATACGAAAGGTTTCTAAAACTCAACGAATAGTCCCTCTCCTGGTGCTCCGGTTTGACTTTCCGTCTGCTTTACTATCAACCTCCCAACTTGGAGAGACAGCCCCTTTAACCTCTTGGTTCGCACAGGTTGCCAATTTGGCAGAGGATGAAAGCGAAGAGGGAGAACCAATGAGAGAGTAGCTGTTAGGCATTTGGACGGGCACATATCACTGTAATTTCCCGGCAGGAAGAAGAATTAACCAAATTCTCAGCCACCCACCGGGAACCAGTATAGGTCCTGAACCAAAATTTTGGACTTGCGGTCAGCTCACCAAAAACGAGTTGAAAAATGGAGCTCAGGGGCACAGCAATTCACAAACTGGCCGAGAAATAAAGGACACCTATCGTCCAAAAATCTGTTGAGGGAAGGCAACGAGGCGGACTTGAAAGCGAGGCAGAATAGCAGGAAACAGATTTCAAGAGGTATGTTGGAATCGCCTTTAAAGCACAGGAAGAGGGGCACAACTTCGACAATGATGCACTTGGCCAAAAAGGGCGTATGCGTTTTCTCCTGAATATATTCAGGAGAAAACGCTTACGCCCTTTTTGGCCAAGCAAGCAAGCGGGCAATGCAAATCTGCACTACAAAGAAGTATCACTTCCCACCGGTCAAAAGGGACATCCACAAAATGTGTAAGAACAAGAAAGGCAAGACAGGCCCTGGAGAACAGGGAGCCTTGTTATGCTGATGGGCGGGATGTAAATTGCCAACTGCCTCTCTGGAGGAGTGCATTCTGTTCCCTAAAACAAGTAAAGAACAGAGCTACAGAGCCAAGGGCACTACCAGTCTAGGGAATATACCTTGGGAAAACTGAAAATCAATAAGACAGGGCCACCCCAAAATTTAGGGCTGCACTGCATACAAGGACCTCAACTTGGATACACCTTAAGTATCCCAGAAAATATAAACATGGTTCAAAAAATTGTGGTACTTACGTACGATGGAATACCCCTCAGCCATGAAATCAATGTCATAAGACCAGTAGCAGCAAAATGGGTGGATTCAGGTACGATGATTCTAAGTGAAATAAGTCACACAGAAAAAGAAACTTATCATAAGATATCACTTATGAAGATCCTGTAAACATGGCTACACTTGAACTGAGTTAGGAAAGAGAACAGTGTCTCACATTTAGAAAACACTCTTATACCTGCTTAAGGGGGAAGGAGAGGTGGGGTGATGCATAAAACCAGAGTTTGATATAAGCACAGGTACCGTTCCAAAAACCAACTATGGAATAGACAAGACCTACACCTTCCTCAGTGAAAGGGACTCAAAACCCCATATTTCCCGCAGAGGAAAATATCTGACTAGTAAGAATCTTAAAACCTATGTATTGATATGTCTCCGTAAGGGAATCAAGTGTGTCTAGACTGGCATAAACATGGCAGCGAGAATCAGCTCAAACCCACTATAAAAAGGAATTTCAAAAACAAAACAAAAAAACTGGGAAATTCTTTACAATTCCTTCAGGGTCTCTGATGAAAGCTGGAATGACCCTATCTACAACGACAGCTGGATGTGGCATAAGGAGGGACACTTGGGACTGAGACGATTGGTGAGATTGGGTGAGCAAATGCAGACCCTTTAAAGCAATAATGCATGGCACCCATTCCATGGGTCCGAACTCTCCAGGTTGAAGGGAATATTACTACAGCTATAACATGTGCGGGAAACCTAGAGAACGGACACACTGTGAATACGAAAGGTTTCTAAAACTCAACGAATAGTCCCTCTCCTGGTGCTCCGGTTTGACTTTCCGTCTGCTTTACTATCAACCTCCCAACTTGGAGAGACAGCCCCTTTAACCTCTTGGTTCGCACAGGTTGCCAATTTGGCAGAGGATGAAAGGGAAGAGGGAGAACCAATGAGAGAGTAGCTGTTAGGCATTTGGACGGGCACATATCACTGTAATTTCCCGGCAGGAAGAAGAATTAACCAAATTCTCAGCCACCCACCGGGAACCAGTATAGGTCCTGAACCAAAATTTTGGACTTGCGGTCAGCTCACCAAAAACGAGTTGAAAAATGGAGCTCAGGGGCACAGCAATTCACAAACTGGCCGAGTAATAAAGGACACCTATCGTCCAAAAATCTGTTGAGGGAAGGCAACGAGGCGGACTTGAAAGCGAGGCAGAATAGCAGGAAACAGATTTCAAGAGGTACGTTGGAATCGCCTTTAAAGCACAGGAAGAGGGGCACAACTTCGACAATGATGCACTTGGCCAAAAAGGGCGTATGCGTTTTCTCCTGAATATATTCAGGAGAAAACGCATACGCCCTTTTTGGCCAAGCAAGCAAGCGGGCAATGCAAATCTGCACTACAAAGAAGTATCACTTCCCACCGGTCAAAAGGGACATCCACAAAATGTGTAAGAACAAGAAAGGCAAGACAGGCCCTGGAGAACAGGGAGCCTTGTTATGCTGATGGGCGGGATGTAAATTGCCAACTGCCTCTCTGGAGGAGTGCATTCTGTTCCCTAAAACAAGTAAAGAACAGAGCTACAGAGCCAAGGGCACTACCAGTCTAGGGAATATACCTTGGGAAAACTGAAAATCAATAAGAAAGAGCCACCCCAAAATTTAGGGCTGCACTGCATACAAGGACCTCAACTTGGATACACCTTAAGTATCCCAGAAAATATAAACATGGTTCAAAAAATTGTGGTACTTACGTACGATGGAATACCCCTCAGCCATGAAATCAATGTCATAAGACCAGTAGCAGCAAAATGGGTGGATTCAGGTACGATGATTCTAAGTGAAATAAGTCACACAGAAAAAGAAACTTATCATAAGATATCACTTATGAAGATCCTGTAAACATGGCTACACTTGAACTGAGTTAGGAAAGAGAACAGTGTCTCACATTTAGAAAACACTCTTATACCTGCTTAAGGGGGAAGGAGAGGTGGGGTGATGCATAAAACCAGAGTTTGATATAATCACAGGTACCGTTCCAAAAACCAACTATGGAATAGACAAGACCTACACCGTCCTCAGTGAAAGGGACTCAAAACCCCATATTTCCCGCAGCGGAATATATCTGAGTAGTAAGAATCTTAAAACCTATGTATTGATATGTCTCCGTAAGGGAATTAAGTGTGTCTAGACTGCCATAAACATGGCAGCGAGAATCAGCTCAAACCCACTATAAAAAGGAATTTCAAAAACAAAACAAAAAAACTGGGAAATTCTTTACAATTCCTTCAGGGTCTCTGATGAAGCCTGGAATGACCCAATCTACAACGACAGCTGGATGTGGCATAAGGCTGGACACTTGGGACTGAGAGGAATGGTGAGATTGGGTGAGCAAATGCAGACCCTTTAAAGCAATAATGCATGGCACCCATTCCATGGGTCCCAACTCTCCAGGTTGAAGGGAATATTACTACAGTTATAACATGTACGGGAAACCTAGAGAACGGACACCCTGTGAATATGAAAGGTTTCTAAAACTCAACGAATTGTCCCTCTCCTGGTGCTCTGGTCTGACTTTCCATCTGCTTTACTATCAATCTCCCAAATTGGAGAGACAGCTCCTTTAACCTCCTGGTTCGCACAGGTTTCCAATTTGGCAGAGGATGAAAGGGAAGAGGGAGAACCAATGAGAGAGTAGCTGTTAGGCATTTGGACGGGCACATATCACTCTAACTTCCCGGCAGGAAGAAGAATTAACCAAAGTCTCAGGCCCCCACCGGGAACCAGCATATGTCCTGAACCAAAATTTTGTACTTGCGGTCAGCTCACAAAAAAAGAGTTGAAAAATGGAGCTCAGGGGCACAGCAATTCACAAACTGGCAGAGTAATAAAGGACAACTATCGTCCAAAAATCTGTTGAGGGAAGGCAACGAGGCGGACTTGAAAGCGAGGCAGAATAGCAGGAAACAGATTTCAAGAGGTACGTTGGAATCGCCTTTAAAGCACAGGAAGAGGGGCACAACTTCGACAATGATGCACTTGGCCAAAAAGGGCGTATGCGTTTTCTCCTGAATATATTCAGGAGAAAACGCATACGCCCTTTTTGGCCAAGCAAGCAAGCGGGCAATGGAAATCTGCACTACAAAGAAGTATCACTTCCCACCGGTCAAAATGGACATCCACAAAATGTGTAAAAACCAAAAAGGCAAGACAGGCCCTGGAGAACATGGAGCCTTGTTATGCTGATGGGCGGGATGTAAATTGTCAACTGCCTCTCTGGAGGAGTACATTGTGTTCCCTAAAACAAGTAACGAACAGAGCTACAGAGCCAAGGGCACTTCAAGTCTAGGGAATATACCTTGGGAAAACTGAAAATCAATAAGACAGAGCCACCCCAAAATTTAAGGCTGAACTGCTTACAAGGACCTCAACTTGGGTACACCTTAAATATCCCAGGAAATATAAAAATGGTTCAAAAAATTGTGGTACTTACGTACGATGGAATATCCCTCAGCCATGAAATCAATGTCATAAGACCAGTAGCAGCAAAATGGGTGGTTTCTGGTACGATGATTCTAAGTGAAATAAGTCACACAGAAAAAGAAACTTATCATAAGATATCACCTATGAAGATCCTGTAAACATGGCTGCACTTGAACTGAGTTAGGAACGAGAGCAGTGTCTCACATTTAGAAAACACTCTTATGCCTGCTTAAGGGGGAAGGAGAGGTGGGGTGATGCATAAAACCAGAGTTTGATATAAGCACAGGTACCGTTCCAAAAACCAACTATGGAATAGACAAGACCTACACCTTCCTCAGTGAAAGGGACTCAAAACACCATATTTCCCGCAGAGGAATATATCTGACTAGTAAGAATCTTAAAACCTATGTATTGATATGTCTCTATAAGGGAATCAAGTGTGTCTAGACTGGCATTAACATGGCAGCGAGAATCAGCTCAAACCCACTATAAAAAGGAATTTCAAAAACAAAAGAAAAAACTGGGAAATTCTTTACAATTCCTTCAGGGTCTCTGATGCAACCTGGAATAACACTATCTACAACGACAGCTGGATGTGGCATAAGGAGGGACACTTGGGACTGAGACGATTGGGGAGATTGGTTGAGCAAATGCAGACCCTTTAAAGCACAAATGCCTGGCACCCATTCCATGGGTCCGAACTCTCCAGGTTGAAGGGAATATTACTACAGCTATAACATGTGCGGGAAACCTAGAGAACGGACACCCTGTGAATATGAAAGGATTCTAAAACTCAACGAATAGTCCCTCTCCTGGTGCTCCGGTTTGACTTTCCATCTGCTTTACTATCATTCTCCCAAATTGGAGACACAGCCCCTTTAACCTCCTGGTTCACACAGGTTGCCAATTTGGCAGAGGATGAAAGGGAAGAGGGAGAACCAATGAGAGAGTAGCTGTTAGGCATTTGGATGGGCACATATCACTCTAACTTCCCGGCAGGAAGAAGAATTAACCAAAGTCTCAGGCACCCACCGGGAACCAGTATACGTCCTGAACCAAAATTTTGGACTTGCGGTCAGCTCACCAAAAACGAGTTGAAAAATGGAGCTCAGGGGCACAGCAATTCACAAACAGGCCGAGTAATAAAGGACAACTATCGTCCAAAAATCTGTTGAGGGAAGGCAACGAGGCGGACTTGAAAGCGAGGCAGAATAGCAGGAAACAGATTTCAAGAGGTACGTTGGAATCGCCTTTCAAGCACAGGAAGAGGGGCACAACTTCGACAATGATGCACTTGGCCAAAAAGGGCGTATGCGTTTTCTCCTGAATATATTCAGGAGAAAACGCATACGCCCTTTTTGGCCAAGCAAGCAAGCGGGCAATGCAAATCTGCACTACAAAGAAGTATCACTTCCCACCGGTCAAAAGGGACATCCACAAAATGTGTAAAAACCAGAAAGGCAAGACAGGCCCTGGAGAACAGGGAGCCTTGTTATGCTGATGGGCGGGATGTAAATTGCCAACTGCCTCTCTGGAGGAGTGCATTGTGTTCCCTAAAACAAGTAAAGAACAGAGCTACAGAGCCAAGGGCACTTCCAGTCTAGGGAATATACCTTGGGAAAACTGAAAATCAATAAGACAGAGCCACCCCAAAATTTAGGGCTGCACTGCTTACAAGGACCTCAACTTGGGTACACCTTAAATATACCAGGAAATGTAAAAACGATTCAAAAAATTTTTGTACTTACGTACGATAGAATATCCCTCAGCCATGAAATCAATGTCATAAGACCAGTAGCAGCAAAATGGGTGGATTCAGGTACGATGATTCTAAGTGAAATAAGTCACAGAGAAAAAGAAACTTATCATAAGATATCACTTATGAAGATCCTGTAAACATGGCTACACTTGAACTGAGTTAGGAAAGAGAACAGTGTCTCACATTTTGAAAACAATCTTATGCCTGCTTAAGGGGGAAGGAGAGGTGGGGTGATGCATAAAACCAGAGTTTGATATAAGCACAGGTACCGTTCCAAAAACCAACTATGGAATAGACAAGACCTACACCGTCCTCAGTGAAAGGGACTCAAAACCCCATATTTCCCGCAGAGGAATATATCTGAGTAGTAAGAATCTTAAAACCTATGTATTGATATGTCTCCGTAAGGGAATCAAGTGTGTCTAGACTGGCATAAACATGGCAGCGAGAATCAGCTCAAACCCACTATAAAAAGGAATTTCAAAAACAAAACAAAAAAACTGGGAAATTCTTTACAATTCCTTCAGGGTCTCTGATGAAAGCTGGAATGACCCTATCTACAACGACAGCTGGATGTGGCATAAGGAGGGACACTTGGGACTGAGACGATTGGTGAGATTGGGTGAGCAAATGCAGACCCTTTAAAGCAATAATGCATGGCACCCATTCCATGGGTCCGAACTCTCCAGGTTGAAGGGAATATTACTACAGCTATAACATGTGCGGGAAACCTAGAGAACGGACACACTGTGAATACGAAAGGTTTCTAAAACTCAACGAATAGTCCCTCTCCTGGTGCTCCGGTTTGACTTTCCATCTGCTTTACTATCAATCTCCCAACTTGCAGAGACAGCCCCTTTAACCTCCTGGTTCGCACAGGTTTCCAATTTGGCAGAGGATGAAAGGGAAGAGGGAGAACCAATGAGAGAGTAGCTGTTAGGCATTTGGACGGGCACATATCACTCTAACTTCCCGGCAGGAAGAAGAATTAACAAAAGTCTCAGCCCCCCATCGGGAACCAGCATAGGTCCTGAACCAAAATTTTGGACTTGCGGTCAGCTCACCAAAAACGAGTTGAAAAATGGAGCTCAGGGGCACAGCAATTCACAAACTGGCTGAGTAATAAAGGACAACTATCGTCCAAAAATCTGTTGAGGGAAGGCAACGAGGCGGACTTGAAAGCGAGGCAGAATAGCAGGAAACAGATTTCAAGAGGTACGTTGGAATCGCCTTTAAAGCACAGGAAGAGGGGCACAACTTCGACAATGATGCACTTGGCCAAAATGGGCGTATGCGTTTTCTCCTGAATATATTCAGGAGAAAACACATACGCCCTTTTTGGGCAAGCAAGCAAGCGGGCAATGCAAATCTGCACTACAAAGAAGTATCACTTCCCACCGGTCAAAAGGGACATCCACAAAAATGTGTAAAAACCAGAAAGGCAAGACAGGCCCTGGAGAACAGGGAGCCTTGTTATGCTGATCGGCGGGATGTAAATTGCCAACTGCCTCTCTGGAGGAGTGCATTCTGTTCCCTAAAACAAGTAAAGAACAGAGCTACAGAGCCAAGGGCACTTCCAGTCTAGGGAATATACCTTGGGAAAAATGAAAATTAATAAGACAGAGCCACCCCAATATTTAGGGTTGCACTGCTTACAAGGACCTCAACTTGGGTACACCTTAAATATCCCAGGAAATATAAAAATGGATCAAAAATTTGTGGTACTTACGTACGATGGAATATCCCTCAGCCATGAAATCAATGTCATAAGACCAGTAGCAGCAAAATGGGTGGATTCAGGTACGATGATTCTAAGTGAAATAAGTCACACAGAAAAAGAAACTTATCATAAGATATCACTTATGAATATCCTGTAAACATGGCCACACTTGAACTGAGTTGGGAAAGAGAGCAGTGTCTCACATTTAGAAAACACTCTTATGCCTGCTTAAGGGGGAAGGAGAGGAGGGGTGATGCATAAAACCAGAGTTTGATATAAGCACAGGTACCGTTCCAAAAACCAACTATGGAATAGACAAGACCTACACCTTCCTCAGTGAAAGGGACTCAAAACCCCATATTTCCCGCAGAGGAATATTTCTGATGAGTAAGAATCTTAAAAACTGTGTATTGATATGTCTCCATAAGGGAATCAAGTGTGTCTAGACTGGCATAAACATGGCAGCGAGAATCAGCTCAAACCCACTATAAAAAGGAATTTCAAAAACAAAACAAAAAAACTGGGAAATTCTTTACAATTCCTTCAGGGTCTCTGAGAAAACCTGGAATGACCCTATCTACAATGACAGCTGGATGTGGCATAAGGAGGGACACTTGGGACTGAGACGAATGTTGAGATTGGGTGAGCAAATGCAGACCCTTTAAAGCACAAATGCCTGGCACACATTTCATGGGTCCCAACTCTCCAGGTTGAAGGGAATATTACTACAGCTATAACATGTACGGGAAACCTAGAGAACGGACACACTGTGAATACGAAAGGTTTCTAAAACTCAACGAATAGTCCCTCTCCTGGTGCTCCAGTTTGACTTTCCATCTGCTTTACTATCAACCTCCCAACTTGGAGAGACAGCCCCTTTAACCTCCTGGTTTGCACAGGTTGCCAATTTGGCAGAGGATGAAAGGGAAGAGGGAGAACCAATGAGAGAGTAGCTGTTAGGCGTTTGGACGGGCACATATCACTGTAATTTCCCGGCAGGAAGAAGAATTAACCAAAGTCTCAGCCCACCACCGGGAACCAGTATAGGTCCTGAAACAAAATTTTGGACTTGCGGTCAGCTCACCAAAAACGAGTTGAAAAATGGAGCTCAGGGGCACAGCAATTCACAAACTGGCCGAGTAATAAAGGACAACTATCGTCCAAAAATCTGTTGAGGGAAGGCAACGAGGCGGACTTGAAAGCGAGGCAGAATAGCAGGAAACAGATTTCAAGAGGTACACTGGAATCGCCTTTAAAGCACAGGAAGAGGGGCACAACTATCACAATGATGCACTTGGCCAAAAAGGGCGTATGCGTTTTCTTCTGAATATATTCAGGAGAAAACGCATACGCCCTTTTTGGCCAAGCAAGCAAGCGGGCAATGCAAATCTGCACTACAAAGAAGTATCACTTCCCACCGGTCAAAAGGGACATCCACAAAAGGTGTAAAAACCAGAAAGGCAAGACAGGCTCTGGAGAACAGGGAGCCTTGTTATGCTGATGGGCGGGATTTAAATTGCCAACTGCCTCTCTGGAGGAGTGCATTGTGTTCCCTAAAACAAGTAAAGAACAGAGCTACAGAGCCAAGGGCACTTCCAGTCTAGGGAATATACCTTGGGAAAAGTGAAAATCAATATGACAGAGCTACCCCAAAATTTAGGGCTGCACTGCTTACAAGGACCTCAACTTGGGAGCATCTTAAATATCCCAGGAAATATAAAAATGGTTCAAAAAATTGTGGTACTTACGTACGATGGAATATCCCTCAGGCATGAAATCAATGTCATAAGACCAGTAGCAGCAAAATGGGTGGATTCAGGTACGATGATTCTAAGTGAAATAAGTCACACAGAAAAAGAAACTTATCATAAGATATCACTTATGAAGATCCCGTAAACATGGCTACACTTGAACTGAGTTAGGAAAGAGAACAGTGTCTCACATTTAGAAAACACTCTTATGCCTGCTTAAGGGGGAAGGAGAGGTGGGGTGATGCATAAAACCAGAGTTTGATATAAGCACACGTACGGTTCCAAAAACCAACTATGGAATAGACAAGACCTACACCTTCCTCAGTGAAAGGGACTCAAAACCCCATATTTCCCGCAGAGGAATATTTCTGAGTAGTAAGAATCTTAAAAACTGTGTATTGATATGTCTCCATAAGGGAATCAAGTGTGTCTAGACTGGCATAAACATGACAGCGAGAATCAGCTCAAACCCACTATAAAAAGGAATTTCAAAAACAAAACAAAAAAACTGGGAAATTCTTTACAATTCCTTCAGGGTCTCTGATGAAACCTGGAATGACCCTATCTACAATGACAGCTGGATGTGGCATAAGGCTGGACACTTGGGACTGAGAGGATTGGTGAGATTGGGTGAGCAAATGCAGACCCTTTAAAGCAATAATGCATGGCACCCATTCCATGGGTCCCAACTCTCCAGGTTGAAGGGAATATTACTACAGCTATAACATGTACGGGAAACCTAGAGAACGGACACACTGTGAATACGAAAGGTTTCTAAAACTCAACGAATAGTCCCTCTCCTGGTGCTCCAGTTTGACTTTCCATCTGCTTTACTATCAACCTCCCAACTTGGAGAGACAGCCCCTTTAACCTCCTGGTTCGCACAGGTTGCCAATTTGGCAGAGGATGAAAGGGAAGAGGGAGAACCAATGAGAGAGTAGCTGTTAGGCATTTGGGCGGGCACATATCACTGTAATTTCCCGGCAGGAAGAAGAATTAACCAAAGTCTTAGCCACCCACCGGGAACCAGTATAGGTCCTGAAACAAAATTTTGGACTTGCGGTCAGCTCACCAAAAACGAGTTGAAAAATGGAGCTCAGGGGCACAGCAATTCACAAACTGGCCGAGTAATAAAGGACAACTATCGTCCAAAAATCTGTTGAGGGAAGGCAACGAGGCAGACTTGAAAGCGAGGCAGAATAGCAGGAGACAGATTTCAAGAGGTACGTTGGAATCGCCTTTAAAGCACAGGAAGAGGGGCACAACTTTGACAATGATGCACGTGGCCAAAAAGGGTGTATGCGTTTGCTCCTGTATATATTCAGGAGAAAACGCATACGCCCTTTTTGGCCAAGCAAGCAAGCGGGCAATGCAAATCTGCACTACAAAGAAGTATCAATTCCCACCGGTCAAAAGGGACATCCACAAAATGTGTAAAAACCAGAAAGGCAAAACAGGCCCTGGAGAACAGGGAGCCTTGTTATGCTGATGGGCGGGATGTAAATTGCCAACTGCCTCTCTGGAGGAGTGCATTGTGTTCCCTAAAACAAGTAAAGAACAGAGCTACAGAGCCAAGGGCACTTCCAGTCTAGGGAATATACCTTGGGAAAAGTGAAAATCATTATTACAGAGCCACCCCAAAATTTAGGGCTGCACTGCTTACAAGGACCTCAACTTGGGTACACCTTAAATATCCCAGGAAATATAAAAATGGTTCAAAAAATTGTGGTACTTACGTACGATGGAATATCCCTCAGGCATGAAATCAATGTCATAAGACCAGTAGCAGCAAAATGGGTGGATTCAGGTACGATGATTCTAAGTGAAATAAGTCACACAGAAAAAGAAACTTATCATAAGATATCACTTATGAAGATCCCGTAAACATGGCTACACTTGAACTGAGTTAGGAAAGAGAACAGTGTCTCACATTTAGAAAACACTCTTATGCCTGCTTAAGGGGGAAGGAGAGGTGGGGTGATGCATAAAACAAGAGTTTGATATAAGAACAGGTACCGTTCCAAAAACCAACTATGGAATAGACAAGACCTACACCTTCCTCAGTGAAATCGACTCAAAACTCCATATTTCCCGCAGAGGAATATTTCTGAGTAGTAAGAATCTTAAAAACTGTGTATTGATATGTCTCCATAAGGGAATCAAGTGTGTCTAGACTGGCATAAACTTGGCAGCGAGAATCAGTTCAAACCCACTATAAAAAGGAATTTCAAAAACAAAGCAAAGAAAACTGGGAAATTCTTTACAGTTCCTTCAGGGTCTCTGATGAAACCTGCAATGACCCTATCTACAATGACAGCTGGATGTGGCATAAGGCTGGACACTTGGGACTGAGAGGATTGGTGAGATTGGGTGAGCAAATGCAGACCCTTTAAAGCAATAATGCATGGCACCCATTCCATGGGTCCCAACTCTCCAGGTTGAAGGGAATATTACTACAGCTATAACATGTACGGGAAACCTAGAGAACGGACACACTGTGAATACGAAAGGTTTCTAAAACTCAACGAATAGTCCCTCTCCTGGTGCTCCGGTTTGACTTTCCACCTGCTTTACTATCAACCTGCCAACTTGGAGAGACAGCCCCTTTAACCTCCTGGTTCGCACAGGTTGCCAATTTGGCAGAGGATGAAAGGGAAGAGGGAGAACCAATGAGAGAGTAGCTGTTAGGCATTTGGACGGGCACATATCACTGTAACTTCCCGGCAGGAAGAAGAATTAACCAAAGTCTTAGCCACCCATGGGGAACCAGTATAGGTCCTGAACCAAAATTTTGGACTTGCGGTCAGCTCACCAAAAACGAGTTGAAAAATGGAGCTCAGGGGCACAGCAATTCACAAACTGGCTGAGTAATAAAGGACAACTATCGTCCAAAAATCGGTTGAGGGAAGGCAACGAGGCGGACTTGAAAACGAGGCAGAATAGCAGGAAACAGATTTCAAGAGGTACGTTGGAATCGCCTTTAAAGCACAGGAAGAGGGGCACAACTTTGACAATGATGCACTTGGCCAAAAAGGGCGTATGCGTTTTCTCCTGAATATATTCAGGAGAAAACGCATACGCCCTTTTTGGCCAAGCAAGCAAGCGGGCAATGCAAATCTGCACTACAAAGAAGTATCACTTCCCACCGGTCAAAAGGGACATCCACAAAATGTGTAAAAACCAGAAAGGCAAGACAGGCCCTGGAGAACAGGGAGCCTTGTTATGCTGATGGGCTGGATGTAAATTGCCAACTGCCTCTCTGGAGGAGTGCATTGTGTTCCCTAAAACAAGTAAAAAACAGAGCTACAGAGCCAAGGGCACTTCCAGTCTAGGGAATATACCTTGGGAAAACTGAAAATCAATAAGACAGAGCCACCCCAAAATTTAGGGCTGAACTGCTTACAAGGACCTCAACTTGGGTACACCTTAAATATCCCAGGAAATATAAAAATGGTTCAAAAAATCGTGGTACTTACGTACGATGGAATATCCCTCAGCCATGAAATCAATGTCATAAGACCAGTAGCAGCAAAATGGGTGGATTCAGGTACGATGATTCTAAGTGAAATAAGTCACACAGAAAAAGAAACTTATCATAAGATATCACTTAGGAGGATCCTGTAAACATGGCTACACTTGAACTGAGTTAGGAAAGAGAAGAGTGTCTCGCATTTAGAAAACACTCTTATGCCTGCTTAAGGGGGAAGGAGAGGTGGGGTGATGCATAAAACCAGAGTTTGATATAAGCACAGGTACCGTTCCAAAAACCAACTATGGAATAGACAAGACCTACACCTTCCTCAGTGAAAGGGACTCAAAACCCCATATTTCCCGCAGAGGAATATATCTGACTAGTAAGAATCTTGAAACCTATGTATTGATATGTCTCCGTAAGGGAATCAAGTGTGTCTAGACTGGCATAAACATGGCAGCGAGAATCAGCTCAAACCCACTATAAAAAGGAATTGCAAAAACAAAACAAGAAAACTGGGAAATTCTTTACAATTCCTTCAGGGTCTCTGATGAAACCTGGAATGACCCTATCTACAACGACAGCTGGATGTGGCATAAGGCTGGACACTTGTGGCTGAAATGATTGGTGAGTTTGGGTGATCAAATGCAGACCCTTTAAAGCAATAATGCATGGCACCCATTCCATGGGTCCCAACTCTCCAGGTTGAAGGAAATATTACTACAGTTATAACATGTACGTGAAACCTACAGAACGGACACACTGTGAATACGAAATGTTTCTAAAACTCAACGAATAATCCCTCTCCTGGTGCTCTGGTTTGACTTTCCATCTGCTTTACTATCAATCTCCCAAGTTGGAGAGACAGCCCCTTTAACCTCCTGGTTCTCACAGGTTTCCAATTTGGTAGAGGATGAAAGGGAAGAGGGAGAACCAATGAGAGTTTAGCTGTTAGGTATTTGGACGGGCACATATCACTGTAATTTCCCGGCAGGAAGAAGAATTAACCAAAGTCTCAGCCACCCACCGGGAACCAGTATAGGTCTTGAACCAAAATTTTGGACTTGCGGTCAGCTCACCAAAAACGAGTTGAAAAATGGAGCTCAGGGGCACAGCAATTCACAAACTGGCCGAGTAATAAAGGACAACTATCGTCCAAAAATCTGTTGAGGGAAGGCAACGAGGCGGACTTGAATGTGAGGCAGAATAGCAGGAAACAGATTTCAAGAGGTATTTTGGAATCGCCTTTAAAGCACAGGAAGAGGGGCACAACTTCGACAATGATGCACTTGGCCAAAAAGGGCGTATGCGTTTTCTCCTGAATATATTCAGGAGAAAACGCATATGCCCTTTTTGGCCAAGCAAGAAAGCGGGCAATGGAAATCTGCACTACAAAGAAGTATCACTTCCCAACGGTCAAAAGGGACATCCACAAAATGTGTAAAAACCAGAAAGGCAAGACAGGCCCTGGAGAACAGGGAGCCTTGTTATGCTGATGGGCGGCATGTAAATTACCAACTGCCTCTCTGGAGGAGTGGATTGTGTTCCCTAAAACAAGTAAACAACAGAGCTACAGAGCCAAGGGCACTTCCAGTCTAGGGAATATACCTTGGGAACACTGAAAATCAATAAGACAGAGCCACCCCAAAATTTAGGGCTGCACTGCTTACAAGGACCTCAACTTGGATACACCTTAAGTATCCCAGGAAATATAAAAATGGTTCAAAAAATTGTGGTACTTACGTACGATGGAATATCCCTCAGCCATGAAATCAATGTCATAAGACCAGTAGCAGCAAAATGGGTGGATTCAGGTACGATGATTCTAAGTGAAATAAGTCACACAGAAAAAGAAACTTATCATAAGATATCACTTATAAAGATCCTATAAACATGGCTACACTTGAACTGAGTTAGGAAAGAGAACAGTGTCTCATATTTAGAAAACACTCTTATGCCTGCTTAAGGGGGAAGGAGAGGTTGGGTAATGCATAAAACCAGAGTTTGATATAAGCAGAGGTACCGTACCAAAAACCAACTATGGAATAGACAAGACCTACACCTTCCTCAGTGAAAGGGACTCAAAACACCATATTTCAGGCAGAGGAATATATCTGACTAGTAAGAATCTTAAAACCTATGTATTGATATGTCTCCATAAGGGAATAAAGTGTGTCTAGACTGGCATAAACATGGCAGCGAGAATCAGCTCAAACCCACTATAAAAAGGAATTTCAAAAACAAAACAAAAAACTGGGAAATTCTTTACAATTCCTTCAGGGTCTCTGATGAAACCTGGAATGACCCTATCTACAACGACAGCTGGATGTGGCATAAGGAGGGACACTTGGGACTGAGACGATTGGTGAGATTGGGTGAGCAAATGCAGACCCTTTAAAGCACAAATGCTTGGCACCCATTCCATGAGTCCCACCTCTCCAGGTTGAAGGGAATATTACTACAGCTATAACATGTACGGGAAACCTAGAGAACGGACACACTGTGAATACGAAAGGTTTCTAAAACTCAACGAATAGCCCCTATCCTGGTGTTCCGGTTTGACTTTCCATCTGCTTTACTATCAACCTCCCAACTTGGAGAGACAGCCCCTTTAACCTCCTGGTTCGCACAGGTTTCCAATTTGGCAGAGGATGAAAGGGAAGAGGGAGAACCAATGAGAGAGTAGCTGTTAGGCATTTGGACGGGCACATATCACTGTAATTTCCTGGCAGGAAGAAGAATTAACCAAAGTCTCAGCCACCCACCGGGAACCATTATAGGTCCTGAACCAAAATTTTAGACTTGCGGTCAGCTCACCAAAAACGAGTTGAAAAATGGAGCTCAGGGGCACAGCAATTCACAAACTGGCCGAGAAATAAAGGACACCTATCGTCCAAAAATCTGTTGAGGAAAGGCAAGGAGGCAGACTTGAAATCGAGGCAGAATAGCAGGAAACAGATTTCAAGAGGTACGTTGGAATCGCCTTTAAAGCACAGGAAGAGGGGCAAAACTACGACAATGATGCACTTGGCCAAAAACGGCGTATGCGTTTTCTCCTGAATATATTCAGGAGAAAACGCATACGCCCTTTTTGGCCAAGCAAGCAAGCGGGCAATGCAAATCTGCACTACAAAGAAGTATCACTTCCCACCGGTCAAAAGGGACATCCACAAAATGTGTAAAAACCAGAAAGGCAAGACAGGCCCTGGAGAACAGGGAGCCTTGTTATGCTGATGGGCGGGATGTAAATTGCCAACTGCCTCTCTGGAGGAGTGCATTGTGTTCCCTAAAACAAGTAAACAACAGAGCTACAGAGCCAAGGGCACTTCCAGTCTAGGGAATATACCTTGGGAAAACTGAAAATCAATAAGACAGAGCCACCCCAAAATTTAGGGCTGCACTGCTTACAAGGACCTCAACTTTGATACACCTTAAGTATCCCAGGAAATATAAAAAAGGTTCAAAAAATTGTGGTACTTACTTACGATGGAATATCCCTCAGCAATGAAATCAATGTCATAAGACCAGTAGCAGCAAAATGGGTGGATTCAGGTACGATGATTCTAAGTGAAATAAGTCACACAGAAAAAGAAACTTATCATAAGATATCACTTATGAAGATCCTATAAACATGGCTACACTTGAACTGAGTTAGGAAAGAGAACAGTGTCTCACATTTAGAAAACACTCTTATGCCTGCTTAAGGGGGAAGGAGAGGTGGGGTGATGCATAAAACCAGAGTTTGATATAAGCACAAGTACCGTTCCAAAAACCTACTATGGAATACACAAGACCTACACCTTCCTCAGTGAAAGGGACTCAAAACCCCATATTTCCCGCAGAGGAATATATCTGACTAGTAAGAATCTTAAAACATATGTATTGATATGTCTCCTTAAGGGAATCAAATGTGTCTAGACTGGCATAAACATGGCAGCGAGAATCAGCTCAAACCCAATATAAAAAGGAATTTCAAAAACAAAAAAACTCGGAAATTCTTTACAATTCCTTCAGGGTCCCTGATGAAACCTGGAATGACCCTATCTACAACGACAGCTGGATGTGGCATAAGGAAGGACACTTGGGACTGAGAGGTTTGGTGAGATTGGGTGAGCAAATGCAGACCCTTTAAATCACAAATGCCTGGCACCCATTCCATGGGCCCCAACTCTCCAGGTTGAAGGGAATATTACTACAGCTATAACATGTACGGGAAACCTAGAGAACGGACACACTGTGAATACGAAAGGTTTCTAAAACTCAACGAATAGTCCCTCTCCTGGTGCTCCGGTTTGACTTTTCATCTGCTTTACTATCAACCTCCAAACTTGGAGAGACAGCCCCTTTAACCTCCTGGTTCACACAGGTTGCCAATTTGGCAGGGGATGAAAGGGAAGAGGGAGAACCAATGAGAGAGTAGCTGTTAGGCATTTGGACGGGCACATATCACTGTAATTTCCAGGCAGGAAGAAGAATTAACCAAAGTCTCAGCCACCCACCGGGAACCAGTATAGGTCCTGAACCAAAATTTTGGACTTGCGGTCAGCTCACCAAAAACGAGTTGAAAAATGGAGCTCAGGGGCACAGCAATTCACAAACTGGCCGAGTAATAAAGGACAACTATCGTCCAAAAATCTGTTGAGGGAAGGCAACGAGGTGGACTTGAAAGCGAGTCAGAATAGCAGGAAACAGATTTCAAGAAGTGCGTTGGAATCGCCTTTAAAGCACAGGAAGAGTGGCACAACTTCGACAATGATGCACTTGCCCAAATAGGGCGTATGCGTTTTCTCCTGAATATATTCAGGTGAAAACGCATACGCCCTTTTTGGCCAAGCAAGCAAGCAGGCAATGCAAATCTGCACTACAAAGAAGTATCACTTCCCACCGGTCAAAAGGGACATCCACAAAATGTGTAAAAACCAGAAAGGCAAGACAGGCCCTGGAGAACAGGGAGCCTTGTTATGCTGATGGGCGGGATGTAAATTGCCAACTGCCTCTCTGGAGGAGTGCATTGTGTTCCCTAAAACAAGTAAACAACAGAGCTACAGAGCCAAGGGCACTTCCAGTCTAGGGAATATACCTTGGGAAAACTGAAAATCAATAAGACAGAGCCACCCCAAAATTTAGGGCTGCACTGCTTACAAGGACCTCAACTTTGATACACCTTAAGTATCCCAGGAAATACAAAAATGGTTCAAAAAATTGTGGTACTTACGTATGATGGAATATCCCTCAGCCATGAAATCAATGTCATAAGACCAGTAGCAGCAAAATGGGTGGATTCAGGTACGATGATTCTAAGTGAAATAAGTCACACAGAAAAAGAAACTTATCCTAAGATATCACTTATGAAGATCCTATAAACATGGCTACACTTGAACTGAGTTAGGAAAGAGAACAGAGTCTCACATTTAGAAAACACTCTTATGCCTGCTTAAGGGGGAAGGAGAGGTGGGGTGATGCATAAAACCAGAGTTTGATATAAGCACAAGTACCGTTCCAAATACCTACTATGGAATACACAAGACCTACACCGTCCTCAGTGAAAGGGACTCAAAACCCCATATTTCCTGAAGAGGAATATATCAGACTAGTAAGAATCTTAAAACCTATGTATTGATATGTCTCCGTAAGGGAATCAAGTGTGTCTAGACTGGCATAAACATGGCAGTGAGAATCAGCTCAAACCCACTATAAAAAGGATTTTCAAAAACAAACAGAAAAACTGGGAAATTCTTTACAATTCCTTCAGGGTCCCTGTTGAAACCTGGAATGACCCTATCTACAACGACAGCTCGATGTGGCATAAGGAAGGACACTTGGGACTGAGAGGTTTGGTGAGATTGGGTGAGCAAATGCAGACCCTTTAAATCACAAATGCCTGGCACCCATTCCATGGGCCCCAACTCTCCAGGTTGAAGGGAATATTACTACAGCTATAACATGTACGGGAAACCTAGAGAACGGACACACTGTGAATACGAAAGGTTTCTAAAACTCAACGAATAGTCCCTCTCCTGGTGCTCCGGTTTGACTTTCCATCTGCTTTACTATCAACCTCCCAACTTTGAGAGACAGCCCCTTTAACTTCCAGGTTCGCACAGGTTGCCTAATTGGCAGAGGATGAAAGGGAAGAGGGAGAACTAATGAGAGAGTAGCTGTTAGGCATTTGGACGGGCACATATCACTGTAATTTCCCGGCAGGAAGAAGAATTAACCAAAGTCTCAGCCACCCACCAGGAACCAGTATAGGTCCTGAACCAAAATTTTGGACTTGCGGTCAGCTTACCAAAAACGAGTTGAAAAATGGAGCTCAGGGGCACAGCAATTCATAAACTGGCCGAGTAATAAAGGACAACTATCGTCCAAAAATCTGTTGAGGGAAGGAAAGGAGGTGGGCTTGAAAGCGAGGCAGAATAGCAGGAAACAGATTTCAAGAGGTACGTTGGAATCGCCTTTAAAGCACAGGAAGAGGGGCACAACTTCGACAATGATGCCCTTGGCCAAAAAGGGCGTATGCGTTTTCTCCTGAATATATTCAGGAGAAAACGCATACGCCCTTTTTGGCCAAGCAAGCAAGCGGGCAATGCAAATCTGCACTAAGAAGAAGTATCACTTCCCACCGGTCAAAAGGGACATCCACAAAATGTGTAAAAAGCAGAAAGGCAAGACAGGCCCTGGAGAACAGGGAGCCTTGATATGCTGATGGGCGGGATGTAAATTGCCAACTGCCTCTCTGGAGGAGTGCATTGTGTTCCCTAAAACAAGTAAAGAACAGAGCTACAGAGCCAAGGGAACTTCCAGTCTAGGGAATATACCTTGGGAAAACTGAAAATCAATAAGACAGAGCCACCCCAAAATTTAGGGCTGCACTGCTTACAAGGACTTCAAGTTGGGTACACCTTAAATATGCCAGGAAATATAAAAATGGTTCAAAAAATTGTGGTACTTACGTATGATGGAATATCCCTCAGCCATGAAATCAATGTCATAAGACCAGTAGCAGCAAAATGGGTGGATTCAGGTACGATGATTCTAAGTGAAATAAGTCACACAGAAAAAGAAACTTATCATAAGATATCACTTATGAAGATCCTGTAAACATGGCTACACTTGAACTGAGTTAGGAAAGAGAACAGTGTCTCACATTTAGAAAACACACTTATGCCTGCTAAGGGGGAAGGAGAGGTGGGGTGATGCATAAAACCAGAGTTTGATATAAGCACAGGTACCGTTCCAAAAACCAACTATGGAATAGACAAGACCTACACCTTCCTCAGTGAAAGGGACTCAAAACCCCATATTTCCCGCAGAGGAATATATCTGACTAGTAAGAATCTTAAAACCTATGTATTGATATGTCTCCATAAGGGAATCAAGTGTGTCTAGACTGGCATAAACATGGCAGCGAGAATCAGCTCAAACCCACTATAAAAAGGAATTTCAAAAACAAAACAAAAAAACTGGGAAATTCTTTATAATTCATTCCGGGTCCCTGATGAAACCTGGAATGACCCTATCTACAACGACAGCTGGATGTGGCATAAGGAGGGACACTTGGGACTGAGACGATTGGTGAGATTGGGTGAGCAAATGCAGACCCTTTATAGCACAAATGCCTGGCACCCATTCCATGGGTCCCAACTCTCCAGGTTGAAGGGAATATTACCACAGCTATAACATGTACAGGAAACCTAGAGAACAGACACACTGTGAATACGAAAGGTTTCTAAAACTCAACGAATAGTCCCTGTCCTGGTGCTCTGGTTTGACTTTCCATCTGCTTTACTATCAACCTCCCAACTTGGAGAGACAGCCCCTTTAACCTCCTGGTTCACACAGGTTGCCAATTTGGCAGAGGATGAAAGAGAAGAGGGAGAACCAATGAGAGAGTAGCTGTTAGGCATTTGAACGGGCACATATCACTGTAATTTCCCGGCAAGAAGAAGAATTAACCAAAGTCTCAGCCCCCCACCGGGAAACAGCATAGGTCCTGAACCAAAATTTTGGACTTGCGGTCAGCTCACCAAAAACGAGTTGAAAAATGGAGCTCAGGGGCACAGCAATTCACAAACTGGCCGAGTAATAAAGGACAACTATCGTCCACAAATCTGTTGAGGGAAGGCAACGAGGCGGACTTGAAAGCGAGGCAGAATAGCAGGAAACAGATTTCAAGAGGTACGTTGGAATCGCCTTTAAATCACAGGAAGAGGGGCACATCTTCGACAATGATGCACTTGGCCAAAAGGGCGTATGCGTTTTCTCCTGAATATATTCAGGAGGAAATGCATACGCCCTTTTTGGCCAAGCAAGCAAGCGGGCAATGCAAATCTGCACTACAAAGACGTATCACTTCCCACCGGTAAAAGGGACATCCACAAAATGTGTAAAATCCAGAAAGGGAAGACAGGCCCTGGAGAACAGGGAGCCTTGTTATGCTGATGGGCGGGATGTAAATTGCCAACTTCCTCTCTGGAGGAGTGCATTGTGTTCCCTAAAACAAGTAAACAACAGAGCTACAGAGCCAAGGGCACTTCCAGTCTAGGGAATATTCCTTGGGAAAACTGAAAATCAATAAGACAGAGCCACCCCAAAATTTAGGGCTGCACTGCTTACAAGGACCTCAACTTGGGTACACCTTAAATATCCCAGGAAATATAAAAATGGTTCAGAAAATTGCGGTACTTACGTACGATGGAATATCCCTCAGCCATGAAATCAATGTCATAAGACCAGTAGCAGCAAAATGGGTGGATTCAGGTACGATGATTCTAAGTGAAATAAGTCACACAGAAAAAGAAACTTATCATAAGATATCACTTATGAAGATCCTGTAAACATGGCTACACTTGAACTAAGTTAGGAAAGAGAACAGTGTCTCACATTTAGAAAACACTCTTATGCCTGCTTAAGGGGGAAGGAGAGGTGGGGTGATGCATAAAACCAGAGTGTGATATAAGCACAGGTACCGTTCCAAAAACCAACTATGGAATAGACAAGACCTACACCTTCCTCAGTGAAAGGGACTCAAAACCCCATATTTCCCTCAGAGGAATATATCTGACTAGTAAGAATCTTAAAACCTATGTATTGATATGCCTCCGTAAGGGAATCAAGTGTGTCTAGACTGGCATAAACATGGCAGCGAGAATCAGCTCAAACCCACTATAAAAAGGAATTTCAAAAACAAAACAAAAAAACTAGGAAATTCTTTACAATTCCTTCAGGGTCTCTGATGAAACCTGGAATGACCTTATCTACAATGACAGCTGGATGTGGCATAAGGAGGGACACTTGGGACTGAGACGATTGGTGAGATTGGGTGAGCAAATGCAGACGCTTTAAAGCACAAATGCCTGGCATCCATTCCATGGGTCCCAACTCTCCAGGTTGAAGGGAATATTACTACAGCTATAACATGTACGGGAAACCTAGAGAACGGACACACTGTGAAATTGAAAGGTTTCTAAAACTCAATGAACAGTCCCTCTCCTGGTGCTCCGGTTTGACTTTCCATCTGCTTTACTATCAACCTCCCAACTTGGAGAGACAGCCCCTTTAACCTCCTGGTTCGCACAGGTTGCCAATTTGTCAGAGGATGAAAGGGAAGTGGGAGAACCAATGAGAGAGTAGCTGTTAGGCATTTGGACGGGCACATATCACTGTAATTTCCCGGCAGGAAGAAGAATTAACCAAAGTCTCAGCCACCCACCGGGAACCAGTATAGGTCCTGAACCAAAATTTTGGAATTGCGGTCATCTCACCAAACACGAGTTGAATAATGGAGCTCAGGGGCACAGCAATTCACAAACTGGCCGAGTAATAAAGGACAACTATCGTCCAAAAATCTGTTGAGGGAAGGCAACGAGGCGGACTTGAAAGCGAGGCAGAATAGCAGGAAACAGATTTCAAGAGGTACGTTGGAATCGCCTTTAAAGCACAGGAAGAGGGGCACAACTTCGACAATGATGCACTTGGCCAAAATGGGCGTATGCGTTTTCTCCTGAATATATTCAGGAGAAAACGCATACGCCCTTTTTGGCCAAGCAAGCAAGCGGGCAATGCAAATCTGCACTAGAAAGAAGTATCACTTCCCACCGGTCAAAATGGACATCCACAAAATGTGTAAAACCAGAAAGGCAAGACAGGCCCTGGAGAACAGGGAGCCTTGTTATGCTGATGGGCGGGATGTAAACTGTGAACTGCCTCTACGGAGGAGTGCATTGTGTTCCCTAAAACAAGTAAAGAACAGAGCTACAGAGTCAAGGGCACTTCCAGTCTAGGGAATATACCTTGGGAAAAATGAAAATCAATAAGACAGAGCCACCCCAAAATTTAGGGCTGCACTGCTTACAAGGACCTCAACTTGGGTACACCTTAAATATCTCAGGAAATATAAAAATGGTTTAAAAAATTGTCATACTTACGTACGATGGAATATCCCTCAGCCATGAAATCAATGTCATAAGACCAGTAGCAGCAAAATGGGTGGATTCAGGTACGATGATTCTAAGTGAAATAAGTCACACAGTAAAAGAAACTTATCAAAAGATATCACTTATGAAGATCCTGTAAACATGGCTACACTTGAACTGAGTTAGGAAAGAAAACAGTGTCTCACATTTAGAAAACACACTTGTGCCTGCTTAAGGGGGAAGGAGAGGTGGGGTGATGCATAAAACCAGAGTTTGATATAAGCACAGGTACCGTTCCAAAAACCAACTATGGAAGAGACAAGACCTACACCTTCCTCAGTGAAAGGGACTCAAAACCCCATATTTCCTGCAGAGGAATATATCTGAGTAGTAAGAATCTTAAAACCTATGTATTGATATGTCTCCGTAAGGGAATCAAGTGTGTGTAGACTGGCATAAACATGGCAGCGAGAATCAGCTCAAACCCACTATAAAAAGGAATTTCAAAAACAAAACAAAAAAACTGGGAAATTCTTTACAATTCCTTCAGGGTCTCTGATGAAACCTGGAATGACCCTATCTACAATGACAGCTGGATGTGGCATAAGGCTGGACACTTGTGACTGAGAGGTTTGGTGAGATTGGGTGAGCAAATGCAGACCGTTTAAAGCAATAATGCATGGCACCCATTCCATGGGTCCCAACTCTCCAGGTTGAAGGGAATATTACTACAGCTGTAACATGTATGGGAAACCTAGAGAACGGACACACTGTGAAATCGAAAGGTTTCTAAAACTCAACGAATAGTCCCTCTCCTGGTGCTCCGGTTTGACTTTCCTTCTGCTTTACTATCTACCTCCCAACTTGGAGAGACAACCCCTTTAACCTCCTGGTTCGCACAGGTTGCCAATTTGGCAGAGGTTGAAAGGGAAGAGGGACAACCAATGAGAGAGAAGCTGTTAGGCAGTTGGACGGGCACATATCACTGTAATTTCCCGGCAGGAAGAATTAACAAATGTCTCAGCCACCCACGGGAACCAGTATAGGTCCTGAACCAAAATTATGGACTTGCGGTCAGCTCACCAAAACCGAGTTGAAAAATGGAGCTCAGGGGCACAGCAATTCACAAACTGGCCGAGTAATAAAGGACAACTATCGTACAAAAATCTCTTGAGGGAAGGCAACGAGGCGGACTTGAAAGCGAGGCAGAATAGCAGGAAACAGATTTCAAGAGGTACGTTGGAATCGCCTTTAAAGCACAGGAAGAGGGGCACAACTTCGACAATGATGCACTTGGCCAAAAAGGGCGTATGCGTTTTCTCCTGAATATATTCAGGAGAAAACGCATACGCCCTTTTTGGCCAAGCAAGCAAGCGGGCAATGCAAATCTGCACTACAAAGAAGTATCACTTCCCACCGGTCAAAAGGGACATCCACAAAATGTGTAAAAACCAGAAAGGCAAGACAGGCCCTGGAGAACAGGGAGCCTTGTTAAGCTGATGGGCTGGATGTAAATTGCCAACTGCCTCTCTGGAGGAGTGCATTGTGTTCCCTAAAACAAGTAAACAACAGAGCTACAGAGCCAAGGGCACTTCCAGTCTAGGGAATATACCTTGGGAAAACTGAAAATCAATAAGACAGAGCCACCCCAAAATTTAGGGCTGCACTGCTTACAAGGACCTCAACTTGGGTACACCTTAAATATTCAGGAAATATAAAAATGGTTCAAAAAATTGTGGTACTTACGTACGATGGAATATCCCACAGCCATGAAGTCAATGTCATAAGACCAGTAGCAGCAAAATGGGTGGATTCAGGTACGATGATTCTAAGTGAAATAAGTCACAGAGAAAAAGAAACTTATCATAAGATATCACTTATGAAGATCCTGTAAACATGGCTACACTTGAACTGAGTTAGGAAAGAGAACAGTGTCTCACATTTAGAAAACACTCTTATGACTGCTTAAGGGGGAAGGAGAGGTGGGGTGATGCATAAAACCAGAGTTTGATATAAGCACAGGTACCGTTCCGAAAACCAACTATGGAATAGACAAGACCTACACCTTCCTCAGTGAAAGGGACTCAAAACCCCATATTTCCCGCAGAGGAATATATCTGACTAGTAAGAATCTTAAAACCTATGTATTGATATGTCTCCGTAAGGGAATCAAGTGTGTCTAGACTGGCATAAACATGGCAGCGAGAATCAGCTCAAACCCACTATAAAAAGGAATTTCAAAAAAAAAAAAAAAAACTGGGAAATTCTTTACAATTCCTTCAGGGTCTCTGATGAAAGCTGGAATGACCCTATCTACAATGACAGCTGGATGTGGCATAAGGAGGGACACTTGGGACTGAGACGATTGGTGAGATTGGGTGAGCAAATGCAGACCCTTTAAAGCACAAATGCCTGGCACCCATTCCATGGGTCCCAACTCTCCAGGTTGAAGGGAATATTACTACAGCTATAACATGTACGGGAAACCAAGAGAACGGACACACTGTGAATACGAAAGGTTTCTAAAACTCAACGAATAGTCCCTCTCCTGGTGCTCCGGTTTGACTTTCCATCTGCTTTACTATCAACCTCCCAACTTGGAGAGACAACCCCTTTAACCTCCTGGTTTGCACAGGTTGCCAATTTGGCAGAGGATGAAAGGGAAGAGAGAGAACCAATGACAGAGTAGCTGTTAGGCATTCGGACGGGCACATATCACTGTAATTTCCCGGCAGGAAGAGGAATTAACCAAAGTCTCAGCCCCCCACCGGGAACCAGCATAGGTCCTGAACCAAAATTTCGGACTTGCGGTCAGCTCACCAAAAACGAGTTGAAAAATGGAGCTCAGGGACACAGCAATTCACAAACTGCCCAAGTAATAAAGGAAAACTATCGTCCAAAAATCTGTTGGTGGAAGGCAACGAGGCGGAGTTGAAAGCGAGGCAGAATAGCAGGAAACAGATTTCAAGAGGTACGTTGGAATCGCCTTTAAAGCACAGGAAGAGGGGCACAACTTCGACAATGATGCACATGCTCAAAATGGGCGTATGCGTTTTCTCCTGAATATATTCAGGAGAAAACGCATACGCCCTTTTTGGCCAAGCAAGCAAGCGGGCAATGCAAATCTGCACTAGAAAGAAGTATCACTTCCCACCGGTCAAAATGGACATCCACAAAATGTGTAAAACCAGAAAGGCAAGACAGGCCCTGGAGAACAGGGAGCCTTGTTATGCTGATGGGCGGGATGTAAACTGTGAACTGCCTCTACGGAGGAGTGCATTGTGTTCCCTAAAACAAGTAAAGAACAGAGCTACAGAGTCAAGGGCACTTCCAGTCTAGGGAATATACCTTGGGAAAAATGAAAATCAATAAGACAGAGCCACCCCAAAATTTAGGGCTGCACTGCTTACAAGGACCTCAACTTGGGTACACCTTAAATATCTCAGGAAATATAAAAATGGTTTAAAAAATTGTCATACTTACGTACGATGGAATATCCCTCAGCCATGAAATCAATGTCATAAGACCAGTAGCAGCAAAATGGGTGGATTCAGGTACGATGATTCTAAGTGAAATAAGTCACACAGTAAAAGAAACTTATCAAAAGATATCACTTATGAAGATCCTGTAAACATGGCTACACTTGAACTGAGTTAGGAAAGAAAACAGTGTCTCACATTTAGAAAACACACTTGTGCCTGCTTAAGGGGGAAGGAGAGGTGGGGTGATGCATAAAACCAGAGTTTGATATAAGCACAGGTACCGTTCCAAAAACCAACTATGGAAGAGACAAGACCTACACCTTCCTCAGTGAAAGGGACTCAAAACCCCATATTTCCTGCAGAGGAATATATCTGAGTAGTAAGAATCTTAAAACCTATGTATTGATATGTCTCCGTAAGGGAATCAAGTGTGTGTAGACTGGCATAAACATGGCAGCGAGAATCAGCTCAAACCCACTATAAAAAGGAATTTCAAAAACAAAACAAAAAAACTGGGAAATTCTTTACAATTCCTTCAGGGTCTCTGATGAAACCTGGAATGACCCTATCTACAATGACAGCTGGATGTGGCATAAGGCTGGACACTTGTGACTGAGAGGTTTGGTGAGATTGGGTGAGCAAATGCAGACCGTTTAAAGCAATAATGCATGGCACCCATTCCATGGGTCCCAACTCTCCAGGTTGAAGGGAATATTACTACAGCTGTAACATGTATGGGAAACCTAGAGAACGGACACACTGTGAAATCGAAAGGTTTCTAAAACTCAACGAATAGTCCCTCTCCTGGTGCTCCGGTTTGACTTTCCTTCTGCTTTACTATCTACCTCCCAACTTGGAGAGACAACCCCTTTAACCTCCTGGTTCGCACAGGTTGCCAATTTGGCAGAGGTTGAAAGGGAAGAGGGACAACCAATGAGAGAGAAGCTGTTAGGCAGTTGGACGGGCACATATCACTGTAATTTCCCGGCAGGAAGAATTAACAAATGTCTCAGCCACCCACGGGAACCAGTATAGGTCCTGAACCAAAATTATGGACTTGCGGTCAGCTCACCAAAACCGAGTTGAAAAATGGAGCTCAGGGGCACAGCAATTCACAAACTGGCCGAGTAATAAAGGACAACTATCGTACAAAAATCTCTTGAGGGAAGGCAACGAGGCGGACTTGAAAGCGAGGCAGAATAGCAGGAAACAGATTTCAAGAGGTACGTTGGAATCGCCTTTAAAGCACAGGAAGAGGGGCACAACTTCGACAATGATGCACTTGGCCAAAAAGGGCGTATGCGTTTTCTCCTGAATATATTCAGGAGAAAACGCATACGCCCTTTTTGGCCAAGCAAGCAAGCGGGCAATGCAAATCTGCACTACAAAGAAGTATCACTTCCCACCGGTCAAAAGGGACATCCACAAAATGTGTAAAAACCAGAAAGGCAAGACAGGCCCTGGAGAACAGGGAGCCTTGTTAAGCTGATGGGCTGGATGTAAATTGCCAACTGCCTCTCTGGAGGAGTGCATTGTGTTCCCTAAAACAAGTAAACAACAGAGCTACAGAGCCAAGGGCACTTCCAGTCTAGGGAATATACCTTGGGAAAACTGAAAATCAATAAGACAGAGCCACCCCAAAATTTAGGGCTGCACTGCTTACAAGGACCTCAACTTGGGTACACCTTAAATATTCAGGAAATATAAAAATGGTTCAAAAAATTGTGGTACTTACGTACGATGGAATATCCCACAGCCATGAAGTCAATGTCATAAGACCAGTAGCAGCAAAATGGGTGGATTCAGGTACGATGATTCTAAGTGAAATAAGTCACAGAGAAAAAGAAACTTATCATAAGATATCACTTATGAAGATCCTGTAAACATGGCTACACTTGAACTGAGTTAGGAAAGAGAACAGTGTCTCACATTTAGAAAACACTCTTATGACTGCTTAAGGGGGAAGGAGAGGTGGGGTGATGCATAAAACCAGAGTTTGATATAAGCACAGGTACCGTTCCGAAAACCAACTATGGAATAGACAAGACCTACACCTTCCTCAGTGAAAGGGACTCAAAACCCCATATTTCCCGCAGAGGAATATATCTGACTAGTAAGAATCTTAAAACCTATGTATTGATATGTCTCCGTAAGGGAATCAAGTGTGTCTAGACTGGCATAAACATGGCAGCGAGAATCAGCTCAAACCCACTATAAAAAGGAATTTCAAAAAAAAAAAAAAAAACTGGGAAATTCTTTACAATTCCTTCAGGGTCTCTGATGAAAGCTGGAATGACCCTATCTACAATGACAGCTGGATGTGGCATAAGGAGGGACACTTGGGACTGAGACGATTGGTGAGATTGGGTGAGCAAATGCAGACCCTTTAAAGCACAAATGCCTGGCACCCATTCCATGGGTCCCAACTCTCCAGGTTGAAGGGAATATTACTACAGCTATAACATGTACGGGAAACCAAGAGAACGGACACACTGTGAATACGAAAGGTTTCTAAAACTCAACGAATAGTCCCTCTCCTGGTGCTCCGGTTTGACTTTCCATCTGCTTTACTATCAACCTCCCAACTTGGAGAGACAACCCCTTTAACCTCCTGGTTTGCACAGGTTGCCAATTTGGCAGAGGATGAAAGGGAAGAGAGAGAACCAATGACAGAGTAGCTGTTAGGCATTCGGACGGGCACATATCACTGTAATTTCCCGGCAGGAAGAGGAATTAACCAAAGTCTCAGCCCCCCACCGGGAACCAGCATAGGTCCTGAACCAAAATTTCGGACTTGCGGTCAGCTCACCAAAAACGAGTTGAAAAATGGAGCTCAGGGACACAGCAATTCACAAACTGCCCAAGTAATAAAGGAAAACTATCGTCCAAAAATCTGTTGGTGGAAGGCAACGAGGCGGAGTTGAAAGCGAGGCAGAATAGCAGGAAACAGATTTCAAGAGGTACGTTGGAATCGCCTTTAAAGCACAGGAAGAGGGGCACAACTTCGACAATGATGCACATGCTCAAAATGGGCGTATGCGTTTTCTCCTGAATATATTCAGGAGAAAACGCATACGCCCTTTTTGGCCAAGCAAGCAAGCGGGCAATGCAAATCTGCACTACAAAGAAGTATCACTTCCCACCGGTCAAAAGGGACATCCACAAAATGTGTAAAAATCAGAAAGGCAAGACAGGCCCTGAAGAACCGGCAGCCTTGTTATGCTGATGGGCTGGATATAAATTGCCAACTGCCTGTCTGGAGGAGTACATTGTGTTCCCTAAAACAAGTAAAGAACAGAGCTACAGAGCCAAGGGCACTTCCAGTCTAGGGAATATACCTCGGGAAAACTGAAAATAAATAAGGCAGAGCCACCCAAAAATTTAGGGCTGCACTGCTTACAAGGACCTCAACTTGGGTACACCTTAAATATCCCAGGAAATATAAAAATGGTTCAAAAAATTGTGGTACTTGCGTACGATGGAATATCCCTCAGCCATGAAATCAATGTCATAAGACCAGTAGCAGCAAAAGGGGTGGATTCAGGTACGATGATTCTAAGTGAAATAAGTCACACAGAAAAAGAAACTTATCATAAGATATCACTTATGAAGATCCTGTAAACATGGCTACACTTGAACTGAGTTAGGAAAGAGAACAGTGTCTCACATTTAGAAAACACTCTTATGCCTGCTTAAGGAGGAAGGAGAGGTGGGGTGATGCATAAAACCAGAGTTTGATATAAGCACAGGTACCGTTCCAAAAACCAACTATGGAATAGACAAGACCTACACCTTCCTCAGTGAAAGGGACTCAAAACCCCATATTTCCCGCAGAGGAATATATCTGACTAGTAAGAATCTTAAAACCTATGTATTGATATGTCTCCGTAAAGGAATCAAGTGTGTCTAGACTGGCATAAACATGGCAGCGAGAATCAGCTCAAACCCACTATAAAAAGGAATTTCAAAAACAAAACAAAAAACTGGGAAATTCTTAACAATTCCTTCAGGTTCTCTGATGCAACCTGGAAAGACCCTATCTACAACGACAGCTGGATGTGGCATAAGGATGGACACTTGGGAATGAGAGGATTGGTGAGATTGTGTGAGCAAATGCAGACCCTTTAAAGCACAAATACCTGGCATCATTCCATGGGTCCCAACTCTCCAGGTTGAAGGGAATTTTACTACATCTAAACATGTATGGGAAACATAGAGAACGAACCCACTGTGAATACGAAAAGTTTCTAAAACTCAACAAATAGTCCCTCTCCTGGTGCTCCAGTTTGAGTTTCCATCTGCTTTACTATCAATCTCCAAACTTGGAGAGACAGCCCCTTTAACCTCCTGGTTCGCACAGGTTTCCAATTTGGCAGAGGATGAAAGGGAAGAGGGAGAACCAATGAGAGAGTAGCTGTTAGGCATTTGGACGGGCACATATCACTCTAACATCCCGGCAGGAAGAAGAATTAACCAAAGTCTCAGCCCCCAACCGGGAACCAGCATAGGTCATGAACCAAAATTTTGGACTTGCGGTCAGCTCACATAAAACGAGTTAATAAATGGAGCTCAGGGGCACAGCAATCCGCAAACTGACCGATTAATAAAGGACAAGTGACGTCCAAAAATCTGTTGAGGGAAGGCAACGAGGCCGACTTGAAAGCGAGGCAGAATAGCAGGAAACAGATTTCAAGAGGTACGTTGGAATCGCCTTTAAAGCACAGGAAGAGGGGCACAACTTTGACAATGATGCACTTGGCCAAAAAGGGCGTATGCGTTTTCTCCTGAATATATTCAGGAGAAAACGCATACGCCCTTTTTGGCCAAGCAAGCAAGCGGGCAATGCAAATCTGCACTACAAAGAAGAATCACTTCCCACCGGTCAAAAGAGACATCCACAAAATGTGTAAAAACCAGAAAGGCAAGACAGACCCTGGAGAACAGCGAGCCTTGTTATGCTGAAGGGCGGGATGTAAATTGACAACTGCCTCTCTGGAGGAGTGCATTGTGTTCCCTAAAACAAGTAAACAACAGAGCTACATAGCCAAGGGCACTTCCAGTCTAGGGAATATACCTTGGGAAAACTGAAAATCATTAAGACAGAGCCACCCCAAAATTTAGGGCTGCACTGCTTACAAGGACCTCAACTTGGGTACAACTTAATTATCCCAGGAAATATAAAAATGGCTCAAAAAATTGTGGTACTTACATATGATGGAATATCCCTCAGCCATGAAATCAATGTCATAAGACCAGTAGCAGCAAAATGGGTGGATTCCGGTACGATGATTCTAAGTGAAATAAGTCACACAGAAAAAGAAAGTTATCATAAGATATCACTTATGAAGATCCTGTAAACATGGCTACACTTGAACTGAGTTAGGAAAGAGAACAGTGTCTCACATTTAGAAAACACTCTTATGCCTGCTTAAGGGGGAAGGAGAGGTGGGGTGATGCATAAAACCAGAGTTTGGTATAAGCACAGGTACCGTTCCAAAAACCAACTATGGAATAGACAAGACCTACACCTTCCTCAGTGAAAGGGACTAAAAACCCCATATTTCCCGCAGAGGAATATATCTGACTAGTAAGAAACTTAAAACCTATGTATTGATATGTCTCCGTAAGAGAATCATCTGTGTCTAGACTGACATAAACAGGGCAGCGAGAATCAGCTCAAACCCACTATAAAAAGGAATTTCAAAAACAAAACAAAAAACTGGGAAATTCTTAACAATTCCTTCAGGGTCTCTGATGAAACCTGGAAAGACCCTATCTACAACGACAGCTGGATGTGGCATAAGGCTGGACACTTGGGACTGAGAGGATTGGTGAGACTGGGTGAGCAAATGCAGACCCTTTAAAGCACAAATGCCTGGCACCCATTCCATGGGTCCCAACTCTCCAGGTTGAAAGGAATATTACTACAGCTAAACATGTACGGGAAACATAGAGAACGAACAGACTGTGAATACGAAAATTTTCTAAAACTCACGAATAGTCCCTACCCTGGTGCTCCAGTTTGACTTTCCATCTGCTTTACTATCAATCTCCCAAATTGGAAAGACAGCCCCTTTAACCTCCTGGATTGCATAGGTTTACAATTTGGCAGAGGATGAAAGGGAAGAGGGAGAACCAATGAGAGAGTAGCTGTTAGGCATTTGGATGGGCACATATCACTCTAACATCCCGGCAGGAAGAAGAATTAACCAAAGTCTCAGCCCCCCACCGGGAACCAGCATAGGTCATGAACCAAAATTTTGGACTTGCGGTCACCTCACAAAAAACAAGTTGATAAATGGAGCTCAGGGGCACAGCAATTCACAAACTGGCCGAGTAATAAAGGACAACTATTGTCCAAAAATCTGTTGAGGGAAGGCAACGAGGCGGACTTGAAAGCAAGGCAGAATAGCAGGAAACAGATTTCAAGAGGTACGTTGGAATCGCCTTTAAAGCACAGGAAGAGGGGCACAACTTCGACAATGATGCACTTGGCCAAAAAGTGCGTATGCGTTTTCTCCTGAATATATTCAGGAGAAAACGCATACGCCCTTTTTGGCCAAGCAATCAAGCGGGCAATGCAAATCTGCACCAGAAAGAAGTATCACTTCCCACCGGTCAAAAGGGACATCCACAAAATGTGTAAGAACAAGAAAGGCAAGACAGGCCCTGGAGAACAGGGAGCCTTGTTATGCTGATGGGCGGGATGTAAATTGCCAACTGCCTCTCTGGAGGAGTGCATTCTGTTCCCTAAAACAAGTAAAGAACAGAGCTACAGAGCCAAGGGCACTACCAGTCTAGGGAATATACCTTGGGAAAACTGAAAATCAATAAGACAGAGCCACCCCAAAATTTAGGGCTGCACTGCATACAAGGACCTCAACTTGGATACACCTTAAGTATCCCAGAAAATATAAACATGGTTCAAAAAATTGTGGTACTTACGTACGATGGAATATCCCTCAGCCATGAAATCAATGTCATAAGACCAGTAGCAGCAAAATGGGTGGATTCAGGTACTATGATTCTAAGTGAAATAAGTCACACAGAAAAAGAAACTTATCATAAGATATCACTTATGAAGATCCTGTAAACATGGCTACACTTGAACTGAGTTAGGAAAGAGATCAGTGTCTAACATTTAGAAAACACTCTTATACCTGCTTAAGGGGGAAGGAGAGGTGGGGTGATGCATAAAACCAGAGTTTGATATAAGCACAGGTACTGTTCCAAAAACCAACTATGGAATAGACAAGACCTACACCGTCCTCAGCGAAAGGGACTCAAAACCCCATATTTCCCGCAGAGGAAAATATCTGACTAGTAAGAATCTTAAAACCTATGTATTGATATGTCTCCGTAAGGGAATCAAGTGTGTCTAGACTGGCATAAACATGGCAGCGAGAATCAGCTCAAACCCACTATAAAAAGGAATTTCAAAAACAAAACAAAAAAACTGGGAAATTCTTTACAATTCCTTCTAGGACTCTGATGAAAGCTGGAATGACCCTATCTACAACGACAGCTGGATGTGGCATAAGGTTGGACACTTGGGACTGAGACGATTGGTGAGATTGGGTGAGCAAATGCAGACCCTTTAAAGCAATAATGCATGGCACCCATTCCATGTGTCCGAACTCTCCAGGTTGAAGGGAATATTACTACAGCTATAACATGTGCGGGAAACCTAGAGAACGGACACACTGTGAATACGAAAGGTTTCTAAAACTCAACGAATAGTCCCTCTCCTGGTGCTCCGGTTTGACTTTCCGTCTGCTTTACTATCAACCTCCCAACTTGGAGAGACAGCCCCTTTAACCTCTTGGTTCGCACAGGTTGCCAATTTGGCAGAGGATGAAAGGGAAGAGGGAGAACCAATGAGAGAGTAGCTGTTAGGCATTTGGACGGGCACATATCACTGTAATTTCCCGGCAGGAAGAAGAATTAACCAAATTCTCAGCCACCCACCGGGAACCAGTATAGGTCCTGAACCAAAATTTTGGACTTGCGGTCAGCTCACCAAAAACGAGTTGAAAAATGGAGCTCAGGGGCACAGCAATTCACAAACTGGCCAAGTAATAAAGGACAACTATCGTCCAAAAATCTGTTGAGGGAAGGCAACGAGGCCGACTTGAAAGCGAGGCAGAATAGCAGGAAACAGATTTCAAGAGGTACGTTGGAATCGCCTTTAAAGCACAGGAAGAGGGGCACAACTTCGACAATGATGCACTTGGCCAAAAAGGGCGTATGCGTTTTCTCCTGAATATATTCAGGAGAAAACGCATACGCCCTTTTTGTCCAAGCAAGCAAGCGGGCAATGCAAATCTGCACTACAAAGAAGTATCACTTCCCACCGGTCAAAAGGGACATCCACAAAATGTGTAAGAACAAGAAAGGCAAGACAGGCCCTGGAGAACAGGGAGCCTTGTTATGCTGATGGGCGGGATGTAAATTGCCAACTGCCTCTCTGGAGGAGTGCATTCTGTTCCCTAAAACAAGTAAAGAACAGAGCTACAGAGCCAAGGGCACTACCAGTCTAGGGAATATACCTTGGGAAAACTGAAAATCAATAAGACAGAGCCACCCCAAAATTTAGGGCTGCACTGCATACAAGGACCTCAACTTGGATACACCTTAAGTATCCCAGAAAATATAAACATGGTTCAAAAAATTGTGGTACTTACGTACGATGGAATATCCCTCAGCCATGAAATCAATGTCATAAGACCAGTAGCAGCAAAATGGGTGGATTCAGGTACGATGATTCTAAGTGAAATAAGTCACACAGAAAAAGAAACTTATCATAAGATATCACTTATGAAGATCCTGTAAACATGGCTACACTTGAACTGAGTTAGGAAAGAGAACAGTGTCTCACATTTAGAAAACACTCTTATACCTGCTTAAGGGGGAAGGAGAGGTGGGGTGATGCATAAAACCAGAGTTTGATATAAGCACAGGTACCGTTCCAAAAACCAACTATGGAATAGACAAGACCTACACCGTCCTCAGCGAAAGGGACTCAAAACCCCATATTTCCCGCAGAGGAAAATATCTGACTAGTAAGAATCTTAAAACCTATGTATTGATATGTCTCCGTAAGGGAATCAAGTGTGTCTAGACTGGCATAAACATGGCAGCGAGAATCAGCTCAAACCCACTATAAAAAGGAATTTCAAAAACAAAACAAAAAAACTGGGAAATTCTTTACAATTCCTTCAGGGTCTCTGATGAAAGCTGGAATGACCCTATCTACAACGACAGCTGGATGTGGCATAAGGAGGGACACTTCGGACTGAGACGATTGGTGAGATTGGGTGAGCAAATGCAGACCCTTTAAAGCAATAATGCATGGCACCCATTCCATGGGTCCGAACTCTCCAGGTTGAAGGGAATATTACTACAGCTATAACATGTGCGGGAAACCTAGAGAACGGACACACTGTGAATACGAAAGGTTTCTAAAACTCAACGCATAGTCCCTCTCCTGGTGCTCCGGTTTGACTTTCCGGCTGCTTTACTATCAACCTCCCAACTTGGAGAGACAGCCCCTTTAACCTCTTGGTTCGCACAGGTTGCCAATTTGGCAGAGGATGAAAGGGAAGAGGGAGAACCAATGAGAGAGTAGCTGTTAGGCATTTGGACGGGCACATATCACTGTAATTTCCCGGCAGGAAGAAGAATTAACCAAATTCTCAGCCACCCACCGGGAACCAGTATAGGTCCGGAACCAAAATTTTGGACTTGCGGTCAGCTCTCCAAAAACGAGTTGAAAAATGGAGCTCAGGGACACAGCAATTCACAAACTGGCCGAGTAATAAAGGACAACTATCGTCCAAAAATCTGTTGACGGAAGGCAACGAGGCGGACTTGAAAGCGAGGCAGAATAGCAGGAAACAGATTTCAAGAGGTACGTTGGAATCGCCTTTAAAGCACAGGAAGAGGGGCACAACTTCGACAATGATGCACTTGGCCAAAAAGGGCGTATGCGTTTTCTCCTGAATATATTCAGGAGAAAACGCATACGCCCTTTTTGGCCAAGCAAGCAAGCGGGCAATGCAAATCTGCACTACAAAGAAGTATCACTTCCCACCGGTCAAAAGGGACATCCACAAAATGTGTAAGAACAAGAAAGGCAAGACAGGCCCTGGAGAACAGGGAGCCTTGTTATGCTGATGGGCGGGATGTAAATTGCCAACTGCCTCTCTAGAGGAGTGCATTCTGTTCCCTAAAACAAGTAAAGAACAGAGCTACAGAGCCAAGGGCACTACCAGTCTAGGGAATATACCTTGGGAAAACTGAAAATCAATAAGACAGAGCCACCCCAAAATTTAGGGCTGCACTGCATACAAGGACCTCAACTTGGATACACCTTAAGTATCCCAGAAAATATAAACATGGTTCAAAAAATTGTGGTACTTACGTACGATGGAATATCCCTCAGCCATGAAATCAATGTCATAAGACCAGTAGCAGCAAAATGGGTGGATTCAGGTACGATGATTCTAAGTGAAATAAGTCACACAGAAAAAGAAACTTATCATAAGATATCACTTATGAAGATCCTGTAAACATGGCTACACTTGAACTGAGTTAGGAAAGAGAACAGTGTCTCACATTTAGAAAACACTCTTATACCTGCTTAAGGGGGAAGGAGAGGTGGGGTGATGCATAAAACCAGAGTTTGATATAAGCACAGGTACCGTTCCAAAAACCAACTATGGAATAGACAAGACCTACACCGTCCTCAGCGAAAGGGACTCAAAACCCCATATTTCCCGCAGAGGAAAATATCTGACTAGTAAGAATCTTAAAACCTATGTATTGATATGTCTCCATAAGGGAATCAAGTGTGTCTAGACTGGCATAAACATGGCAGCGAGAATCAGCTCAAACCCACTATAAAAAGGAATTTCAAAAACAAAACAAAAAAACTGGGAAATTCTTTACAATTCCTTCAGGGTCTCTGATGAAGGCTGGAATGACCCTATCTACAACGACAGCTGGATGTGGCATAAGGAGGGACACTTGGGACTGAGACGATTGGTGAGATTGGGTGAGCAAATGCAGACCCTTTAAAGCAATAATGCATGGCACCCATTCCATGTGTCCGAACTCTCCAGTTTGAAGGGAATATTACTACAGCTATAACATGTGCAGGAAAGCTAGAGAACGGACACACTGTGAATACGAAAGGTTTCTAAAACTCAACGCATAGTCCCTCTCCTGGTGCTCCGGTTTGACTTTCCGTCTGCTTTACTATCAACCTCCCAACTTGGAGAGACAGCCCCTTTAACCTCTTGGTTCGCACAGGTTGCCAATTTGGCAGAGGATGAAAGGGAAGAGGGAGAACCAATGAGAGAGTAGCTGTTAGGCATTCGGACGGGCACATATCACTGTAATTTCCCGGCAGGAAGAAGAATTAACCAAATTCTCAGCCACCCACCGGGAACCAGTATAGGTCCTGAACCAAAATTTTGGACTTGCGGTCAGCTCACCAAAAACGAGTTGAAAAATGGAGCTCAGGGGCACAGCCATTCACAAACTGGCCGAGTAATAAAGGACAACTATCGTCCAAAAATCTGTTGAGGGAAGGCAACGAGGCGGACTTGAAAGCGAGGCAGAATAGCAGGAAACAGATTTCAAGAGGTACGTTGGAATCGCCTTTAAAGCACAGGAAGAGGGGCACAACTTCGACAATGATGCACTTGGCCAAAAAGGGCGTATGCGTTTTCTCCTGAATATATTCAGGAGAAAACGCATACGCCCTTTTTGGCCAAGCAAGCAAGCGGGCAATGCAAATCTGCACTACAAAGAAGTATCACTTCCCACCGGTCAAAAGGGACATCCACAAAATGTGTAAGAACAAGAAAGGCAAGACAGGCCCTGGAGAACAGGGAGCCTTGTTATGCTGATGGGCGGGATGTAAATTGCCAACTGCCTCTCTGGAGGAGTGCATTCTGTTCCCTAAAACAACTAAAGAACAGAGCTACAGAGCCAAGGGCACTACCAGTCTAGGGAATATACCTTGGGAAAACTGAAAATCAATAAGACAGAGCCACCCCAAAATTTAGGGCTGCACTGCATACAAGGACCTCAACTTGGATACACCTTAAGTATCCCAGAAAATATAAACATGGTTCAAAAAATTGTGGTACTTACGTACGATGGAATATCCCTCAGCCATGAAATCAATGTCATAAGACCAGTAGCAGCAAAATGGGTGGATTCAGGTACGATGATTCTAAGTGAAATAAGTCACACAGAAAAAGAAACTTATCATAAGATATCACTTATGAAGATCCTGTAAACATGGCTACACTTGAACTGAGTTAGGAAAGAGAACAGTGTCTCACATTTAGAAAACACTCTTATACCTGCTTAAGGGGGAAGGAGAGGTGGGGTGATGCATAAAACCAGAGTTTGATATAAGCACAGGTACCGTTCCAAAAACCAACTATGGAATAGACAAGACCTACACCGTCCTCAGCGAAAGGGACTCAAAACCCCATATTTCCCGCAGAGGAAAATATCTGACTAGTAAGAATCTTAAAACCTATGTATTGATATGTCTCCGTAAGGGAATCAAGTGTGTCTAGACTGGCATAAACATGGCAGCGAGAATCAGCTCAAACCCACTATAAAAAGGAATTTCAAAAACAAAACAAAAAAACTGGGAAATTCTTTACAATTCCTTCAGGGTCTCTGATGAAGGCTGGAATGACCCTATCTACAACGACAGCTGGATGTGGCATAAGGAGGGACACTTGGGACTGAGACGATTGGTGAAATTGGGTGAGCAAATGCAGACCCTTTAAAGCAATAATGCATGGCACCCATTCCATGGGTCCGAACTCTCCAGGTTGAAGGGAATATTACTACAGCTATAACATGTGCGGGAAACCTAGAGAACGGACACACTGTGAATACGAAAGGTTTCTAAAACTCAACGCATAGTCCCTCTCCTGGTGCTCCGGTTTGACTTTCCGTCTGCTTTACATTCAACCTCCCAACTTGGAGAGACAGCCCCTTTAACCTCTTGGTTCGCACAGGTTGCCAATTTGGCAGAGGATGAAAGGGAAGAGGGAGAACCAATGAGAGAGTAGCTGTTAGGCATTTGGACGGGCACATATCACTGTAATTTCCCGGCAGGAAGAAGAATTAACCAAATTCTCAGCCACCCACCGGGAACCAGTATAGGTCCTGAACCAAAATTTTGGATTTGCGGTCAGCTCACCAAAAACGAGTTGAAAAATGGAGCTCAGGGGCACAGCAATTCACAAACTGGCCGAGTAATAAAGGACAACTATCGTCCAAAAATCTGTTGAGGGAAGGCAACGAGGCGGACTTGAAAGCGAGGCAGAATAGCAGGAAACAGATTTCAAGAGGTACGTTGGAATCGCCTTTAAAGCACAGGAAGGGGCTTCCCTGGTGGCGCAGATGGTTGAGAGTCCGCCTGCCGATGCAGGGGACACGGGTTCGTGCCCCAGTCCGGGAAGATCCCATATGCCGCGGAGCGGCTGGGCCCGTGAGCCATGGCCACTGAGCCTGCGCGTCCAGAGCCTGTGCTCCGCAACGGGAGAGGCCACAACAGTGAGAGGCCCGTGTACCGCAAAAAAAAAAAAAAAAAAAAAAAAAAAAAAAAAAAAAAAGCACAGGAAGAGGGGCACAACTTTGACAATGATGCACTTGGCCAAAAAGGGCGTATGCGTTTTCTCCTGAATATATTCAGGAGAAAACGCATACGCCCTTTTTGGCCAAGCAAGCAAGCGGGCAATGCAAATCTGCACTACAAAGAAGTATCACTTCCCACCGGTCAAAAGGGACATCCACAAAATGTGTAAGAACAAGAAAGGCAAGACAGGCCCTGGAGAACAGGGAGCCTTGTTATGCTGATGGGCGGGATGTAAATTGCCAACTGCCTCTCTGGAGGAGTGCATTCTGTTCCCTAAAACAAGTAAAGAACAGAGCTACAGAGCCAAGGGCACTACCAGTCTAGGGAATATACCTTGGGAAAACTGAAAATCAATAAGACAGAGCCACCCCAAAATTTAGGGCTGCACTGCATACAAGGACCTCAACTTGGATACACCTTAAGTATGCCAGAAAATATAAACATGGTTCAAAAAATTGTGGTACTTACGTACGATGGAATATCCCTCAGCCATGAAATCAATGTCATAAGACCAGTAGCAGCAAAATGGGTGGATTCAGGTACGATGATTCTAAGTGAAATAAGTCACACAGAAAAAGAAACTTATCATAAGATATCACTTATGAAGATCCTGTAAACATGGCTACACTTGAACTGAGTTAGGAAAGAGAACAGTGTCTCACATTTAGAAAACACTCTTATACCTGCTTAAGGGGGAAGGAGAGGTGGGGTGATGCATAAAACCAGAGTTTGATATAAGCACAGGTACCGTTCCAAAAACCAACTATGGAATAAACAGGACCTACACCGTCCTCAGTGAAAGGGACTCAAAACCCCATATTTCCCGCAGAGGAAAATATCTGACTAGTAAGAATCTTAAAACCTATGTATTGATATGTCTCCGTTAGGGAATCAAGTGTGTCTAGACTGGCATAAACATGGCAGCGAGAATCAGCTCAAACCCACTATAAAAAGGAATTTCAAAAACAAAACAAAAAAACTGGGAAATTCTTTACAATTCCTTCAGGGTCTCTGATGAAAGCTGGAATGACCCTATCTACAACGACAGCTGGATGTGGCATAAAGAGGGACACTTGGGACTGAGACGATTGGTGAGATTGGGTGTGCAAATGCAGACACTTTAAAGCAATAATGCATGGCACCCATTCCATGGCTCCGAACTCTCCAGGTTGAAGGGAATATTACTACAGCTATAACATGTGCGGGAACCCTAGAGAACGGACACACTGTGAATACGAAAGGTTTCTAAAACTCAACAAATAGTCCCTCTCCTGGTGCTCCGGTTTGACTTTCCGTCTGCTTTACTATCAACCTCCCAACTTGGAGAGACAGCCCCTTTAACCTCTTGGTTCGCACAGGTTGCCAATTTGGCAGAGGATGAAAGGGAAGAGGGAGAACCAATGAGAGAGTAGCTGTTAGGCATTTGGACGGGCACATATCGCTGTAATTTCCCGGCAGGAAGAAGAATTAACCAAATTCTCAGCCACCCACCGGGAACCAGTATAGGTCCTGAACCAAAATTTTGGACTTGCGGTCAGCTCACCAAAAACGAGTTGAAAAATGGAGCTCAGGGGCACAGCAATTCACAAACTGGCCGAGTAATAAAGGACAACTATCGTCCAAAAATCTGTTGAGGGAAGGCAACGAGGCGGACTTGAAAGCGAGGCAGAATAGCAGGAAACAGATTTCAAGAGGTACGTTGGAATCGCCTTTAAAGCACAGGAAGAGGGGCACAACTTCGACAATGATGCACTTGGCCAAAAAGGGCGTATGCGTTTTCTCCTGAATATATTCAGGAGAAAATGCATACGCCCTTTTTGGCCAAGCAAGCAAGCGGGCAATGCAAATCTGCACTACAAAGAAGTATCACTTCCCACCGGTCAAAAGGGACATCCACAAAATATGTAAGAACAAGAAAGCAAGACAGGCCCTGGAGAACAGGGAGCCTTGTTATGCTGATGGGCGGGATGTAAATTGCCAACTGCCTCTCTGGAGGAGTGCATTCTGTTCCCTAAAACAAGTAAAGAACAGAGCTACAGAGCCAAGGGCACTACCAGTCTAGGGAATATACCTTGGGAAAACTGAAAATCAATAAGACAGAACCACCCCAAAATTTAAGGCTGCACTGCATACAAGGACCTCAACTTGGATACACCTTAAGTATCCCAGAAAATATAAACATGGTTCAAAAAATTGTGGTACTTACGTACGATGGAATATCCCTCAGCCATGAAATCAATGTCATAAGACAAGTAGCAGCAAAATGGGTGGATTCAGGTACGATGATTCTAAGTGAAATAAGTCACACAGAAAAAGAAACTTATCATAAGATATCACTTATGAAGATCCTGTAAACATGGCTACACTTGAACAGAGTTAGGAAAGAGAACAGTGTCTCACATTTAGAAAACACTCTTATACCTGCTTAAGGGGGAAGGAGAGGTGGGGTGATGCATAAAACCAGAGTTTGATATAAGCACAGGTACCGTTCCAAAAACCAACTATGGAATAGACAAGACCTACACCGTCCTCAGCGAAAGGGACTCAAAACCCCATATTTCCCGCAGAGGAAAATATCTGACTAGTAAGAATCTTAAAACCTATGTATTGATATGTCTCCGTAAGGGAATCAAGTGTGTCTAGACTGGCATAAACATGGCAGCGAGAATCAGCTCAAACCCACTATAAAAAGGAATTTCAAAAACAAAACAAAAAAACTGGGAAATTCTTTACAATTCCTTCAGGGTCTCTGATGAAGGCTGGAATGACCCTATCTACAATGACAGCTGGATGTGGCATAAGGAGGGACACTTGGGACTGAGACGATTGGTGAGATTGGGTGAGCAAATGCAGACCCTTTAAAGCAATAATGCATGGCACCCATTCCATGGGTCCGAACTCTCCAGGTTGAAGGGAATATTACTACAGCTATAACATGTGCGGGAAACCTAGAGAACGGACACACTGTGAATACGAAAGGTTTCTAAAACTCAACGAATAGTCCCTCTCCTGGTGCTCCGGTTTGACTTTCCGTCTGCTTTACTATCAACCTCCCAACTTGGAGAGACAGCCCCTTTAACCTCTTGGTTCGCACAGGTTGCCAATTTGGCAGAGGATGAAAGGGAAGAGGGAGAACCAATGAGAGAGTAGCTGTTAGGCATTTGGACGGGCACATATCACTGTAATTTCCCGGCAGGAAGAAGAATTAACCAAATTCTCAGCCACCCACCGGGAACCAGTATAGGTCCTGAACCAAAATTTTGGACTTGCGGTCAGCTCACCAAAAACGAGTTGAAAAATGGAGCTCAGGGGCACAGCAATTCACAAACTGGCCGAGTAATAAAGGACAACTATCGTCCAAAAATCTGTTGAGGGAAGGCAACGAGGCGGACTTGAAAGCGAGGCAGAATAGCAGGAAACAGATTTCAAGAGGTACGTTGGAATCGCCTTTAAAGCACAGGAAGAGGGGCACAACTTCGACAATGATGCACTTGGCCAAAAAGGGCGTATGCGTTTTCTCCTGAATATATTCAGGAGAAAACGCATACGCCCTTTTTGGCCAAGCAAGCAAGCGGGCAATGCAAATCTGCACTACAAAGAAGTATCACTTCCCACCGGTCAAAAGGGACATCCACAAAATGTGTAAGAACAAGAAAGGCAAGACAGGCCCTGGAGAACAGGGAGCCTTGTTATGCTGATGGGCGGGATGTAAATTGCCAACTGCCTCTCTGGAGGAGTGCATTCTGTTCCCTAAAACAAGTAAAGAACAGAGCTACAGAGCCAAGGGCACTACCAGTCTAGGGAATATACCTTGGGAAAACTGAAAATCAATAAGACAGAGCCATCCCAAAATTTAGGGCTGCACTGCATACAAGGACCTCAACTTGGATACACCTTAAGTATCCCAGAAAATATAAACATGGTTCAAAAAATTGTGGTACTTACGTACGATGGAATATCCCTCAGCCATGAAATCAATGTCATAAGACCAGTAGCAGCAAAATGGGTGGATTCAGGTACGATGATTCTAAGTTGAATAAGTCACACAGAAAAAGAAACTTATCATAAGATATCACTTATGAAGATCCTGTAAACATGGCTACACTTGAACTGAGTTAGGAAAGAGAACAGTGTCTCACATTTAGAAAACACTCTTATACCTGCTTAAGGGGGAAGGAGAGGTGGGGTGATGCATAAAACCAGAGTTTGATATAAGCACAGGTACCGTTCCAAAAACCAACTATGGAATAAACAGGACCTACACCGTCCTCAGTGAAAGGGACTCAAAACCCCATATTTCCCGCAGAGGAAAATATCTGACTAGTAAGAATCTTAAAACCTATGTATTGATATGTCTCCATAAGGGAATAAAGTGTGTCTAGACTGGCATAAACATGGCAGCGAGAATCAGCTCAAACCCACTATAAAAAGGAATTTCAAAAACAAAACAAAAAAACTGGGAAATTCTTTACAATTCCTTCAGGGTCTCTGATGAAAGCTGGAATGACCCTATCTACAACGACAGCTGGATGTGGCATAAGGAGGGACACTTGGGACTGAGACGATTGGTGAGATTGGGTGAGCAAATGAAGACCCTTTAAAGCAATAATGCATGGCACCCATTCCATGGGTCCGAACTCTCCAGGTTGAAGGGAATATTACTACAGCTATAACATGTGCGGGAAACCTAGAGAACGGACACACTGTGAATACGAAAGGTTTCTAAAACTCAACGAATAGTCCCTCTCCTGGTGCTCCGGTTTGACTTTCCGTCTGCTTTACTATCAACCTCCCAACTTGGAGAGACAGCCCCTTTAACCTCTTGGTTCACACAGGTTGCCAATTTGGCAGAGGATGAAAGGGAAGAGGGAGAACCAATGAGAGAGTAGCTGTTAGGCATTTGGACAGGCATATATCACTGTAATTTCCCGGCAGGAAGAAGAATTAACCAAATTCTCAGCCACCCACCGGGAACCAGTATAGGTCCTGAACCAAAATTTTGGACTTGCGGTCAGCTCACCAAAAACGAGTTGAAAAATGGAGCTCAGGGGCACAGCAATTCACAAACTGGCCAAGTAATAAAGGACAACTATCGTCCAAAAATCTGTTGAGGGAAGGCAACGAGGCGGACTTGAAAGCGAGGCAGAATAGCAGGAAACAGATTTCAAGAGGTACGTTGGAATCGCCTTTAAAGCACAGGAAGAGGGGCACAACTTCGACAATGATGCACTTGGCCAAAAAGGGCGTATGCGTTTTCTCCTGAATATATTCAGGAGAAAACGCATACGCCCTTTTTGGCCAAGCAAGCAAGCGGGCAATGCAAATCTGCACTACAAAGAAGTATCACTTCCCACCGGTCAAAAGGGACATCCACAAAATGTGTAAGAACAAGAAAGGCAAGACAGGCCCTGGAGAACAGGGAGCCTTGTTATGCTGATGGGCGGGATGTAAATTGCCAACTGCCTCTCTGGAGGAGTGCATTCTGTTCCCTAAAACAAGTAAAGAACAGAGCTACAGAGCCAAGGGCACTACCAGTCTAGGGAATATACCTTGGGAAAACTGAAAATCAATAAGACAGAGCCACCCCAAAATTTAGGGCTGCACTGCATACAAGGACCTCAACTTGGATACACCTTAAGTATCCCAGAAAATATAAACATGGTTCAAAAAATTGTGGTACTTACGTACGATGGAATACCCCTCAGGCATGAAATCAATGTCATAAGACCAGTAGCAGCAAAATGGGTGGATTCAGGTACGATGATTCTAAGTGAAATAAGTCACACAGAAAAAGAAACTTATCATAAGATATCACTTATGAAGATCCTGTAAACATGGCTACACTTGAACTGAGTTAGGAAAGAGAACAGTGTCTCACATTTAGAAAACACTCTTATACCTGCTTAAGGGGGAAGGAGAGGTGGGGTGATGCATAAAACCAGAGTTTGATATAAGCACAGGTACCGTTCCAAAAACCAACTATGGAATAATCAGGACCTACACCGTCCTCAGTGAAAGGGACTCAAAACCCCATATTTCCCGCAGAGGAAAATATCTGACTAGTAAGAATCTTAAAACCTATGTATTGATATGTCTCCGTAAGGGAATCAAGTGTGTCTAGACTGGCATAAACATGGCAGCGAGAATCAGCTCAAACCCACTATAAAAAGGAATTTCAAAAACAAAACAAAAAAACTGGGAAATTCTTTACAATTCCTTCAGGGTCTCTGATGAAAGCTGGAATGACCCTATCTACAACGACAGCTGGATGTGGCATAAGGAGGGACACTTGGGACTGAGACGATTGGTGAGATTGGGTGAGCAAATGCAGACCCTTTAAAGCAATAATGCATGGCACCCATTCCATGGGTCCGAACTCTCCAGGTTGAAAGGAATATTACTACAGCTATAACATGTGCGGGAAACCTAGAGAACGGACACACTGTGAATATGAAAGGTTTCTAAAATTCAACGAATAGTCCCTCTCCTGGTGCTCCGGTTTGACTTTCCGTCTGCTTTACTATCAACCTCCCAACTTGGAGAGACAGCCCCTTTAACCTCTTGGTTCGCACAGGTTGACAATTTGGCAGAGGATGAAAGGGAAGAGGGAGAACCATTGAGAGAGTAGCTGTTAGGCATTTGGACGGGCACATATCACTGTAATTTCCCGGCAGGAAGAAGAATTAACCAAATTCTCAGCCACCCACCGGGAACCAGTATAGGTCCTAAACCAAAATTTTGGACTTGCGGTCAGCTCACCAAAAACGAGTTGAAAAATGGAGCTCAGGGGCACAGCAATTCACAAACTGGCCGAGTAATAAAGGACAACTATCGTCCAAAAATCTGTTGAGGGAAGGCAACGAGGCGGACTTGAAAGCGAGGCAGAATAGCAGGAAACAGATTTCAAGAGGTACGTTGGAATCGCCTTTAAAGCACAGGAAGAGGGGCACAACTTCGACAATGATGCACTTGGCCAAAAAGGGCGTATGCGTTTTCTCCTGAATATATTCAGGAGAAAACGCATACGCCCTTTTTGGCCAAGCAAGCAAGCGGGCAATGCAAATCTGCACTACAAAGAAGTATCACTTCCCACCGGTCAAAAGGGACATCCACAAAATGTGTAAGAACAAGAAAGGCAAGACAGGCCCTGGAGAACAGGGAGCCTTGTTATGCTGATGGGCGGGATGTAAATTGCCAACTGCCTCTCTGGAGGAGTGCATTCTGTTCCCTAAAACAAGTAAAGAACAGAGCTACAGAGCCAAGGGCACTACCAGTCTAGGGAATATACCTTGGGAAAACTGAAAATCAATAAGACAGAGCCACCCCAAAATTTAGGGCTGCACTGCATACAAGGACCTCAACTTGGATACACCTTAAGTATCCCAGAAAATATAAACATGGTTCAAAAAATTGTGGTACTTACGTACGATGGAATATCCCTCAGCCATGAAATCAATGTCATAAGACCAGTAGCAGCAAAATGGGTGGATTCAGGTACGATGATTCTAAGTGAAATAAGTCACACAGAAAAAGAAACTTATCATAAGATATCACTTATGAAGATCCTGTAAACATGGCTACACTTGAACTGAGTTAGGAAAGAGAACAGTGTCTCACATTTAGAAAACACTCTTATACCTGCTTAAGGGGGAAGGAGAGGTGGGGTGATGCATAAAACCAGAGTTTGATATAAGCACAGGTACCGTTCCAAAAACCAACTATGGAATAGACAAGACCTACACCGTCCTCAGTGAAAGGGACTCAAAACCCCATATTTCCCGCAGAGGAAAATATCTGACTAGTAAGAATCTTAAAACCTATGTATTGATATGTCTCTGTAAGGGAATCAAGTGTGTCTAGACTGGCATAAACATGGCAGCGAGAATCAGCTCAAACCCACTATAAAAAGGAATTTCAAAAACAAAACAAAAAACTGGGAAATTCTTTACAATTCCTTCGGGGTGTCTGATGAAAGCTGGAATGACCCTATCTACAACGACAGCTGGATGTGGCATAAGGAGGGACACTTGGGACTGAGACGATTGGTGAGATTGGGTGAGCAAATGCAGACCCTTTAAAGCAATAATGCATGGCACCCATTCCATGGGTCCGAACTCTCCAGGTTGAAGGGAATATTACTACAGCTATAACATGTGCGGGAAACCTAGAGAACGGACACACTGTGAATACGAAAGGTTTCTAAAACTCAACGAATAGTCCCTCTCCTGGTGCTCCGGTTTGACTTTCCGGCTGCTTTACTATCAACCTCCCAACTTGGAGAGACAGCCCCTTTAACCTCTTGGTTCGCACAGGTTGCCAATTTGGCAGAGGATGAAAGGGAAGAGGGAGAACCAATGAGAGAGTAGCTGTTAGGCATTTGGATGGGCACATATCACTGTAATTTCCCGGCAGGAAGAAGAATTAACCAAATTCTCAGCCACCCACCGGGAACCAGTATAGGTCCTGAAACAAAATTTTGGACTTGCGGTCAGCTCTCCAAAAACGAGTTGAAAAATGGAGCTCAGGGGCACAGCAATTCACAAACTGGCCGAGTAATAAAGGACAACTATCGTCCAAAAATCTGTTGAGGGAAGGCAACGAGGCGGACTTGAAAGTGAGGCAGAATAGCAGGAAACAGATTTCAAGAGGTACGTTGGAATCGCCTTTAAAGCACAGGAAGAGGGGCACAACTTCGACAATGATGCACTTGGCCAAAAAGGGCGTATGCGTTTTCTCCTGAATATATTCAGGAGAAAACGCATACGCCCTTTTTGGCCAAGCAAGCAAGCGGGCAATGCAAATCTGCACTACAAAGAAGTATCACTTCCCACCGGTCAAAAGGGACATCCACAAAATGTGTAAGAACAAGAAAGCCAAGACAGGCCCTGGAGAACAGGGAGCCTTGTTATGCTGATGGGCGGGATGTAAATTGCCAACTGCCTCTCTGGAGGAGTGCATTCTGTTCCCTAAAACAAGTAAAGAACAGAGCTACAGAGCCAAGGGCACTACCAGTCTAGGGAATATACCTTGGGAAAACTGAAAATCAATAAGACAGAGCCACCCCAAAATTTAGGGCTGCACTGCATACAAGGACCTCAACTTGGATACACCTTAAGTATCCCAGAAAATATAAACATGGTTCAAAAAATTGTGGTACTTACGTACGATGGAATATCCCTCAGCCATGAAATCAATGTCATAAGACCAGTAGCAGCAAAATGGGTGGATTCAGGTACGATGATTCTAAGTGAAATAAGTCACACAGAAAAAGAAACTTATCATAAGATATCACTTATGAAGATCCTGTAAACATGGCTACACTTGAACTGAGTTAGGAAAGAGAACAGTGTCTCACATTTAGAAAACACTCTTATACCTGCTTAAGGGGGAAGGAGAGGTGGGGTGATGCATAAAACCAGAGTTTGATATAAGCACAGGTACCGTTCCAAAAACCAACTATGGAATAGACAAGACCTACACCTTCCTCAGTGAAAGGGACTGAAAACCCCATATTTCCCGCAGAGGAAAATATCTGACTAGTAAGAATCTTAAAACCTATGTATTGATATGTCTCCGTAAGGGAATCAAGTGTGTCTAGACTGGCATAAACATGGCAGCGAGAATCAGCTCAAACCCACTATAAAAAGGAATTTCAAAAACAAAACAAAAAAACTGGGAAATTCTTTACAATTCCTTCAGGGTCTCTGATGAAAGCTGGAATGACCCTATCTACAACGACAGCTGGATGTGACATAAGGAGGGACACTTGGGACTGAGACGATTGGTGAGATTGGGTGAGCAAATGCAGACCCTTTAAAGCAATAATGCATGGCACCCATTCCATGGGTCCGAACTCTCCAGGTTGAAGGGAATATTACTACAGCTATAACATGTGCGGGAAACCTAGAGAACGGACACACTGTGAATACGAAAGGTTTCTAAAACTCAAAGAATAAACCCTCTCCTGGTACTCCGGTTTGACTTTCTGGCTGCTTTACTATCAACCTCCCAACTTGGAGAGACAGCCCCTTTAACCTCTTGGTTTGCACAGGTTGCCAATTTGGCAGAGGATGAAAGGGAAGAGGGAGAACCAATGAGAGAGTAGCTGTTAGGCATTTGGATGGGCACATATCAGTGTAATTTCCCGGCAGGAAGAAGAATTAACCAAATTCTCAGCCACCCACCGGGAACCAGTATAGGTCCTGAACCAAAATTTTGGACTTGCGGTCAGCTCTCCAAAAACGAGTTGAAAAATGGAGCTCAGGGACACAGCAATTCACAAACTGGCCGAGTAATAAAGGACAACTATCGTCCAAAAATCTGTTGACGGAAGGCAACGAGGCGGACTTGAAAGCGAGGCAGAATAGCAGGAAACAGATTTCAAGAGGTACGTTGGAATCGCCTTTAAAGCACAGGAAGAGGGGCACAACTTCGACAATGATGCACTTGGCCAAAAAGGGCGTATGCGTTTTCTCCTGAATATATTCAGGAGAAAACGCATACGCCCTTTTTGGCCAAGCAAGCAAGCGGGCAATGCAAATCTGCACTACAAAGAAGTATCACTTCCCACCGGTCAAAAGGGACATCCACAAAATGTGTAAGAACAAGAAAGGCAAGACAGGCCCTGGAGAACAGGGAGCCTTGTTATGCTGATGGGCGGGATGTAAATTGCCAACTGCCTCTCTGGAGGAGTGCATTCTGTTCCCTAAAACAAGTAAAGAACAGAGCTACAGAGCCAAGGGCACTACCAGTCTAGGGAATATACCTTGGGAAAACTGAAAATCAATAAGACAGAGCCACCCCAAAATTTAGGGCTGCACTGCATACAAGGACCTCAACTTGGATACACCTTAAGTATGCCAGAAAATATAAACATGGTTCAAAAAATTGTGGTACTTACGTACGATGGAATATCCCTCAGCCATGAAATCAATGTCATAAGACCAGTAGCAGCAAAATGGGTGGATTCAGGTACGATGATTCTAAGTGAAATAAGTCACACAGAAAAAGAAACTTATCATAAGATATCACTTATGAAGATCCTGTAAACATGGCTACACTTGAACTGAGTTAGGAAAGAGAACAGTGTCTCACATTTAGAAAACACTCTTATACCTGCTTAAGGGGGAAGGAGAGGTGGGGTGATGCATAAAACCAGAGTTTGATATAAGCACAGGTACCGTTCCAAAAACCAACTATGGAATAAACAGGACCTACACCGTCCTCAGTGAAAGGGACTCAAAACCCCATATTTCCCGCAGAGGAAAATATCTGACTAGTAAGAATCTTAAAACCTATGTATTGATATGTCTCCGTTAGGGAATCAAGTGTGTCTAGACTGGCATAAACATGGCAGCGAGAATCAGCTCAAACCCACTATAAAAAGGAATTTCAAAAACAAAACAAAAAAACTGGGAAATTCTTTACAATTCCTTCAGGGTCTCTGATGAAAGCTGGAATGACCCTATCTACAACGACAGCTGGATGTGGCATAAAGAGGGACACTTGGGACTGAGACGATTGGTGAGATTGGGTGTGCAAATGCAGACACTTTAAAGCAATAATGCATGGCACCCATTCCATGGCTCCGAACTCTCCAGGTTGAAGGGAATATTACTACAGCTATAACATGTGCGGGAACCCTAGAGAACGGACACACTGTGAATACGAAAGGTTTCTAAAACTCAACAAATAGTCCCTCTCCTGGTGCTCCGGTTTGACTTTCCGTCTGCTTTACTATCAACCTCCCAACTTGGAGAGACAGCCCCTTTAACCTCTTGGTTCGCACAGGTTGCCAATTTGGCAGAGGATGAAAGGGAAGAGGGAGAACCAATGAGAGAGTAGCTGTTAGGCATTTGGACGGGCACATATCGCTGTAATTTCCCGGCAGGAAGAAGAATTAACCAAATTCTCAGCCACCCACCGGGAACCAGTATAGGTCCTGAACCAAAATTTTGGACTTGCGGTCAGCTCACCAAAAACGAGTTGAAAAATGGAGCTCAGGGGCACAGCAATTCACAAACTGGCCGAGTAATAAAGGACAACTATCGTCCAAAAATCTGTTGAGGGAAGGCAACGAGGCGGACTTGAAAGCGAGGCAGAATAGCAGGAAACAGATTTCAAGAGGTATGTTGGAATCGCCTTTAAAGCACAGGAAGAGGGGCACAACTTCGACAATGATGCACTTGGCCAAAAAGGGCGTATGCGTTTTCTCCTGAATATATTCAGGAGAAAATGCATACGCCCTTTTTGGCCAAGCAAGCAAGCGGGCAATGCAAATCTGCACTACAAAGAAGTATCACTTCCCACCGGTCAAAAGGGACATCCACAAAATATGTAAGAACAAGAAAGCAAGACAGGCCCTGGAGAACAGGGAGCCTTGTTATGCTGATGGGCGGGATGTAAATTGCCAACTGCCTCTCTGGAGGAGTGCATTCTGTTCCCTAAAACAAGTAAAGAACAGAGCTACAGAGCCAAGGGCACTACCAGTCTAGGGAATATACCTTGGGAAAACTGAAAATCAATAAGACAGAACCACCCCAAAATTTAAGGCTGCACTGCATACAAGGACCTCAACTTGGATACACCTTAAGTATCCCAGAAAATATAAACATGGTTCAAAAAATTGTGGTACTTACGTACGATGGAATATCCCTCAGCCATGAAATCAATGTCATAAGACAAGTAGCAGCAAAATGGGTGGATTCAGGTACGATGATTCTAAGTGAAATAAGTCACACAGAAAAAGAAACTTATCATAAGATATCACTTATGAAGATCCTGTAAACATGGCTACACTTGAACAGAGTTAGGAAAGAGAACAGTGTCTCACATTTAGAAAACACTCTTATACCTGCTTAAGGGGGAAGGAGAGGTGGGGTGATGCATAAAACCAGAGTTTGATATAAGCACAGGTACCGTTCCAAAAACCAACTATGGAATAGACAAGACCTATACCGTCCTCAGCGAAAGGGACTCAAAACCCCATATTTCCCGCAGAGGAAAATATCTGACTAGTAAGAATCTTAAAACCTATGTATTGATATGTCTCCGTAAGGGAATCAAGTGTGTCTAGACTGGCATAAACATGGCAGCGAGAATCAGCTCAAACCCACTATAAAAAGGAATTTCAAAAACAAAACAAAAAAACTGGGAAATTCTTTACAATTCCTTCAGGGTCTCTGATGAAGGCTGGAATGACCCTATCTACAATGACAGCTGGATGTGGCATAAGGAGGGACACTTGGGACTGAGACGATTGGTGAGATTGGGTGAGCAAATGCAGACCCTTTAAAGCAATAATGCATGGCACCCATTCCATGGGTCCGAACTCTCCAGGTTGAAGGGAATATTACTACAGCTATAACATGTGCGGGAAACCTAGAGAACGGACACACTGTGAATACGAAAGGTTTCTAAAACTCAACGAATAGTCCCTCTCCTGGTGCTCCGGTTTGACTTTCCGTCTGCTTTACTATCAACCTCCCAACTTGGAGAGACAGCCCCTTTAACCTCTTGGTTCGCACAGGTTGCCAATTTGGCAGAGGATGAAAGCGAAGAGGGAGAACCAATGAGAGAGTAGCTGTTAGGCATTTGGACGGGCACATATCACTGTAATTTCCCGGCAGGAAGAAGAATTAACCAAATTCTCAGCCACCCACCGGGAACCAGTATAGGTCCTGAACCAAAATTTTGGACTTGCGGTCAGCTCACCAAAAACGAGTTGAAAAATGGAGCTCAGGGGCACAGCAATTCACAAACTGGCCGAGTAATAAAGGACAACTATCGTCCAAAAATCTGTTGAGGGAAGGCAACGAGGCGGACTTGAAAGCGAGGCAGAATAGCAGGAAACAGATTTCAAGAGGTACGTTGGAATCGCCTTTAAAGCACAGGAAGAGGGGCACAACTTCGACAATGATGCACTTGGCCAAAAAGGGCGTATGCGTTTTCTCCTGAATATATTCAGGAGAAAACGCATACGCCCTTTTTGGCCAAGCAAGCAAGCGGGCAATGCAAATCTGCACTACAAAGAAGTATCACTTCCCACCGGTCAAAAGGGACATCCACAAAATGTGTAAGAACAAGAAAGGCAAGACAGGCCCTGGAGAACAGGGAGCCTTGTTATGCTGATGGGCGGGATGTAAATTGCCAACTGCCTCTCTGGAGGAGTGCATTCTGTTCCCTAAAACAAGTAAAGAACAGAGCTACAGAGCCAAGGGCACTACCAGTCTAGGGAATATACCTTGGGAAAACTGAAAATCAATAAGACAGAGCCATCCCAAAATTTAGGGCTGCACTGCATACAAGGACCTCAACTTGGATACACCTTAAGTATCCCAGAAAATATAAACATGGTTCAAAAAATTGTGGTACTTACGTACGATGGAATATCCCTCAGCCATGAAATCAATGTCATAAGACCAGTAGCAGCAAAATGGGTGGATTCAGGTACGATGATTCTAAGTTGAATAAGTCACACAGAAAAAGAAACTTATCATAAGATATCACTTATGAAGATCCTGTAAACATGGCTACACTTGAACTGAGTTAGGAAAGAGAACAGTGTCTCACATTTAGAAAACACTCTTATACCTGCTTAAGGGGGAAGGAGAGGTGGGGTGATGCATAAAACCAGAGTTTGATATAAGCACAGGTACCGTTCCAAAAACCAACTATGGAATAAACAGGACCTACACCGTCCTCAGTGAAAGGGACTCAAAACCCCATATTTCCCGCAGAGGAAAATATCTGACTAGTAAGAATCTTAAAACCTATGTATTGATATGTCTCCATAAGGGAATAAAGTGTGTCTAGACTGGCATAAACATGGCAGCGAGAATCAGCTCAAACCCACTATAAAAAGGAATTTCAAAAACAAAACAAAAAAACTGGGAAATTCTTTACAATTCCTTCAGGGTCTCTGATGAAAGCTGGAATGACCCTATCTACAACGACAGCTGGATGTGGCATAAGGAGGGACACTTGGGACTGAGACGATTGGTGAGATTGGGTGAGCAAATGAAGACCCTTTAAAGCAATAATGCATGGCACCCATTCCATGGGTCCGAACTCTCCAGGTTGAAGGGAATATTACTACAGCTATAACATGTGCGGGAAACCTAGAGAACGGACACACTGTGAATACGAAAGGTTTCTAAAACTCAACGAATAGTCCCTCTCCTGGTGCTCCGGTTTGACTTTCCGTCTGCTTTACTATCAACCTCCCAACTTGGAGAGACAGCCCCTTTAACCTCTTGGTTCACACAGGTTGCCAATTTGGCAGAGGATGAAAGGGAAGAGGGAGAACCAATGAGAGAGTAGCTGTTAGGCATTTGGACAGGCATATATCACTGTAATTTCCCGGCAGGAAGAAGAATTAACCAAATTCTCAGCCACCCACCGGGAACCAGTATAGGTCCTGAACCAAAATTTTGGACTTGCGGTCAGCTCACCAAAAACGAGTTGAAAAATGGAGCTCAGGGGCACAGCAATTCACAAACTGGCCAAGTAATAAAGGACAACTATCGTCCAAAAATCTGTTGAGGGAAGGCAACGAGGCGGACTTGAAAGCGAGGCAGAATAGCAGGAAACAGATTTCAAGAGGTACGTTGGAATCGCCTTTAAAGCACAGGAAGAGGGGCACAACTTCGACAATGATGCACTTGGCCAAAAAGGGCGTATGCGTTTTCTCCTGAATATATTCAGGAGAAAACGCATACGCCCTTTTTGGCCAAGCAAGCAAGCGGGCAATGCAAATCTGCACTACAAAGAAGTATCACTTCCCACCGGTCAAAAGGGACATCCACAAAATGTGTAAGAACAAGAAAGGCAAGACAGGCCCTGGAGAACAGGGAGCCTTGTTATGCTGATGGGCGGGATGTAAATTGCCAACTGCCTCTCTGGAGGAGTGCATTCTGTTCCCTAAAACAAGTAAAGAACAGAGCTACAGAGCCAAGGGCACTACCAGTCTAGGGAATATACCTTGGGAAAACTGAAAATCAATAAGACAGAGCCACCCCAAAATTTAGGGCTGCACTGCATACAAGGACCTCAACTTGGATACACCTTAAGTATGCCAGAAAATATAAACATGGTTCAAAAAATTGTGGTACTTACGTACGATGGAATACCCCTCAGGCATGAAATCAATGTCATAAGACCAGTAGCAGCAAAATGGGTGGATTCAGGTACGATGATTCTAAGTGAAATAAGTCACACAGAAAAAGAAACTTATCATAAGATATCACTTATGAAGATCCTGTAAACATGGCTACACTTGAACTGAGTTAGGAAAGAGAACAGTGTCTCACATTTAGAAAACACTCTTATACCTGCTTAAGGGGGAAGGAGAGGTGGGGTGATGCATAAAACCAGAGTTTGATATAAGCACAGGTACCGTTCCAAAAACCAACTATGGAATAATCAGGACCTACACCGTCCTCAGTGAAAGGGACTCAAAACCACATATTTCCCGCAGAGGAAAATATCTGACTAGTAAGAATCTTAAAACCTATGTATTGATATGTCTCCGTAAGGGAATCAAGTGTGTCTAGACTGGCATAAACATGGCAGCGAGAATCAGCTCAAACCCACTATAAAAAGGAATTTCAAAAACAAAACAAAAAAACTGGGAAATTCTTTACAATTCCTTCAGGGTCTCTGATGAAAGCTGGAATGACCCTATCTACAACGACAGCTGGATGTGGCATAAGGAGGGACACTTGGGACTGAGACGATTGGTGAGATTGGGTGAGCAAATGCAGACCCTTTAAAGCAATAATGCATGGCACCCATTCCATGGGTCCGAACTCTCCAGGTTGAAAGGAATATTACGACAGCTATAACATGTGCGGGAAACCTAGAGAACGGACACACTGTGAATATGAAAGGTTTCTAAAATTCAACGAATAGTCCCTCTCCTGGTGCTCCGGTTTGACTTTCCGTCTGCTTTACTATCAACCTCCCAACTTGGAGAGACAGCCCCTTTAACCTCTTGGTTCGCACAGGTTGACAATTTGGCAGAGGATGAAAGGGAAGAGGGAGAACCATTGAGAGAGTAGCTGTTAGGCATTTGGACGGGCACATATCACTGTAATTTCCCGGCAGGAAGAAGAATTAACCAAATTCTCAGCCACCCACCGGGAACCAGTATAGGTCCTAAACCAAAATTTTGGACTTGCGGTCAGCTCACCAAAAACGAGTTGAAAAATGGAGCTCAGGGGCACAGCAATTCACAAACTGGCCGAGTAATAAAGGACAACTATCGTCCAAAAATCTGTTGAGGGAAGGCAACGAGGCGGACTTGAAAGCGAGGCAGAATAGCAGGAAACAGATTTCAAGAGGTACGTTGGAATCGCCTTTAAAGCACAGGAAGAGGGGCACAACTTCGACAATGATGCACTTGGCCAAAAAGGGCGTATGCGTTTTCTCCTGAATATATTCAGGAGAAAACGCATACGCCCTTTTTGGCCAAGCAAGCAAGCGGGCAATGCAAATCTGCACTACAAAGAAGTATCACTTCCCACCGGTCAAAAGGGACATCCACAAAATGTGTAAGAACAAGAAAGCCAAGACAGGCCCTGGAGAACAGGGAGCCTTGTTATGCTGATGGGCGGGATGTAAATTGCCAACGGCCTCTCTGGAGGAGTGCATTCTGTTCCCTAAAACAAGTAAAGAACAGAGCTACAGAGCCAAGGGCACTACCAGTCTAGGGAATATACCTTGGGAAAACTGAAAATCAATAAGACAGAGCCACCCCAAAATTTAGGGCTGCACTGCATACAAGGACCTCAACTTGGATACACCTTAAGTATCCCAGAAAATATAAACATGGTTCAAAAAATTGTGGTACTTACGTACGATGGAATATCCCTCAGCCATGAAATCAATGTCATAAGACCAGTAGCAGCAAAATGGGTGGATTCAGGTACGATGATTCTAAGTGAAATAAGTCACACAGAAAAAGAAACTTATCATAAGATATCACTTATGAAGATCCTGTAAACATGGCTACACTTGAACTGAGTTAGGAAAGAGAAGAGTGTCTCACATTTAGAAAACACTCTTATACCTGCTTAAGGGGGAAGGAGAGGTGGGCTGATGCATAAAACCAGAGTTTGATATAAGCACAGGTACCGTTCCAAAAACCAACTATGGAATAGACAAGACCTACACCGTCCTCAGTGAAAGGGACTCAAAACCCCATATTTCCCGCAGAGGAAAATATCTGACTAGTAAGAATCTTAAAACCTATGTATTGATATGTCTCCGTAAGGGAATCAAGTGTGTCTAGACTGGCATAAACATGGCAGCGAGAATCAGCTCAAACCCACTATAAAAAGGAATTTCAAAAACAAAACAAAAAACTGGGAAATTCTTTACAATTCCTTCGGGGTGTCTGATGAAAGCTGGAATGACCCTATCTACAACGACAGCTGGATGTGGCATAAGGAGGGACACTTGGGACTGCGACGATTGGTGAGATTGGGTAAGCAAATGCAGACCCTTTAAAGCAATAATGCATGGCACCCATTCCATGGCTCCGAACTCTCCAGGTTGAAGGGAATATTACTACAGCTATAACATGTGCGGGAAACCTAGAGAACGGACACACTGTGAATACGAAAGGTTTCTAAAACTCAACGAATAGTCCCTCTCCTGGTGCTCCAGTTTGACTTTCCGGCTGCTTTACTATCAACCTCCCAACTTGGAGAGACAGCCCCTTTAACCTCTTGGTTCGCACAGGTTGCCAATTTGGCAGAGGATGAAAGGGAAGAGGGAGAACCAATGAGAGAGTAGCTGTTAGGCATTTGGATGGGCACATATCACTGTAATTTCCCGGCAGGAAGAAGAATTAACCAAATTCTCAGCCACCCACCGGGAACCAGTATAGGTCCTGAACCAAAATTTTGGACTTGCGGTCAGCTCTCCAAAAAAGAGTTGAAAAATGGAGCTCAGGGACACAGCAATTCACAAACTGGCCGAGTAATAAAGGACAACTATCGTCCAAAAATCTGTTGAGGGAAGGCAACGAGGCGGACTTGAAAGCGAGGCAGAATAGCAGGAAACAGATTTCAAGAGGTACGTTGGAATCGCCTTTAAAGCACAGGAAGAGGGGCACAACTTCGACAATGACGCACTTGGCCAAAAAGGGCGTATGCGTTTTCTCCTGAATATATTCAGGAGAAAACGCATACGCCCTTTTTGGCCAAGCAAGCAAGCGGGCAATGCAAATCTGCACTACAAAGAAGTATCACTTCCCACCGGTCAAAAGGGACATCCACAAAATGTGTAAGAACAAGAAAGCCAAGACAGGCCCTGGAGAACAGGGAGCCTTGTTATGCTGATGGGCGGGATGTAAATTGCCAACTGCCTCTCTGGAGGAGTGCATTCTGTTCCCAACAACAAGTAAAGAACAGAGCTACAGAGCCAAGGGCACTACCAGTCTAGGGAATATACCTTGGGAAAACTGAAAATCAATAAGACAGAGCCACCCCAAAATCTAGGGCTGCACTGCATACAAGGACCTCAACTTGGATACACCTTAAGTATCCCAGAAAATATAAACATGGTTCAAAAAATTGTGGCACTTACGTATGATGGAATATCCCTCAGCCATGAAATCAATGTCATAAGACCAGTAGCAGCAAAATGGGTGGATTCAGGTACAATGATTCTAAGTGAAATAAGTCACACAGAAAAAGAAACTTATCATAAGATATCACTTATGAAGATCCTGTAAACATGGCTACACTTGAACTGAGTTAGGAAAGAGAACAGTGTCTCACATTTAGAAAACACTCTTATACCTGCTTAAGGGGGAAGGAGAGGTGGGGTGATGCATAAAACCAGAGTTTGATATAAGCACAGGTACCGTTCCAAAAACCAACTATGGAATAGACAAGACCTACACCTTCCTCAGTGAAAGGGACTGAAAACCCCATATTTCCCGCAGAGGAAAATATCTGACTAGTAAGAATCTTAAAACCTATGTATTGATATGTCTCCGTAAGGGAATCAAGTGTGTCTAGACTGGCATAAACATGGCAGCGAGAATCAGCTCAAACCCACTATAAAAAGGAATTTCAAAAACAAAACAAAAAAACTGGGAAATTCTTTACAATTCCTTCAGGGTCTCTGATGAAAGCTGGAATGACCCTATCTACAACGACAGCTGGATGTGGCATAAGGAGGGACACTTGGGACTGAGACGATTGGTGAGATTGGGTGAGCAAATGCAGACACTTTAAAGCAATAATGCATGGCACCCATTCCATGGGTCCGAACTCTCCAGGTTGAAAGGAATATTACTACAGCTATAACATGTGCGGGAAACCTAGAGAACGGACACACTGTGAATACGAAAGGTTTCTAAAACTCAACGAATAGTCCCTCTCCTGGTGCTCCGGTTTGACTTTCCGTCTGCTTTACTATCAACCTCCCAACTTGGAGAGACAGCCCCTTTAACCTCTTGGTTCGCACAGGTTGCCAATTTGGCAGAGGATGAAAGGGAAGAGGGAGAACCAATGAGAGAGTAGCTGTTAGGCATTTGGACGGGCACATATCACTGTAATTTCCCGGCAGGAAGAAGAATTAACCAAATTCTCAGCCACCCACCGGGAACCAGTATAGGTCCTGAACCAAAATTTTGGACTTGCGGTCAGCTCACCAAAAACGAGTTGAAAAATGGAGCTCAGGGGCACAGCAATTCACAAACTGGCCGAGTAATAAAGGACAACTATCGTCCAAAAATCTGTTGAGGGAAGGCAACGAGGCGGACTTGAAAGCGAGGCAGAATAGCAGGAAACAGATTTCAAGAGGTACGTTGGAATCGCCTTTAAAGCACAGGAAGAGGGGCACAACTTCGACAATGATGCACTTGGCCAAAAAGGGCGTATGCGTTTTCTCCTGAATATATTCAGGAGAAAATGCATACGCCCTTTTTGGCCAAGCAAGCAAGCGGGCAATGCAAATCTGCACTACAAAGAAGTATCACTTCCCACCGGTCAAAAGGGACATCCACAAAATGTGTAAGAACAAGAAAGGCAAGACAGGCCCTGGAGAACAGGGAGCCTTGTTATGCTGATGGGCGGGATGTAAATTGCCAACTGCCTCTCTGGAGGAGTGCATTCTGTTCCCTAAAACAAGTAAAGAACAGAGCTACAGAGCCAAGGGCACTACCAGTCTAGGGAATATACCTTGGGAAAACTGAAAATCAATAAGACAGAACCACCCCAAAATTTAAGGCTGCACTGCATACAAGGACCTCAACTTGGATACACCTTAAGTATCCCAGAAAATATAAACATGGTTCAAAAAATTGTGGTACTTACGTACGATGGAATATCCCTCAGCCATGAAATCAATGTCATAAGACAAGTAGCAGCAAAATGGGTGGATTCAGGTACGATGATTCTAAGTGAAATAAGTCACACAGAAAAAGAAACTTATCATAAGATATCACTTATGAAGATCCTGTAAACATGGCTACACTTGAACAGAGTTAGGAAAGAGAACAGTGTCTCACATTTAGAAAACTCTCTTATACCTGCTTAAGGGGGAAGGAGAGGTGGGGTGATGCATAAAACCAGAGTTTGATATAAGCACAGGTACCGTTCCAAAAACCAACTATGGAATAGACAAGACCTACAACGTCCTCAGCGAAAGGGACTCAAAACCCCATATTTCCCGCAGAGGAAAATATCTGACTAGTAAGAATCTTAAAACCTATGTATTGATATGTCTCCGTAAGGGAATCAAGTGTGTCTAGACTGGCATAAACATGGCAGCGAGAATCAGCTCAAACCCACTATAAAAAGGAATTTCAAAAACAAAACAAAAAAACTGGGAAATTCTTTACAATTCCTTCAGGGTCTCTGATGAAAGCTGGAATGACCCTATCTACAACGACAGCTGGATGTGGCATAAGGAGGGACACTTGGGACTGAGACGATTGGTGAGATTGGGTGAGCAAATGCAGACCCTTTAAAGCAATAATGCATGGCACCCATTCCATGGGTCCGAACTCTCCAGGTTGAAAGGAATATTACTACAGCTATAACATGTGCGGGAAACCTAGAGAACGGACACACTGTGAATATGAAAGGTTTCTAAAATTCAACGAATAGTCCCTCTCCTGGTGCTCCGGTTTGACTTTCCGTCTGCTTTACTATCAACCTCCCAACTTGGAGAGACAGCCCCTTTAACCTCTTGGTTCGCACAGGTTGACAATTTGGCAGAGGATGAAAGGGAAGAGGGAGAACCATTGAGAGAGTAGCTGTTAGGCATTTGGACGGGCACATATCACTGTAATTTCCCGGCAGGAAGAAGAATTAACCAAATTCTCAGCCACCCACCGGGAACCAGTATAGGTCCTAAACCAAAATTTTGGACTTGCGGTCAGCTCACCAAAAACGAGTTGAAAAATGGAGCTCAGGGGCACAGCAATTCACAAACTGGCCGAGTAATAAAGGACAACTATCGTCCAAAAATCTGTTGAGGGAAGGCAACGAGGCGGACTTGAAAGCGAGGCAGAATAGCAGGAAACAGATTTCAAGAGGTACGTTGGAATCGCCTTTAAAGCACAGGAAGAGGGGCACAACTTCGACAATGATGCACTTGGCCAAAAAGGGCGTATGCGTTTTCTCCTGAATATATTCAGGAGAAAACGCATACGCCCTTTTTGGCCAAGCAAGCAAGCGGGCAATGCAAATCTGCACTACAAAGAAGTATCACTTCCCACCGGTCAAAAGGGACATCCACAAAATGTGTAAGAACAAGAAAGGCAAGACAGGCCCTGGAGAACAGGGAGCCTTGTTATGCTGATGGGCGGGATGTAAATTGCCAACTGCCTCTCTGGAGGAGTGCATTCTGTTCCCTAAAACAAGTAAAGAACAGAGCTACAGAGCCAAGGGCACTACCAGTCTAGGGAATATACCTTGGGAAAACTGAAAATCAATAAGACAGAGCCACCCCAAAATTTAGGGCTGCACTGCATACAAGGACCTCAACTTGGATACACCTTAAGTATCCCAGAAAATATAAACATGGTTCAAAAAATTGTGGTACTTACGTACGATGGAATATCCCTCAGCCATGAAATCAATGTCATAAGACCAGTAGCAGCAAAATGGGTGGATTCAGGTACGATGATTCTAAGTGAAATAAGTCACACAGAAAAAGAAACTTATCATAAGATATCACTTATGAAGATCCTGTAAACATGGCTACACTTGAACTGAGTTAGGAAAGAGAACAGTGTCTCACATTTAGAAAACACTCTTATACCTGCTTAAGGGGGAAGGAGAGGTGGGGTGATGCATAAAACCAGAGTTTGATATAAGCACAGGTACCGTTCCAAAAACCAACTATGGAATAGACAAGACCTACACCGTCCTCAGTGAAAGGGACTCAAAACCCCATATTTCCCGCAGAGGAAAATATCTGACTAGTAAGAATCTTAAAACCTATGTATTGATATGTCTCTGTAAGGGAATCAAGTGTGTCTAGACTGGCATAAACATGGCAGCGAGAATCAGCTCAAACCCACTATAAAAAGGAATTTCAAAAACAAAACAAAAAACTGGGAAATTCTTTACAATTCCTTCGGGGTGTCTGATGAAAGCTGGAATGACCCTATCTACAACGACAGCTGGATGTGGCATAAGGAGGGACACTTGGGACTGAGACGATTGGTGAGATTGGGTGAGCAAATGCAGACCCTTTAAAGCAATAATGCATGGCACCCATTCCATGGGTCCGAACTCTCCAGGTTGAAGGGAATATTACTACAGCTATAACATGTGCGGGAAACCTAGAGAACGGACACACTGTGAATACGAAAGGTTTCTAAAACTCAACGAATAGTCCCTCTCCTGGTGCTCCGGTTTGACTTTCCGGCTGCTTTACTATCAACCTCCCAACTTGGAGAGACAGCCCCTTTAACCTCTTGGTTCGCACAGGTTGCCAATTTGGCAGAGGATGAAAGGGAAGAGGGAGAACCAATGAGAGAGTAGCTGTTAGGCATTTGGATGGGCACATATCACTGTAATTTCCCGGCAGGAAGAAGAATTAACCAAATTCTCAGCCACCCACCGGGAACCAGTATAGGTCCTGAAACAAAATTTTGGACTTGCGGTCAGCTCTCCAAAAACGAGTTGAAAAATGGAGCTCAGGGGCACAGCAATTCACAAACTGGCCGAGTAATAAAGGACAACTATCGTCCAAAAATCTGTTGAGGGAAGGCAACGAGGCGGACTTGAAAGTGAGGCAGAATAGCAGGAAACAGATTTCAAGAGGTACGTTGGAATCGCCTTTAAAGCACAGGAAGAGGGGCACAACTTCGACAATGATGCACTTGGCCAAAAAGGGCGTATGCGTTTTCTCCTGAATATATTCAGGAGAAAACGCATACGCCCTTTTTGGCCAAGCAAGCAAGCGGGCAATGCAAATCTGCACTACAAAGAAGTATCACTTCCCACCGGTCAAAAGGGACATCCACAAAATGTGTAAGAACAAGAAAGCCAAGACAGGCCCTGGAGAACAGGGAGCCTTGTTATGCTGATGGGCGGGATGTAAATTGCCAACTGCCTCTCTGGAGGAGTGCATTCTGTTCCCTAAAACAAGTAAAGAACAGAGCTACAGAGCCAAGGGCACTACCAGTCTAGGGAATATACCTTGGGAAAACTGAAAATCAATAAGACAGAGCCACCCCAAAATTTAGGGCTGCACTGCATACAAGGACCTCAACTTGGATACACCTTAAGTATCCCAGAAAATATAAACATGGTTCAAAAAATTGTGGTACTTACGTACGATGGAATATCCCTCAGCCATGAAATCAATGTCATAAGACCAGTAGCAGCAAAATGGGTGGATTCAGGTACGATGATTCTAAGTGAAATAAGTCACACAGAAAAAGAAACTTATCATAAGATATCACTTATGAAGATCCTGTAAACATGGCTACACTTGAACTGAGTTAGGAAAGAGAACAGTGTCTCACATTTAGAAAACACTCTTATACCTGCTTAAGGGGGAAGGAGAGGTGGGGTGATGCATAAAACCAGAGTTTGATATAAGCACAGGTACCGTTCCAAAAACCAACTATGGAATAGACAAGACCTACACCTTCCTCAGTGAAAGGGACTGAAAACCCCATATTTCCCGCAGAGGAAAATATCTGACTAGTAAGAATCTTAAAACCTATGTATTGATATGTCTCCGTAAGGGAATCAAGTGTGTCTAGACTGGCATAAACATGGCAGCGAGAATCAGCTCAAACCCACTATAAAAAGGAATTTCAAAAACAAAACAAAAAAACTGGGAAATTCTTTACAATTCCTTCAGGGTCTCTGATGAAAGCTGGAATGACCCTATCTACAACGACAGCTGGATGTGACATAAGGAGGGACACTTGGGACTGAGACGATTGGTGAGATTGGGTGAGCAAATGCAGACCCTTTAAAGCAATAATGCATGGCACCCATTCCATGGGTCCGAACTCTCCAGGTTGAAGGGAATATTACTACAGCTATAACATGTGCGGGAAACCTAGAGAACGGACACACTGTGAATACGAAAGGTTTCTAAAACTCAAAGAATAAACCCTCTCCTGGTACTCCGGTTTGACTTTCTGGCTGCTTTACTATCAACCTCCCAACTTGGAGAGACAGCCCCTTTAACCTCTTGGTTTGCACAGGTTGCCAATTTGGCAGAGGATGAAAGGGAAGAGGGAGAACCAATGAGAGAGTAGCTGTTAGGCATTTGGATGGGCACATATCAGTGTAATTTCCCGGCAGGAAGAAGAATTAACCAAATTCTCAGCCACCCACCGGGAACCAGTATAGGTCCTGAACCAAAATTTTGGACTTGCGGTCAGCTCTCCAAAAACGAGTTGAAAAATGGAGCTCAGGGACACAGCAATTCACAAACTGGCCGAGTAATAAAGGACAACTATCGTCCAAAAATCTGTTGACGGAAGGCAACGAGGCGGACTTGAAAGCGAGGCAGAATAGCAGGAAACAGATTTCAAGAGGTACGTTGGAATCGCCTTTAAAGCACAGGAAGAGGGGCACAACTTCGACAATGATGCACTTGGCCAAAAAGGGCGTATGCGTTTTCTCCTGAATATATTCAGGAGAAAACGCATACGCCCTTTTTGGCCAAGCAAGCAAGCGGGCAATGCAAATCTGCACTACAAAGAAGTATCACTTCCCACCGGTCAAAAGGGACATCCACAAAATGTGTAAGAACAAGAAAGGCAAGACAGGCCCTGGAGAACAGGGAGCCTTGTTATGCTGATGGGCGGGATGTAAATTGCCAACTGCCTCTCTGGAGGAGTGCATTCTGTTCCCTAAAACAAGTAAAGAACAGAGCTACAGAGCCAAGGGCACTACCAGTCTAGGGAATATACCTTGGGAAAACTGAAAATCAATAAGACAGAGCCACCCCAAAATTTAGGGCTGCACTGCATACAAGGACCTCAACTTGGATACACCTTAAGTATGCCAGAAAATATAAACATGGTTCAAAAAATTGTGGTACTTACGTACGATGGAATATCCCTCAGCCATGAAATCAATGTCATAAGACCAGTAGCAGCAAAATGGGTGGATTCAGGTACGATGATTCTAAGTGAAATAAGTCACACAGAAAAAGAAACTTATCATAAGATATCACTTATGAAGATCCTGTAAACATGGCTACACTTGAACTGAGTTAGGAAAGAGAACAGTGTCTCACATTTAGAAAACACTCTTATACCTGCTTAAGGGGGAAGGAGAGGTGGGGTGATGCATAAAACCAGAGTTTGATATAAGCACAGGTACCGTTCCAAAAACCAACTATGGAATAAACAGGACCTACACCGTCCTCAGTGAAAGGGACTCAAAACCCCATATTTCCCGCAGAGGAAAATATCTGACTAGTAAGAATCTTAAAACCTATGTATTGATATGTCTCCGTTAGGGAATCAAGTGTGTCTAGACTGGCATAAACATGGCAGCGAGAATCAGCTCAAACCCACTATAAAAAGGAATTTCAAAAACAAAACAAAAAAACTGGGAAATTCTTTACAATTCCTTCAGGGTCTCTGATGAAAGCTGGAATGACCCTATCTACAACGACAGCTGGATGTGGCATAAAGAGGGACACTTGGGACTGAGACGATTGGTGAGATTGGGTGTGCAAATGCAGACACTTTAAAGCAATAATGCATGGCACCCATTCCATGGCTCCGAACTCTCCAGGTTGAAGGGAATATTACTACAGCTATAACATGTGCGGGAACCCTAGAGAACGGACACACTGTGAATACGAAAGGTTTCTAAAACTCAACAAATAGTCCCTCTCCTGGTGCTCCGGTTTGACTTTCCGTCTGCTTTACTATCAACCTCCCAACTTGGAGAGACAGCCCCTTTAACCTCTTGGTTCGCACAGGTTGCCAATTTGGCAGAGGATGAAAGGGAAGAGGGAGAACCAATGAGAGAGTAGCTGTTAGGCATTTGGACGGGCACATATCGCTGTAATTTCCCGGCAGGAAGAAGAATTAACCAAATTCTCAGCCACCCACCGGGAACCAGTATAGGTCCTGAACCAAAATTTTGGACTTGCGGTCAGCTCACCAAAAACGAGTTGAAAAATGGAGCTCAGGGGCACAGCAATTCACAAACTGGCCGAGTAATAAAGGACAACTATCGTCCAAAAATCTGTTGAGGGAAGGCAACGAGGCGGACTTGAAAGCGAGGCAGAATAGCAGGAAACAGATTTCAAGAGGTATGTTGGAATCGCCTTTAAAGCACAGGAAGAGGGGCACAACTTCGACAATGATGCACTTGGCCAAAAAGGGCGTATGCGTTTTCTCCTGAATATATTCAGGAGAAAATGCATACGCCCTTTTTGGCCAAGCAAGCAAGCGGGCAATGCAAATCTGCACTACAAAGAAGTATCACTTCCCACCGGTCAAAAGGGACATCCACAAAATATGTAAGAACAAGAAAGCAAGACAGGCCCTGGAGAACAGGGAGCCTTGTTATGCTGATGGGCGGGATGTAAATTGCCAACTGCCTCTCTGGAGGAGTGCATTCTGTTCCCTAAAACAAGTAAAGAACAGAGCTACAGAGCCAAGGGCACTACCAGTCTAGGGAATATACCTTGGGAAAACTGAAAATCAATAAGACAGAACCACCCCAAAATTTAAGGCTGCACTGCATACAAGGACCTCAACTTGGATACACCTTAAGTATCCCAGAAAATATAAACATGGTTCAAAAAATTGTGGTACTTACGTACGATGGAATATCCCTCAGCCATGAAATCAATGTCATAAGACAAGTAGCAGCAAAATGGGTGGATTCAGGTACGATGATTCTAAGTGAAATAAGTCACACAGAAAAAGAAACTTATCATAAGATATCACTTATGAAGATCCTGTAAACATGGCTACACTTGAACAGAGTTAGGAAAGAGAACAGTGTCTCACATTTAGAAAACACTCTTATACCTGCTTAAGGGGGAAGGAGAGGTGGGGTGATGCATAAAACCAGAGTTTGATATAAGCACAGGTACCGTTCCAAAAACCAACTATGGAATAGACAAGACCTATACCGTCCTCAGCGAAAGGGACTCAAAACCCCATATTTCCCGCAGAGGAAAATATCTGACTAGTAAGAATCTTAAAACCTATGTATTGATATGTCTCCGTAAGGGAATCAAGTGTGTCTAGACTGGCATAAACATGGCAGCGAGAATCAGCTCAAACCCACTATAAAAAGGAATTTCAAAAACAAAACAAAAAAACTGGGAAATTCTTTACAATTCCTTCAGGGTCTCTGATGAAGGCTGGAATGACCCTATCTACAATGACAGCTGGATGTGGCATAAGGAGGGACACTTGGGACTGAGACGATTGGTGAGATTGGGTGAGCAAATGCAGACCCTTTAAAGCAATAATGCATGGCACCCATTCCATGGGTCCGAACTCTCCAGGTTGAAGGGAATATTACTACAGCTATAACATGTGCGGGAAACCTAGAGAACGGACACACTGTGAATACGAAAGGTTTCTAAAACTCAACGAATAGTCCCTCTCCTGGTGCTCCGGTTTGACTTTCCGTCTGCTTTACTATCAACCTCCCAACTTGGAGAGACAGCCCCTTTAACCTCTTGGTTCGCACAGGTTGCCAATTTGGCAGAGGATGAAAGCGAAGAGGGAGAACCAATGAGAGAGTAGCTGTTAGGCATTTGGACGGGCACATATCACTGTAATTTCCCGGCAGGAAGAAGAATTAACCAAATTCTCAGCCACCCACCGGGAACCAGTATAGGTCCTGAACCAAAATTTTGGACTTGCGGTCAGCTCACCAAAAACGAGTTGAAAAATGGAGCTCAGGGGCACAGCAATTCACAAACTGGCCGAGTAATAAAGGACAACTATCGTCCAAAAATCTGTTGAGGGAAGGCAACGAGGCGGACTTGAAAGCGAGGCAGAATAGCAGGAAACAGATTTCAAGAGGTACGTTGGAATCGCCTTTAAAGCACAGGAAGAGGGGCACAACTTCGACAATGATGCACTTGGCCAAAAAGGGCGTATGCGTTTTCTCCTGAATATATTCAGGAGAAAACGCATACGCCCTTTTTGGCCAAGCAAGCAAGCGGGCAATGCAAATCTGCACTACAAAGAAGTATCACTTCCCACCGGTCAAAAGGGACATCCACAAAATGTGTAAGAACAAGAAAGGCAAGACAGGCCCTGGAGAACAGGGAGCCTTGTTATGCTGATGGGCGGGATGTAAATTGCCAACTGCCTCTCTGGAGGAGTGCATTCTGTTCCCTAAAACAAGTAAAGAACAGAGCTACAGAGCCAAGGGCACTACCAGTCTAGGGAATATACCTTGGGAAAACTGAAAATCAATAAGACAGAGCCATCCCAAAATTTAGGGCTGCACTGCATACAAGGACCTCAACTTGGATACACCTTAAGTATCCCAGAAAATATAAACATGGTTCAAAAAATTGTGGTACTTACGTACGATGGAATATCCCTCAGCCATGAAATCAATGTCATAAGACCAGTAGCAGCAAAATGGGTGGATTCAGGTACGATGATTCTAAGTTGAATAAGTCACACAGAAAAAGAAACTTATCATAAGATATCACTTATGAAGATCCTGTAAACATGGCTACACTTGAACTGAGTTAGGAAAGAGAACAGTGTCTCACATTTAGAAAACACTCTTATACCTGCTTAAGGGGGAAGGAGAGGTGGGGTGATGCATAAAACCAGAGTTTGATATAAGCACAGGTACCGTTCCAAAAACCAACTATGGAATAAACAGGACCTACACCGTCCTCAGTGAAAGGGACTCAAAACCCCATATTTCCCGCAGAGGAAAATATCTGACTAGTAAGAATCTTAAAACCTATGTATTGATATGTCTCCATAAGGGAATAAAGTGTGTCTAGACTGGCATAAACATGGCAGCGAGAATCAGCTCAAACCCACTATAAAAAGGAATTTCAAAAACAAAACAAAAAAACTGGGAAATTCTTTACAATTCCTTCAGGGTCTCTGATGAAAGCTGGAATGACCCTATCTACAACGACAGCTGGATGTGGCATAAGGAGGGACACTTGGGACTGAGACGATTGGTGAGATTGGGTGAGCAAATGAAGACCCTTTAAAGCAATAATGCATGGCACCCATTCCATGGGTCCGAACTCTCCAGGTTGAAGGGAATATTACTACAGCTATAACATGTGCGGGAAACCTAGAGAACGGACACACTGTGAATACGAAAGGTTTCTAAAACTCAACGAATAGTCCCTCTCCTGGTGCTCCGGTTTGACTTTCCGTCTGCTTTACTATCAACCTCCCAACTTGGAGAGACAGCCCCTTTAACCTCTTGGTTCACACAGGTTGCCAATTTGGCAGAGGATGAAAGGGAAGAGGGAGAACCAATGAGAGAGTAGCTGTTAGGCATTTGGACAGGCATATATCACTGTAATTTCCCGGCAGGAAGAAGAATTAACCAAATTCTCAGCCACCCACCGGGAACCAGTATAGGTCCTGAACCAAAATTTTGGACTTGCGGTCAGCTCACCAAAAACGAGTTGAAAAATGGAGCTCAGGGGCACAGCAATTCACAAACTGGCCAAGTAATAAAGGACAACTATCGTCCAAAAATCTGTTGAGGGAAGGCAACGAGGCGGACTTGAAAGCGAGGCAGAATAGCAGGAAACAGATTTCAAGAGGTACGTTGGAATCGCCTTTAAAGCACAGGAAGAGGGGCACAACTTCGACAATGATGCACTTGGCCAAAAAGGGCGTATGCGTTTTCTCCTGAATATATTCAGGAGAAAACGCATACGCCCTTTTTGGCCAAGCAAGCAAGCGGGCAATGCAAATCTGCACTACAAAGAAGTATCACTTCCCACCGGTCAAAAGGGACATCCACAAAATGTGTAAGAACAAGAAAGGCAAGACAGGCCCTGGAGAACAGGGAGCCTTGTTATGCTGATGGGCGGGATGTAAATTGCCAACTGCCTCTCTGGAGGAGTGCATTCTGTTCCCTAAAACAAGTAAAGAACAGAGCTACAGAGCCAAGGGCACTACCAGTCTAGGGAATATACCTTGGGAAAACTGAAAATCAATAAGACAGAGCCACCCCAAAATTTAGGGCTGCACTGCATACAAGGACCTCAACTTGGATACACCTTAAGTATGCCAGAAAATATAAACATGGTTCAAAAAATTGTGGTACTTACGTACGATGGAATACCCCTCAGGCATGAAATCAATGTCATAAGACCAGTAGCAGCAAAATGGGTGGATTCAGGTACGATGATTCTAAGTGAAATAAGTCACACAGAAAAAGAAACTTATCATAAGATATCACTTATGAAGATCCTGTAAACATGGCTACACTTGAACTGAGTTAGGAAAGAGAACAGTGTCTCACATTTAGAAAACACTCTTATACCTGCTTAAGGGGGAAGGAGAGGTGGGGTGATGCATAAAACCAGAGTTTGATATAAGCACAGGTACCGTTCCAAAAACCAACTATGGAATAATCAGGACCTACACCGTCCTCAGTGAAAGGGACTCAAAACCACATATTTCCCGCAGAGGAAAATATCTGACTAGTAAGAATCTTAAAACCTATGTATTGATATGTCTCCGTAAGGGAATCAAGTGTGTCTAGACTGGCATAAACATGGCAGCGAGAATCAGCTCAAACCCACTATAAAAAGGAATTTCAAAAACAAAACAAAAAAACTGGGAAATTCTTTACAATTCCTTCAGGGTCTCTGATGAAAGCTGGAATGACCCTATCTACAACGACAGCTGGATGTGGCATAAGGAGGGACACTTGGGACTGAGACGATTGGTGAGATTGGGTGAGCAAATGCAGACCCTTTAAAGCAATAATGCATGGCACCCATTCCATGGGTCCGAACTCTCCAGGTTGAAAGGAATATTACGACAGCTATAACATGTGCGGGAAACCTAGAGAACGGACACACTGTGAATATGAAAGGTTTCTAAAATTCAACGAATAGTCCCTCTCCTGGTGCTCCGGTTTGACTTTCCGTCTGCTTTACTATCAACCTCCCAACTTGGAGAGACAGCCCCTTTAACCTCTTGGTTCGCACAGGTTGACAATTTGGCAGAGGATGAAAGGGAAGAGGGAGAACCATTGAGAGAGTAGCTGTTAGGCATTTGGACGGGCACATATCACTGTAATTTCCCGGCAGGAAGAAGAATTAACCAAATTCTCAGCCACCCACCGGGAACCAGTATAGGTCCTAAACCAAAATTTTGGACTTGCGGTCAGCTCACCAAAAACGAGTTGAAAAATGGAGCTCAGGGGCACAGCAATTCACAAACTGGCCGAGTAATAAAGGACAACTATCGTCCAAAAATCTGTTGAGGGAAGGCAACGAGGCGGACTTGAAAGCGAGGCAGAATAGCAGGAAACAGATTTCAAGAGGTACGTTGGAATCGCCTTTAAAGCACAGGAAGAGGGGCACAACTTCGACAATGATGCACTTGGCCAAAAAGGGCGTATGCGTTTTCTCCTGAATATATTCAGGAGAAAACGCATACGCCCTTTTTGGCCAAGCAAGCAAGCGGGCAATGCAAATCTGCACTACAAAGAAGTATCACTTCCCACCGGTCAAAAGGGACATCCACAAAATGTGTAAGAACAAGAAAGCCAAGACAGGCCCTGGAGAACAGGGAGCCTTGTTATGCTGATGGGCGGGATGTAAATTGCCAACGGCCTCTCTGGAGGAGTGCATTCTGTTCCCTAAAACAAGTAAAGAACAGAGCTACAGAGCCAAGGGCACTACCAGTCTAGGGAATATACCTTGGGAAAACTGAAAATCAATAAGACAGAGCCACCCCAAAATTTAGGGCTGCACTGCATACAAGGACCTCAACTTGGATACACCTTAAGTATCCCAGAAAATATAAACATGGTTCAAAAAATTGTGGTACTTACGTACGATGGAATATCCCTCAGCCATGAAATCAATGTCATAAGACCAGTAGCAGCAAAATGGGTGGATTCAGGTACGATGATTCTAAGTGAAATAAGTCACACAGAAAAAGAAACTTATCATAAGATATCACTTATGAAGATCCTGTAAACATGGCTACACTTGAACTGAGTTAGGAAAGAGAAGAGTGTCTCACATTTAGAAAACACTCTTATACCTGCTTAAGGGGGAAGGAGAGGTGGGCTGATGCATAAAACCAGAGTTTGATATAAGCACAGGTACCGTTCCAAAAACCAACTATGGAATAGACAAGACCTACACCGTCCTCAGTGAAAGGGACTCAAAACCCCATATTTCCCGCAGAGGAAAATATCTGACTAGTAAGAATCTTAAAACCTATGTATTGATATGTCTCCGTAAGGGAATCAAGTGTGTCTAGACTGGCATAAACATGGCAGCGAGAATCAGCTCAAACCCACTATAAAAAGGAATTTCAAAAACAAAACAAAAAACTGGGAAATTCTTTACAATTCCTTCGGGGTGTCTGATGAAAGCTGGAATGACCCTATCTACAACGACAGCTGGATGTGGCATAAGGAGGGACACTTGGGACTGCGACGATTGGTGAGATTGGGTAAGCAAATGCAGACCCTTTAAAGCAATAATGCATGGCACCCATTCCATGGCTCCGAACTCTCCAGGTTGAAGGGAATATTACTACAGCTATAACATGTGCGGGAAACCTAGAGAACGGACACACTGTGAATACGAAAGGTTTCTAAAACTCAACGAATAGTCCCTCTCCTGGTGCTCCAGTTTGACTTTCCGGCTGCTTTACTATCAACCTCCCAACTTGGAGAGACAGCCCCTTTAACCTCTTGGTTCGCACAGGTTGCCAATTTGGCAGAGGATGAAAGGGAAGAGGGAGAACCAATGAGAGAGTAGCTGTTAGGCATTTGGATGGGCACATATCACTGTAATTTCCCGGCAGGAAGAAGAATTAACCAAATTCTCAGCCACCCACCGGGAACCAGTATAGGTCCTGAACCAAAATTTTGGACTTGCGGTCAGCTCTCCAAAAAAGAGTTGAAAAATGGAGCTCAGGGACACAGCAATTCACAAACTGGCCGAGTAATAAAGGACAACTATCGTCCAAAAATCTGTTGAGGGAAGGCAACGAGGCGGACTTGAAAGCGAGGCAGAATAGCAGGAAACAGATTTCAAGAGGTACGTTGGAATCGCCTTTAAAGCACAGGAAGAGGGGCACAACTTCGACAATGACGCACTTGGCCAAAAAGGGCGTATGCGTTTTCTCCTGAATATATTCAGGAGAAAACGCATACGCCCTTTTTGGCCAAGCAAGCAAGCGGGCAATGCAAATCTGCACTACAAAGAAGTATCACTTCCCACCGGTCAAAAGGGACATCCACAAAATGTGTAAGAACAAGAAAGCCAAGACAGGCCCTGGAGAACAGGGAGCCTTGTTATGCTGATGGGCGGGATGTAAATTGCCAACTGCCTCTCTGGAGGAGTGCATTCTGTTCCCAACAACAAGTAAAGAACAGAGCTACAGAGCCAAGGGCACTACCAGTCTAGGGAATATACCTTGGGAAAACTGAAAATCAATAAGACAGAGCCACCCCAAAATCTAGGGCTGCACTGCATACAAGGACCTCAACTTGGATACACCTTAAGTATCCCAGAAAATATAAACATGGTTCAAAAAATTGTGGCACTTACGTATGATGGAATATCCCTCAGCCATGAAATCAATGTCATAAGACCAGTAGCAGCAAAATGGGTGGATTCAGGTACAATGATTCTAAGTGAAATAAGTCACACAGAAAAAGAAACTTATCATAAGATATCACTTATGAAGATCCTGTAAACATGGCTACACTTGAACTGAGTTAGGAAAGAGAACAGTGTCTCACATTTAGAAAACACTCTTATACCTGCTTAAGGGGGAAGGAGAGGTGGGGTGATGCATAAAACCAGAGTTTGATATAAGCACAGGTACCGTTCCAAAAACCAACTATGGAATAGACAAGACCTACACCTTCCTCAGTGAAAGGGACTGAAAACCCCATATTTCCCGCAGAGGAAAATATCTGACTAGTAAGAATCTTAAAACCTATGTATTGATATGTCTCCGTAAGGGAATCAAGTGTGTCTAGACTGGCATAAACATGGCAGCGAGAATCAGCTCAAACCCACTATAAAAAGGAATTTCAAAAACAAAACAAAAAAACTGGGAAATTCTTTACAATTCCTTCAGGGTCTCTGATGAAAGCTGGAATGACCCTATCTACAACGACAGCTGGATGTGGCATAAGGAGGGACACTTGGGACTGAGACGATTGGTGAGATTGGGTGAGCAAATGCAGACACTTTAAAGCAATAATGCATGGCACCCATTCCATGGGTCCGAACTCTCCAGGTTGAAAGGAATATTACTACAGCTATAACATGTGCGGGAAACCTAGAGAACGGACACACTGTGAATACGAAAGGTTTCTAAAACTCAACGAATAGTCCCTCTCCTGGTGCTCCGGTTTGACTTTCCGTCTGCTTTACTATCAACCTCCCAACTTGGAGAGACAGCCCCTTTAACCTCTTGGTTCGCACAGGTTGCCAATTTGGCAGAGGATGAAAGGGAAGAGGGAGAACCAATGAGAGAGTAGCTGTTAGGCATTTGGACGGGCACATATCACTGTAATTTCCCGGCAGGAAGAAGAATTAACCAAATTCTCAGCCACCCACCGGGAACCAGTATAGGTCCTGAACCAAAATTTTGGACTTGCGGTCAGCTCACCAAAAACGAGTTGAAAAATGGAGCTCAGGGGCACAGCAATTCACAAACTGGCCGAGTAATAAAGGACAACTATCGTCCAAAAATCTGTTGAGGGAAGGCAACGAGGCGGACTTGAAAGCGAGGCAGAATAGCAGGAAACAGATTTCAAGAGGTACGTTGGAATCGCCTTTAAAGCACAGGAAGAGGGGCACAACTTCGACAATGATGCACTTGGCCAAAAAGGGCGTATGCGTTTTCTCCTGAATATATTCAGGAGAAAATGCATACGCCCTTTTTGGCCAAGCAAGCAAGCGGGCAATGCAAATCTGCACTACAAAGAAGTATCACTTCCCACCGGTCAAAAGGGACATCCACAAAATGTGTAAGAACAAGAAAGGCAAGACAGGCCCTGGAGAACAGGGAGCCTTGTTATGCTGATGGGCGGGATGTAAATTGCCAACTGCCTCTCTGGAGGAGTGCATTCTGTTCCCTAAAACAAGTAAAGAACAGAGCTACAGAGCCAAGGGCACTACCAGTCTAGGGAATATACCTTGGGAAAACTGAAAATCAATAAGACAGAACCACCCCAAAATTTAAGGCTGCACTGCATACAAGGACCTCAACTTGGATACACCTTAAGTATCCCAGAAAATATAAACATGGTTCAAAAAATTGTGGTACTTACGTACGATGGAATATCCCTCAGCCATGAAATCAATGTCATAAGACAAGTAGCAGCAAAATGGGTGGATTCAGGTACGATGATTCTAAGTGAAATAAGTCACACAGAAAAAGAAACTTATCATAAGATATCACTTATGAAGATCCTGTAAACATGGCTACACTTGAACAGAGTTAGGAAAGAGAACAGTGTCTCACATTTAGAAAACTCTCTTATACCTGCTTAAGGGGGAAGGAGAGGTGGGGTGATGCATAAAACCAGAGTTTGATATAAGCACAGGTACCGTTCCAAAAACCAACTATGGAATAGACAAGACCTACAACGTCCTCAGCGAAAGGGACTCAAAACCCCATATTTCCCGCAGAGGAAAATATCTGACTAGTAAGAATCTTAAAACCTATGTATTGATATGTCTCCGTAAGGGAATCAAGTGTGTCTAGACTGGCATAAACATGGCAGCGAGAATCAGCTCAAACCCACTATAAAAAGGAATTTCAAAAACAAAACAAAAAAACTGGGAAATTCTTTACAATTCCTTTAGGGTCTCTGATGAAGGCTGGAATGACCCTATCTACAATGACAGCTGGATGTGGCATAAGGAGGGACACTTGGGACTGAGACGATTGGTGAGATTGGGTGAGCAAATGCAGACCCTTTAAAGCAATAATGCATGGCACCCATTCCATGGGTCCGAACTCTCCAGGTTGAAGGGAATATTACTACAGCTATAACATGTGCGGGAAACCTAGAGAACGGACACACTGTGAATACGAAAGGTTTCTAAAACTCAACGAATAGTCCCTCTCCTGGTGCTCCGGTTTGACTTTCCGTCTGCTTTACTATCAACCTCCCAACTTGGAGAGACAGCCCCTTTAACCTCTTGGTTCACACAGGTTGCCAATTTGGCAGAGGATGAAAGGGAAGAGGGAGAACCAATGAGAGAGTAGCTGTTAGGCATTTGGACAGGCATATATCACTGTAATTTCCCGGCAGGAAGAAGAATTAACCAAATTCTCAGCCACCCACCGGGAACCAGTATAGGTCCTGAACCAAAATTTTGGACTTGCGGTCAGCTCACCAAAAACGAGTTGAAAAATGGAGCTCAGGGGCACAGCAATTCACAAACTGGCCAAGTAATAAAGGACAACTATCGTCCAAAAATCTGTTGAGGGAAGGCAACGAGGCGGACTTGAAAGCGAGGCAGAATAGCAGGAAACAGATTTCAAGAGGTACGTTGGAATCGCCTTTAAAGCACAGGAAGAGGGGCACAACTTCGACAATGATGCACTTGGCCAAAAAGGGCGTATGCGTTTTCTCCTGAATATATTCAGGAGAAAACGCATACGCCCTTTTTGGCCAAGCAAGCAAGCGGGCAATGCAAATCTGCACTACAAAGAAGTATCACTTCCCACCGGTCAAAAGGGACATCCACAAAATGTGTAAGAACAAGAAAGGCAAGACAGGCCCTGGAGAACAGGGAGCCTTGTTATGCTGATGGGCGGGATGTAAATTGCCAACTGCCTCTCTGGAGGAGTGCATTCTGTTCCCTAAAACAAGTAAAGAACAGAGCTACAGAGCCAAGGGCACTACCAGTCTAGGGAATATACCTTGGGAAAACTGAAAATCAATAAGACAGAGCCACCCCAAAATTTAGGGCTGCACTGCATACAAGGACCTCAACTTGGATACACCTTAAGTATGCCAGAAAATATAAACATGGTTCAAAAAATTGTGGTACTTACGTACGATGGAATACCCCTCAGGCATGAAATCAATGTCATAAGACCAGTAGCAGCAAAATGGGTGGATTCAGGTACGATGATTCTAAGTGAAATAAGTCACACAGAAAAAGAAACTTATCATAAGATATCACTTATGAAGATCCTGTAAACATGGCTACACTTGAACTGAGTTAGGAAAGAGAACAGTGTCTCACATTTAGAAAACACTCTTATACCTGCTTAAGGGGGAAGGAGAGGTGGGGTGATGCATAAAACCAGAGTTTGATATAAGCACAGGTACCGTTCCAAAAACCAACTATGGAATAATCAGGACCTACACCGTCCTCAGTGAAAGGGACTCAAAACCCCATATTTCCCGCAGAGGAAAATATCTGACTAGTAAGAATCTTAAAACCTATGTATTGATATGTCTCCGTAAGGGAATCAAGTGTGTCTAGACTGGCATAAACATGGCAGCGAGAATCAGCTCAAACCCACTATAAAAAGGAATTTCAAAAACAAAACAAAAAAACTGGGAAATTCTTTACAATTCCTTCAGGGTCTCTGATGAAAGCTGGAATGACCCTATCTACAACGACAGCTGGATGTGGCATAAGGAGGGACACTTGGGACTGAGACGATTGGTGAGATTGGGTGAGCAAATGCAGACCCTTTAAAGCAATAATGCATGGCACCCATTCCATGGGTCCGAACTCTCCAGGTTGAAAGGAATATTACGACAGCTATAACATGTGCGGGAAACCTAGAGAACGGACACACTGTGAATATGAAAGGTTTCTAAAATTCAACGAATAGTCCCTCTCCTGGTGCTCCGGTTTGACTTTCCGTCTGCTTTACTATCAACCTCCCAACTTGGAGAGACAGCCCCTTTAACCTCTTGGTTCGCACAGGTTGACAATTTGGCAGAGGATGAAAGGGAAGAGGGAGAACCATTGAGAGAGTAGCTGTTAGGCATTTGGACGGGCACATATCACTGTAATTTCCCGGCAGGAAGAAGAATTAACCAAATTCTCAGCCACCCACCGGGAACCAGTATAGGTCCTAAACCAAAATTTTGGACTTGCGGTCAGCTCACCAAAAACGAGTTGAAAAATGGAGCTCAGGGGCACAGCAATTCACAAACTGGCCGAGTAATAAAGGACAACTATCGTCCAAAAATCTGTTGAGGGAAGGCAACGAGGCGGACTTGAAAGCGAGGCAGAATAGCAGGAAACAGATTTCAAGAGGTACGTTGGAATCGCCTTTAAAGCACAGGAAGAGGGGCACAACTTCGACAATGATGCACTTGGCCAAAAAGGGCGTATGCGTTTTCTCCTGAATATATTCAGGAGAAAACGCATACGCCCTTTTTGGCCAAGCAAGCAAGCGGGCAATGCAAATCTGCACTACAAAGAAGTATCACTTCCCACCGGTCAAAAGGGACATCCACAAAATGTGTAAGAACAAGAAAGCCAAGACAGGCCCTGGAGAACAGGGAGCCTTGTTATGCTGATGGGCGGGATGTAAATTGCCAACGGCCTCTCTGGAGGAGTGCATTCTGTTCCCTAAAACAAGTAAAGAACAGAGCTACAGAGCCAAGGGCACTACCAGTCTAGGGAATATACCTTGGGAAAACTGAAAATCAATAAGACAGAGCCACCCCAAAATTTAGGGCTGCACTGCATACAAGGACCTCAACTTGGATACACCTTAAGTATCCCAGAAAATATAAACATGGTTCAAAAAATTGTGGTACTTACGTACGATGGAATATCCCTCAGCCATGAAATCAATGTCATAAGACCAGTAGCAGCAAAATGGGTGGATTCAGGTACGATGATTCTAAGTGAAATAAGTCACACAGAAAAAGAAACTTATCATAAGATATCACTTATGAAGATCCTGTAAACATGGCTACACTTGAACTGAGTTAGGAAAGAGAAGAGTGTCTCACATTTAGAAAACACTCTTATACCTGCTTAAGGGGGAAGGAGAGGTGGGCTGATGCATAAAACCAGAGTTTGATATAAGCACAGGTACCGTTCCAAAAACCAACTATGGAATAGACAAGACCTACACCGTCCTCAGTGAAAGGGACTCAAAACCCCATATTTCCCGCAGAGGAAAATATCTGACTAGTAAGAATCTTAAAACCTATGTATTGATATGTCTCCGTAAGGGAATCAAGTGTGTCTAGACTGGCATAAACATGGCAGCGAGAATCAGCTCAAACCCACTATAAAAAGGAATTTCAAAAACAAAACAAAAAACTGGGAAATTCTTTACAATTCCTTCGGGGTGTCTGATGAAAGCTGGAATGACCCTATCTACAACGACAGCTGGATGTGGCATAAGGAGGGACACTTGGGACTGCGACGATTGGTGAGATTGGGTAAGCAAATGCAGACCCTTTAAAGCAATAATGCATGGCACCCATTCCATGGCTCCGAACTCTCCAGGTTGAAGGGAATATTACTACAGCTATAACATGTGCGGGAAACCTAGAGAACGGACACACTGTGAATACGAAAGGTTTCTAAAACTCAACGAATAGTCCCTCTCCTGGTGCTCCAGTTTGACTTTCCGGCTGCTTTACTATCAACCTCCCAACTTGGAGAGACAGCCCCTTTAACCTCTTGGTTCGCACAGGTTGCCAATTTGGCAGAGGATGAAAGGGAAGAGGGAGAACCAATGAGAGAGTAGCTGTTAGGCATTTGGATGGGCACATATCACTGTAATTTCCCGGCAGGAAGAAGAATTAACCAAATTCTCAGCCACCCACCGGGAACCAGTATAGGTCCTGAACCAAAATTTTGGACTTGCGGTCAGCTCTCCAAAAAAGAGTTGAAAAATGGAGCTCAGGGACACAGCAATTCACAAACTGGCCGAGTAATAAAGGACAACTATCGTCCAAAAATCTGTTGAGGGAAGGCAACGAGGCGGACTTGAAAGCGAGGCAGAATAGCAGGAAACAGATTTCAAGAGGTACGTTGGAATCGCCTTTAAAGCACAGGAAGAGGGGCACAACTTCGACAATGACGCACTTGGCCAAAAAGGGCGTATGCGTTTTCTCCTGAATATATTCAGGAGAAAACGCATACGCCCTTTTTGGCCAAGCAAGCAAGCGGGCAATGCAAATCTGCACTACAAAGAAGTATCACTTCCCACCGGTCAAAAGGGACATCCACAAAATGTGTAAGAACAAGAAAGCCAAGACAGGCCCTGGAGAACAGGGAGCCTTGTTATGCTGATGGGCGGGATGTAAATTGCCAACTGCCTCTCTGGAGGAGTGCATTCTGTTCCCAACAACAAGTAAAGAACAGAGCTACAGAGCCAAGGGCACTACCAGTCTAGGGAATATACCTTGGGAAAACTGAAAATCAATAAGACAGAGCCACCCCAAAATCTAGGGCTGCACTGCATACAAGGACCTCAACTTGGATACACCTTAAGTATCCCAGAAAATATAAACATGGTTCAAAAAATTGTGGCACTTACGTATGATGGAATATCCCTCAGCCATGAAATCAATGTCATAAGACCAGTAGCAGCAAAATGGGTGGATTCAGGTACAATGATTCTAAGTGAAATAAGTCACACAGAAAAAGAAACTTATCATAAGATATCACTTATGAAGATCCTGTAAACATGGCTACACTTGAACTGAGTTAGGAAAGAGAACAGTGTCTCACATTTAGAAAACACTCTTATACCTGCTTAAGGGGGAAGGAGAGGTGGGGTGATGCATAAAACCAGAGTTTGATATAAGCACAGGTACCGTTCCAAAAACCAACTATGGAATAGACAAGACCTACACCTTCCTCAGTGAAAGGGACTGAAAACCCCATATTTCCCGCAGAGGAAAATATCTGACTAGTAAGAATCTTAAAACCTATGTATTGATATGTCTCCGTAAGGGAATCAAGTGTGTCTAGACTGTCATAAACATGGCAGCGAGAATCAGCTCAAACCCACTATAAAAAGGAATTTCAAAAACAAAACAAAAAAACTGGGAAATTCTTTACAATTCCTTCAGGGTCTCTGATGAAAGCTGGAATGACCCTATCTACAACGACAGCTGGATGTGGCATAAGGAGGGACACTTGGGACTGAGACGATTGGTGAGATTGGGTGAGCAAATGCAGACACTTTAAAGCAATAATGCATGGCACCCATTCCATGGGTCCGAACTCTCCAGGTTGAAAGGAATATTACTACAGCTATAACATGTGCGGGAAACCTAGAGAACGGACACACTGTGAATACGAAAGGTTTCTAAAACTCAACGAATAGTCCCTCTCCTGGTGCTCCGGTTTGACTTTCCGTCTGCTTTACTATCAACCTCCCAACTTGGAGAGACAGCCCCTTTAACCTCTTGGTTCGCACAGGTTGCCAATTTGGCAGAGGATGAAAGGGAAGAGGGAGAACCAATGAGAGAGTAGCTGTTAGGCATTTGGACGGGCACATATCACTGTAATTTCCCGGCAGGAAGAAGAATTAACCAAATTCTCAGCCACCCACCGGGAACCAGTATAGGTCCTGAACCAAAATTTTGGACTTGCGGTCAGCTCACCAAAAACGAGTTGAAAAATGGAGCTCAGGGGCACAGCAATTCACAAACTGGCCGAGTAATAAAGGACAACTATCGTCCAAAAATCTGTTGAGGGAAGGCAACGAGGCGGACTTGAAAGCGAGGCAGAATAGCAGGAAACAGATTTCAAGAGGTACGTTGGAATCGCCTTTAAAGCACAGGAAGAGGGGCACAACTTCGACAATGATGCACTTGGCCAAAAAGGGCGTATGCGTTTTCTCCTGAATATATTCAGGAGAAAATGCATACGCCCTTTTTGGCCAAGCAAGCAAGCGGGCAATGCAAATCTGCACTACAAAGAAGTATCACTTCCCACCGGTCAAAAGGGACATCCACAAAATGTGTAAGAACAAGAAAGGCAAGACAGGCCCTGGAGAACAGGGAGCCTTGTTATGCTGATGGGCGGGATGTAAATTGCCAACTGCCTCTCTGGAGGAGTGCATTCTGTTCCCTAAAACAAGTAAAGAACAGAGCTACAGAGCCAAGGGCACTACCAGTCTAGGGAATATACCTTGGGAAAACTGAAAATCAATAAGACAGAACCACCCCAAAATTTAAGGCTGCACTGCATACAAGGACCTCAACTTGGATACACCTTAAGTATCCCAGAAAATATAAACATGGTTCAAAAAATTGTGGTACTTACGTACGATGGAATATCCCTCAGCCATGAAATCAATGTCATAAGACAAGTAGCAGCAAAATGGGTGGATTCAGGTACGATGATTCTAAGTGAAATAAGTCACACAGAAAAAGAAACTTATCATAAGATATCACTTATGAAGATCCTGTAAACATGGCTACACTTGAACAGAGTTAGGAAAGAGAACAGTGTCTCACATTTAGAAAACTCTCTTATACCTGCTTAAGGGGGAAGGAGAGGTGGGGTGATGCATAAAACCAGAGTTTGATATAAGCACAGGTACCGTTCCAAAAACCAACTATGGAATAGACAAGACCTACAACGTCCTCAGCGAAAGGGACTCAAAACCCCATATTTCCCGCAGAGGAAAATATCTGACTAGTAAGAATCTTAAAACCTATGTATTGATATGTCTCCGTAAGGGAATCAAGTGTGTCTAGACTGGCATAAACATGGCAGCGAGAATCAGCTCAAACCCACTATAAAAAGGAATTTCAAAAACAAAACAAAAAAACTGGGAAATTCTTTACAATTCCTTTAGGGTCTCTGATGAAGGCTGGAATGACCCTATCTACAATGACAGCTGGATGTGGCATAAGGAGGGACACTTGGGACTGAGACGATTGGTGAGATTGGGTGAGCAAATGCAGACCCTTTAAAGCAATAATGCATGGCACCCATTCCATGGGTCCGAACTCTCCAGGTTGAAGGGAATATTACTACAGCTATAACATGTGCGGGAAACCTAGAGAACGGACACACTGTGAATACGAAAGGTTTCTAAAACTCAACGCATAGTCCCTCTCCTGGTGCTCCGGTTTGACTTTCCGTCTGCTTTACTATCAACCTCCCAACTTGGAGAGACAGCCCCTTTAACCTCTTGGTTCGCACAGGTTGCCAATTTGGCAGAGGATGAAAGGGAAGAGGGAGAACCAATGAGAGAGTAGCTGTTAGGCATTTGGACGGGCACATATCACTGTAATTTCCCGGCAGGAAGAAGAATTAACCAAATTCTCAGCCACCCACCGGGAACCAGTATAGGTCCTGAACCAAAATTTTGGACTTGCGGTCAGCTCACCAAAAACGAGTTGAAAAATGGAGCTCAGGGGCACAGCAATTCACAAACTGGCCGAGTAATAAAGGACAACTATCGTCCAAAAATCTGTTGAGGGAAGGCAACGAGGCGGACTTGAAAGCGAGGCAGAATAGCAGGAAACAGATTTCAATAGGTACGTTGGAATCGCCTTTAAAGCACAGGAAGAGGGGCCCAACTTTGACAATGATGCACTTGGCCAAAAAGGGCGTATGCGTTTTCTCCTGAATATATTCAGGAGAAAACGCATACGCCCTTTTTGGCCAAGCAAGCAAGCGGGCAATGCAAATCTGCACTACAAAGAAGTATCACTTCCCACCGGTCAAAAGGGACATCCACAAAATGTGTAAGAACAAGAAAGGCAAGACAGGCCCTGGAGAACAGGGAGCCTTGTTATGCTGATGGGCGGGATGTAAATTGCCAACTGCCTCTCTGGAGGAGTGCATTCTGTTCCCTAAAACAAGTAAAGAACAGAGCTACAGAGCCAAGGGCACTACCAGTCTAGGGAATATACCTTGGGAAAACTGAAAATCAATAAGACAGAGCCATCCCAAAATTTAGGGCTGCACTGCATACAAGGACCTCAACTTGGATACACCTTAAGTATCCCAGAAAATATAAACATGGTTCAAAAAATTGTGGTACTTACGTACGATGGAATATCCCTCAGCCATGAAATCAATGTCATAAGACCAGTAGAAGCAAAATGGGTGGATTCAGGTACGATGATTCTAAGTTGAATAAGTCACACAGAAAAAGAAACTTATCATAAGATATCACTTATGAAGATCCTGTAAACATGGCTACACTTGAACTGAGTTAGGAAAGAGAACAGTGTCTCACATTTAGAAAACACTCTTATACCTGCTTAAGGGGGAAGGAGAGGTGGGGTGATGCATAAAACCAGAGTTTGATATAAGCACAGGTACCGTTCCAAAAACCAACTATGGAATAAACAGGACCTACACCGTCCTCAGTGAAAGGGACTCAAAACCCCATATTTCCCGCAGAGGAAAATATCTGACTAGTAAGAATCTTAAAACCTATGTATTGATATGTCTCCATAAGGGAATCAAGTGTGTCTAGACTGGCATAAACATGGCAGCGAGAATCAGCTCAAACCCACTATAAAAAGGAATTTCAAAAACAAAACAAAAAAACTGGGAAATTCTTTACAATTCCTTCAGGGTCTCTGATGAAAGCTGGAATGACCCTATCTACAACGACAGCTGGATGTGGCATAAGGAGGGACACTTGGGACTGAGACGATTGGTGAGATTGGGTGAGCAAATGCAGACCCTTTAAAGCAATAATGCATGGCACCCATTCCATGGGTCCGAACTCTCCAGGTTGAAGGGAATATTACTACAGCTATAACATGTGCGGGAAACCTAGAGAACGGACACACTGTGAATACGAAAGGTTTCTAAAACTCAACGAATAGTCCCTCTCCTGGTGCTCCGGTTTGACTTTCCGTCTGCTTTACTATCAACCTCCCAACTTGGAGAGACAGCCCCTTTAACCTCTTGGTTCACACAGGTTGCCAATTTGGCAGAGGATGAAAGGGAAGAGGGAGAACCAATGAGAGAGTAGCTGTTAGGCATTTGGACAGGCATATATCACTGTAATTTCCCGGCAGGAAGAAGAATTAACCAAATTCTCAGCCACCCACCGGGAACCAGTATAGGTCCTGAACCAAAATTTTGGACTTGCGGTCAGCTCACCAAAAACGAGTTGAAAAATGGAGCTCAGGGGCACAGCAATTCACAAACTGGCCGAGTAATAAAGGACAACTATCGTCCAAAAATCTGTTGAGGGAAGGCAACGAGGCGGACTTGAAAGCGAGGCAGAATAGCAGGAAACAGATTTCAAGAGGTACGTTGGAATCGCCTTTAAAGCACAGGAAGAGGGGCACAACTTCGACAATGATGCACTTGGCCAAAAAGGGCGTATGCGTTTTCTCCTGAATATATTCAGGAGAAAACGCATACGCCCTTTTTGGCCAAGCAAGCAAGCGGGCAATGCAAATCTGCACTACAAAGAAGTATCACTTCCCACCGGTCAAAAGGGACATCCACAAAATGTGTAAGAACAAGAAAGGCAAGACAGGCCCTGGAGAACAGGGAGCCTTGTTATGCTGATGGGCGGTATGTAAATTGCCAACTGCCTCTCTGGAGGAGTGCATTCTGTTCCCTAAAACAAGTAAAGAACAGAGCTACAGAGCCAAGGGCACTACCAGTCTAGGGAATATACCTTGGGAAAACTGAAAATCAATAAGACAGAGCCACCCCAAAATTTAGGGCTGCACTGCATACAAGGACCTCAACTTGGATACACCTTAAGTATCCCAGAAAATATAAACATGGTTCAAAAAATTGTGGTACTTACGTACGATGGAATACCCCTCAGCCATGAAATCAATGTCATAAGACCAGTAGCAGCAAAATGGGTGGATTCAGGTACGATGATTCTAAGTGAAATAAGTCACACAGAAAAAGAAACTTATCATAAGATATCACTTATGAAGATCCTGTAAACATGGCTACACTTGAACTGAGTTAGGAAAGAGAACAGTGTCTCACATTTAGAAAACACTCTTATACCTGCTTAAGGGGGAAGGAGAGGTGGGGTGATGCATAAAACCAGAGTTTGATATAAGCACAGGTACCGTTCCAAAAACCAACTATGGAATAATCAGGACCTACACCGTCCTCAGTGAAAGGGACTCAAAACCACATATTTCCCGCAGAGGAAAATATCTGACTAGTAAGAATCTTAAAACCTATGTATTGATATGTCTCCGTAAGGGAATCAAGTGTGTCTAGACTGGCATAAACATGGCAGCGAGAATCAGCTCAAACCCACTATAAAAAGGAATTTCAAAAACAAAACAAAAAAACTGGGAAATTCTTTACAATTCCTTCAGGGTCTCTGATGAAAGCTGGAATGACCCTATCTACAACGACAGCTGGATGTGGCATAAGGAGGGACACTTGGGACTGAGACGATTGGTGAGATTGGGTGAGCAAATGCAGACCCTTTAAAGCAATAATGCATGGCACCCATTCCATGGGTCCGAACTCTCCAGGTTGAAAGGAGTATTACTACAGCTATAACATGTGCGGGAAACCTAGAGAACGGACACACTGTGAATATGAAAGGTTTCTAAAACTCAACGAATAGTCCCTCTCCTGGTGCTCCGGTTTGACTTTCCGTCTGCTTTACTATCAACCTCCCAACTTGGAGAGACAGCCCCTTTAACCTCTTGGTTCGCACAGGTTGACAATTTGGCAGAGGATGAAAGGGAAGAGGGAGAACCATTGAGAGAGTAGCTGTTAGGCATTTGGACGGGCACATATCACTGTAATTTCCCGGCAGGAAGAAGAATTAACCAAATTCTCAGCCACCCACCGGGAACCAGTATAGGTCCTAAACCAAAATTTTGGACTTGCGGTCAGCTCACCAAAAACGATTTGAAAAATGGAGCTCAGGGGCACAGCAATTCACAAACTGGCCGAGTAATAAAGGACAACTATCGTCCAAAAATCTGTTGAGGGAAGGCAACGAGGCGGACTTGAAAGCGAGGCAGAATAGCAGGAAACAGATTTCAAGAGGTACGTTGGAATCGCCTTTAAAGCACAGGAAGAGGGGCACAACTTCGACAATGATGCACTTGGCCAAAAAGGGCGTATGCGTTTTCTCCTGAATATATTCAGGAGAAAACGCATACGCCCTTTTTGGCCAAGCAAGCAAGCGGGCAATGCAAATCTGCACTACAAAGAAGTATCACTTCCCACCGGTCAAAAGGGACATCCACAAAATGTGTAAGAACAAGAAAGGCAAGACAGGCCCTGGAGAACAGGGAGCCTTGTTATGCTGATGGGCAGGATGTAAATTGCCAACTGCCTCTCTGGAGGAGTGCATTCTGTTCCCTAAAACAAGTAAAGAACAGAGCTACAGAGCCAAGGGCACTACCAGTCTAGGGAATATACCTTGGGAAAACTGAAAATCAATAAGACAGAGCCACCCCAAAATTTAGGGCTGCACTGCATACAAGGACCTCAACTTGGATACACCTTAAGTATCCCAGAAAATATAAACATGGTTCAAAAAATTGTGGTACTTACGTACGATGGAATATCCCTCAGCCATGAAATCAATGTCATAAGACCAGTAGCAGCAAAATGGGTGGATTCAGGTACGATGATTCTAAGTGAAATAAGTCACACAGAAAAAGAAACTTATCATAAGATATCACTTATGAAGATCCTGTAAACATGGCTACACTTGAACTGAGTTAGGAAAGAGAACAGTGTCTCACATTTAGAAAACACTCTTATACCTGCTTAAGGGGGAAGGAGAGGTGGGGTGATGCATAAAACCAGAGTTTGATATAAGCACAGGTACCGTTCCAAAAACCAACTATGGAATAGACAAGACCTACACCGTCCTCAGTGAAAGGGACTCAAAACCCCATATTTCCCGCAGAGGAAAATATCTGACTAGTAAGAATCTTAAAACCTATGTATTGATATGTCTCCGTAAGGGAATCAAGTGTGTCTAGACTGGCATAAACATGGCAGCGAGAATCAGCTCAAACCCACTATAAAAAGGAATTTCAAAAACAAAACAAAAAAACTGGGAAATTCTTTACAATTCCTTCAGGGTCTCTGATGAAAGCTGGAATGACCCTATCTACAACGACAGCTGGATGTGGCATAAGGAGGGACACTTGGGACTGAGACGATTGGTGAGATTGGGTGAGCAAATGCAGACCCTTTAAAGCAATAATGCATGGCACCCATTCCATGGGTCCGAACTCTCCAGGTTGAAGGGAATATTACTACAGCTATAACATGTGCGGGAAACCTAGAGAACGGACACACTGTGAATACGAAAGGTTTCTAAAACTCAAAGAATAAACCCTCTCCTGGTACTCCGGTTTGACTTTCTGGCTGCTTTACTATCAACCTCCCAACTTGGAGAGACAGCCCCTTTAACCTCTTGGTTTGCACAGGTTGCCAATTTGGCAGAGGATGAAAGGGAAGAGGGAGAACCAATGAGAGAGTAGCTGTTAGGCATTTGGATGGGCACATATCAGTGTAATTTCCCGGCAGGAAGAAGAATTAACCAAATTCTCAGCCACCCACCGGGAACCAGTATAGGTCCTGAACCAAAATTTTGGACTTGCGGTCAGCTCTCCAAAAACGAGTTGAAAAATGGAGCTCAGGGACACAGCAATTCACAAACTGGCCGAGTAATAAAGGACAACTATCGTCCAAAAATCTGTTGAGGGAAGGCAACGAGGCGGACTTGAAAGCGAGGCAGAATAGCAGGAAACAGATTTCAAGAGGTACGTTGGAATCGCCTTTAAAGCACAGGAAGAGGGGCACAACTTCGACAATGATGCACTTGGCCAAAAAGGGCGTATGCGTTTTCTCCTGAATATATTCAGGAGAAAACGCATACGCCCTTTTTGGCCAAGCAAGCAAGCGGGCAATGCAAATCTGCACTACAAAGAAGTATCACTTCCCACCGGTCAAAAGGGACATCCACAAAATGTGTAAGAACAAGAAAGGCAAGACAGGCCCTGGAGAACAGGGAGCCTTGTTATGCTGATGGGCGGGATGTAAATTGCCAACTGCCTCTCTGGAGGAGTGCATTCTGTTCCCTAAAACAAGTAAAGAACAGAGCTACAGAGCCAAGGGCACTACCAGTCTAGGGAATATACCTTGGGAAAACTGAAAATCAATAAGACAGAGCCACCCCAAAATTTAGGGCTGCACTGCATACAAGGACCTCAACTTGGATACACCTTAAGTATCCCAGAAAATATAAACATGGTTCAAAAAATTGTGGTACTTACGTACGATGGAATATCCCTCAGCCATGAAATCAATGTCATAAGACCAGTAGCAGCAAAATGGGTGGATTCAGGTACGATGATTCTAAGTGAAATAAGTCACACAGAAAAAGAAACTTATCATAAGATATCACTTATGAAGATCCTGTAAACATGGCTACACTTGAACTGAGTTAGGAAAGAGAACAGTGTCTCACATTTAGAAAACACTCTTATACCTGCTTAAGGGGGAAGGAGAGGTGGGGTGATGCATAAAACCAGAGTTTGATATAAGCACAGGTACCGTTCCAAAAACCAACTATGGAATAAACAGGACCTACACCGTCCTCAGTGAAAGGGACTCAAAACCCCATATTTCCCGCAGAGGAAAATATCTGACTAGTAAGAATCTTAAAACCTATGTATTGATATGTCTCCGTAAGGGAATCAAGTGTGTCTAGACTGGCATAAACATGGCAGCGAGAATCAGCTCAAACCCACTATAAAAAGGAATTTCAAAAACAAAACAAAAAAACTGGGAAATTCTTTACAATTCCTTCAGGGTCTCTGATGAAAGCTGGAATGACCCTATCTACAACGACAGCTGGATGTGGCATAAGGAGGGACACTTGGGACTGAGACGATTGGTGAGATTGGGTGAGCAAATGCAGACACTTTAAAGCAATAATGCATGGCACCCATTCCATGGCTCCGAACTCTCCAGGTTGAAGGGAATATTACTACAGCTATAACATGTGCGGGAACCCTAGAGAACGGACACACTGTGAATACGAAAGGTTTCTAAAACTCAACGAATAGTCCCTCTCCTGGTGCTCCGGTTTGACTTTCCGTCTGCTTTACTATCAACCTCCCAACTTGGAGAGACAGCCCCTTTAACCTCTTGGTTCGCACAGGTTGCCAATTTGGCAGAGGATGAAAGGGAAGAGGGAGAACCAATGAGAGAGTAGCTGTTAGGCATTTGGACGGGCACATATCGCTGTAATTTCCCGGCAGGAAGAAGAATTAACCAAATTCTCAGCCACCCACCGGGAACCAGTATAGGTCCTGAACCAAAATTTTGGACTTGCGGTCAGCTCACCAAAAACGAGTTGAAAAATGGAGCTCAGGGGCACAGCAATTCACAAACTGGCCGAGTAATAAAGGACAACTATCGTCCAAAAATCTGTTGAGGGAAGGCAACGAGGCGGACTTGAAAGCGAGGCAGAATAGCAGGAAACAGATTTCAAGAGGTACGTTGGAATCGCCTTTAAAGCACAGGAAGAGGGGCACAACTTCGACAATGATGCACTTGGCCAAAAAGGGCGTATGCGTTTTCTCCTGAATATATTCAGGAGAAAACGCATACGCCCTTTTTGGCCAAGCAAGCAAGCGGGCAATGCAAATCTGCACTACAAAGAAGTATCACTTCCCACCGGTCAAAAGGGACATCCACAAAATGTGTAAGAACAAGAAAGGCAAGACAGGCCCTGGAGAACAGGGAGCCTTGTTATGCTGATGGGCGGGATGTAAATTGCCAACTGCCTCTCTGGAGGAGTGCATTCTGTTCCCTAAAACAAGTAAAGAACAGAGCTACAGAGCCAAGGGCACTACCAGTCTAGGGAATATACCTTGGGAAAACTGAAAATCAATAAGACAGAACCACCCCAAAATTTAAGGCTGCACTGCATACAAGGACCTCAACTTGGATACACCTTAAGTATCCCAGAAAATATAAACATGGTTCAAAAAATTGTGGTACTTACGTACGATGGAATATCCCTCAGCCATGAAATCAATGTCATAAGACAAGTAGCAGCAAAATGGGTGGATTCAGGTACGATGATTCTAAGTGAAATAAGTCACACAGAAAAAGAAACTTATCATAAGATATCACTTATGAAGATCCTGTAAACATGGCTACACTTGAACAGAGTTAGGAAAGAGAACAGTGTCTCACATTTAGAAAACACTCTTATACCTGCTTAAGGGGGAAGGAGAGGTGGGGTGATGCATAAAACCAGAGTTTGATATAATCACAGGTACCGTTCCAAAAACCAACTATGGAATAGACAAGACCTACACCGTCCTCAGCGAAAGGGACTCAAAACCCCATATTTCCCGCAGAGGAAAATATCTGACTAGTAAGAATCTTAAAACCTATGTATTGATATGTCTCCGTAAGGGAATCAAGTGTGTCTAGACTGGCATAAACATGGCAGCGAGAATCAGCTCAAACCCACTATAAAAAGGAATTTCAAAAACAAAACAAAAAAACTGGGAAATTCTTTACAATTCCTTCAGGGTCTCTGATGAAGGCTGGAATGACCCTATCTACAATGACAGCTGGATGTGGCATAAGGAGGGACACTTGGGACTGAGACGATTGGTGAGATTGGGTGAGCAAATGCAGACCCTTTAAAGCAATAATGCATGGCACCCATTCCATGGGTCCGAACTCTCCAGGTTGAAGGGAATATTACTACAGCTATAACATGTGCGGGAAACCTAGAGAACGGACACACTGTGAATACGAAAGGTTTCTAAAACTCAACGAATAGTCCCTCTCCTGGTGCTCCGGTTTGACTTTCCGTCTGCTTTACTATCAACCTCCCAACTTGGAGAGACAGCCCCTTTAACCTCTTGGTTCGCACAGGTTGCCAATTTGGCAGAGGATGAAAGGGAAGAGGGAGAACCAATGAGAGAGTAGCTGTTAGGCATTTGGACGGGCACATATCACTGTAATTTCCCGGCAGGAAGAAGAATTAACCAAATTCTCAGCCACCCACCGGGAACCAGTATAGGTCCTGAACCAAAATTTTGGACTTGCGGTCAGCTCACCAAAAACGAGTTGAAAAATGGAGCTCAGGGGCACAGCAATTCACAAACTGGCCGAGTAATAAAGGACAACTATCGTCCAAAAATCTGTTGAGGGAAGGCAACGAGGCGGACTTGAAAGCGAGGCAGAATAGCAGGAAACAGATTTCAAGAGGTACGTTGGAATCGCCTTTAAAGCACAGGAAGAGGGGCACAACTTCGACAATGATGCACTTGGCCAAAAAGTGCGTATGCGTTTTCTACTGAATATATTCAGGAGAAAACGCATACGCCCTTTTTGGCCAAACAAGCAAGCGGGCAATGCAAATCTGCACTACAAAGAAGTATCACTTCCCACCGGTCAAAAGGGACATCCACAAAATGTGTAAGAACAAGAAAGGCAAGACAGGCCCTGGAGAACAGGGAGCCTTGTTATGCTGATGGGCGGGATGTAAATTGCCAACTGCCTCTCTGGAGGAGTGCATTCTGTTCCCTAAAACAAGTAAAGAACAGAGCTACAGAGCCAAGGGCACTACCAGTCTAGGGAATATACCTTGGGAAAACTGAAAATCAATAAGACAGAACCACCCCAAAATTTAAGGCTGCACTGCATACAAGGACCTCAACTTGGATACACCTTAAGTATCCCAGAAAATATAAACATGGTTCAAAAAATTGTGGTACTTACGTACGATGGAATATCCCTCAGCCATGAAATCAATGTCATAAGACAAGTAGCAGCAAAATGGGTGGATTCAGGTACGATGATTCTAAGTGAAATAAGTCACACAGAAAAAGAAACTTATCATAAGATATCACTTATGAAGATCCTGTAAACATGGCTACACTTGAACAGAGTTAGGAAAGAGAACAGTGTCTCACATTTAGAAAACACTCTTATACCTGCTTAAGGGGGAAGGAGAGGTGGGGTGATGCATAAAACCAGAGTTTGATATAATCACAGGTACCGTTCCAAAAACCAACTATGGAATAGACAAGACCTACACCGTCCTCAGCGAAAGGGACTCAAAACCCCATATTTCCCGCAGAGGAAAATATCTGACTAGTAAGAATCTTAAAACCTATGTATTGATATGTCTCCGTAAGGGAATCAAGTGTGTCTAGACTGGCATAAACATGGCAGCGAGAATCAGCTCAAACCCACTATAAAAAGGAATTTCAAAAACAAAACAAAAAAACTGGGAAATTCTTTACAATTCCTTCAGGGTCTCTGATGAAGGCTGGAATGACCCTATCTACAATGACAGCTGGATGTGGCATAAGGAGGGACACTTGGGACTGAGACGATTGGTGAGATTGGGTGAGCAAATGCAGACCCTTTAAAGCAATAATGCATGGCACCCATTCCATGGGTCCGAACTCTCCAGGTTGAAGGGAATATTACTACAGCTATAACATGTGCGGGAAACCTAGAGAACGGACACACTGTGAATACGAAAGGTTTCTAAAACTCAACGAATAGTCCCTCTCCTGGTGCTCCAGTTTGACTTTCCGGCTGCTTTACTATCAACCTCCCAACTTGGAGAGACAGCCCCTTTAACCTCTTGGTTCGCACAGGTTGCCAATTTGGCAGAGGATGAAAGGGAAGAGGGAGAACCAATGAGAGAGTAGCTGTTAGGCATTTGGATGGGCACATATCACTGTAATTTCCCGGCAGGAAGAACAATTAACCAAATTCTCAGCCACCCACCGGGAACCAGTATAGGTCCTGAACCAAAATTTTGGACTTGCGGTCAGCTCTCCAAAAAAGAGTTGAAAAATGGAGCTCAGGGACACAGCAATTCACAAACTGGCCGAGTAATAAAGGACAACTATCGTCCAAAAATCTGTTGAGGGAAGGCAACGAGGCGGACTTGAAAGCGAGGCAGAATAGCAGGAAACAGATTTCAAGAGGTACGTTGGAATCGCCTTTAAAGCACAGGAAGAGGGGCACAACTTCGACAATGACGCACTTGGCCAAAAAGGGCGTATGCGTTTTCTCCTGAATATATTCAGGAGAAAACGCATACGCCCTTTTTGGCCAAGCAAGCAAGCGGGCAATGCAAATCTGCACTACAAAGAAGTATCACTTCCCACCGGTCAAAAGGGACATCCACAAAATGTGTAAGAACAAGAAAGCCAAGACAGGCCCTGGAGAACAGGGAGCCTTGTTATGCTGATGGGCGGGATGTAAATTGCCAACTGCCTCTCTGGAGGAGTGCATTCTGTTCCCAACAACAAGTAAAGAACAGAGCTACAGAGCCAAGGGCACTACCAGTCTAGGGAATATACCTTGGGAAAACTGAAAATCAATAAGACAGAGCCACCCCAAAATTTAGGGCTGCACTGCATACAAGGACCTCAACTTGGATACACCTTAAGTATCCCAGAAAATATAAACATGGTTCAAAAAATTGTGGCACTTACGTATGATGGAATATCCCTCAGCCATGAAATCAATGTCATAAGACCAGTAGCAGCAAAATGGGTGGATTCAGGTACAATGATTCTAAGTGAAATAAGTCACACAGAAAAAGAAACTTATCATAAGATATCACTTATGAAGATCCTGTAAACATGGCTACACTTGAACTGAGTTAGGAAAGAGAACAGTGTCTCACATTTAGAAAACACTCTTATACCTGCTTAAGGGGGAAGGAGAGGTGGGGTGATGCATAAAACCAGAGTTTGATATAAGCACAGGTACCGTTCCAAAAACCAACTATGGAATAGACAAGACCTACACCTTCCTCAGTGAAAGGGACTGAAAACCCCATATTTCCCGCAGAGGAAAATATCTGACTAGTAAGAATCTTAAAACCTATGTATTGATATGTCTCCGTAAGGGAATCAAGTGTGTCTAGACTGGCATAAACATGGCAGCGAGAATCAGCTCAAACCCACTATAAAAAGGAATTTCAAAAACAAAACAAAAAAACTGGGAAATTCTTTACAATTCCTTCAGGGTCTCTGATGAAAGCTGGAATGACCCTATCTACAACGACAGCTGGATGTGGCATAATGAGGGACACTTGGGAATGAGACGATTGGTGAGATTGGGTGAGCAAATGCAGACACTTTAAAGCAATAATGCATGGCACCCATTCCATGGGTCCGAACTCTCCAGGTTGAAAGGAATATTACTACAGCTATAACATGTGCGGGAAACCTAGAGAACGGACACACTGTGAATACGAAAGGTTTCTAAAACTCAACGAATAGTCCCTCTCCTGGTGCTCCGGTTTGACTTTCCGTCTGCTTTACTATCAACCTCCCAACTTGGAGAGACAGCCCCTTTAACCTCTTGGTTCACACAGGTTGCCAATTTGGCAGAGGATGAAAGGGAAGAGGGAGAACCAATGAGAGAGTAGCTGTTAGGCATTTGGACAGGCATATATCACTGTAATTTCCCGGCAGGAAGAAGAATTAACCAAATTCTCAGCCACCCACCGGGAACCAGTATAGGTCCTGAACCAAAATTTTGGACTTGCGGTCAGCTCACCAAAAACGAGTTGAAAAATGGAGCTCAGGGGCACAGCAATTCACAAACTGGCCGAGTAATAAAGGACAACTATCGTCCAAAAATCTGTTGAGGGAAGGCAACGAGGCGGACTTGAAAGCGAGGCAGAATAGCAGGAAACAGATTTCAAGAGGTACGTTGGAATCGCCTTTAAAGCACAGGAAGAGGGGCACAACTTCGACAATGATGCACTTGGCCAAAAAGGGCGTATGCGTTTTCTCCTGAATATATTCAGGAGAAAACGCATACGCCCTTTTTGGCCAAGCAAGCAAGCGGGCAATGCAAATCTGCACTACAAAGAAGTATCACTTCCCACCGGTCAAAAGGGACATCCACAAAATGTGTAAGAACAAGAAAGGCAAGACAGGCCCTGGAGAACAGGGAGCCTTGTTATGCTGATGGGCGGTATGTAAATTGCCAACTGCCTCTCTGGAGGAGTGCATTCTGTTCCCTAAAACAAGTAAAGAACAGAGCTACAGAGCCAAGGGCACTACCAGTCTAGGGAATATACCTTGGGAAAACTGAAAATCAATAAGACAGAGCCACCCCAAAATTTAGGGCTGCACTGCATACAAGGACCTCAACTTGGATACACCTTAAGTATCCCAGAAAATATAAACATGGTTCAAAAAATTGTGGTACTTACGTACGATGGAATACCCCTCAGCCATGAAATCAATGTCATAAGACCAGTAGCAGCAAAATGGGTGGATTCAGGTACGATGATTCTAAGTGAAATAAGTCACACAGAAAAAGAAACTTATCATAAGATATCACTTATGAAGATCCTGTAAACATGGCTACACTTGAACTGAGTTAGGAAAGAGAACAGTGTCTCACATTTAGAAAACACTCTTATACCTGCTTAAGGGGGAAGGAGAGGTGGGGTGATGCATAAAACCAGAGTTTGATATAAGCACAGGTACCGTTCCAAAAACCAACTATGGAATAATCAGGACCTACACCGTCCTCAGTGAAAGGGACTCAAAACCACATATTTCCCGCAGAGGAAAATATCTGACTAGTAAGAATCTTAAAACCTATGTATTGATATGTCTCCGTAAGGGAATCAAGTGTGTCTAGACTGGCATAAACATGGCAGCGAGAATCAGCTCAAACCCACTATAAAAAGGAATTTCAAAAACAAAACAAAAAAACTGGGAAATTCTTTACAATTCCTTCAGGGTCTCTGATGAAAGCTGGAATGACCCTATCTACAACGACAGCTGGATGTGGCATAAGGAGGGACACTTGGGACTGAGACGATTGGTGAGATTGGGTGAGCAAATGCAGACCCTTTAAAGCAATAATGCATGGCACCCATTCCATGGGTCCGAACTCTCCAGGTTGAAAGGAGTATTACTACAGCTATAACATGTGCGGGAAACCTAGAGAACGGACACACTGTGAATATGAAAGGTTTCTAAAACTCAACGAATAGTCCCTCTCCTGGTGCTCCGGTTTGACTTTCCGTCTGCTTTACTATCAACCTCCCAACTTGGAGAGACAGCCCCTTTAACCTCTTGGTTCGCACAGGTTGACAATTTGGCAGAGGATGAAAGGGAAGAGGGAGAACCATTGAGAGAGTAGCTGTTAGGCATTTGGACGGGCACATATCACTGTAATTTCCCGGCAGGAAGAAGAATTAACCAAATTCTCAGCCACCCACCGGGAACCAGTATAGGTCCTAAACCAAAATTTTGGACTTGCGGTCAGCTCACCAAAAACGATTTGAAAAATGGAGCTCAGGGGCACAGCAATTCACAAACTGGCCGAGTAATAAAGGACAACTATCGTCCAAAAATCTGTTGAGGGAAGGCAACGAGGCGGACTTGAAAGCGAGGCAGAATAGCAGGAAACAGATTTCAAGAGGTACGTTGGAATCGCCTTTAAAGCACAGGAAGAGGGGCACAACTTCGACAATGATGCACTTGGCCAAAAAGGGCGTATGCGTTTTCTCCTGAATATATTCAGGAGAAAACGCATACGCCCTTTTTGGCCAAGCAAGCAAGCGGGCAATGCAAATCTGCACTACAAAGAAGTATCACTTCCCACCGGTCAAAAGGGACATCCACAAAATGTGTAAGAACAAGAAAGGCAAGACAGGCCCTGGAGAACAGGGAGCCTTGTTATGCTGATGGGCAGGATGTAAATTGCCAACTGCCTCTCTGGAGGAGTGCATTCTGTTCCCTAAAACAAGTAAAGAACAGAGCTACAGAGCCAAGGGCACTACCAGTCTAGGGAATATACCTTGGGAAAACTGAAAATCAATAAGACAGAGCCACCCCAAAATTTAGGGCTGCACTGCATACAAGGACCTCAACTTGGATACACCTTAAGTATCCCAGAAAATATAAACATGGTTCAAAAAATTGTGGTACTTACGTACGATGGAATATCCCTCAGCCATGAAATCAATGTCATAAGACCAGTAGCAGCAAAATGGGTGGATTCAGGTACGATGATTCTAAGTGAAATAAGTCACACAGAAAAAGAAACTTATCATAAGATATCACTTATGAAGATCCTGTAAACATGGCTACACTTGAACTGAGTTAGGAAAGAGAACAGTGTCTCACATTTAGAAAACACTCTTATACCTGCTTAAGGGGGAAGGAGAGGTGGGGTGATGCATAAAACCAGAGTTTGATATAAGCACAGGTACCGTTCCAAAAACCAACTATGGAATAGACAAGACCTACACCGTCCTCAGTGAAAGGGACTCAAAACCCCATATTTCCCGCAGAGGAAAATATCTGACTAGTAAGAATCTTAAAACCTATGTATTGATATGTCTCCGTAAGGGAATCAAGTGTGTCTAGACTGGCATAAACATGGCAGCGAGAATCAGCTCAAACCCACTATAAAAAGGAATTTCAAAAACAAAACAAAAAAACTGGGAAATTCTTTACAATTCCTTCAGGGTCTCTGATGAAAGCTGGAATGACCCTATCTACAACGACAGCTGGATGTGGCATAAGGAGGGACACTTGGGACTGAGACGATTGGTGAGATTGGGTGAGCAAATGCAGACCCTTTAAAGCAATAATGCATGGCACCCATTCCATGGGTCCGAACTCTCCAGGTTGAAGGGAATATTACTACAGCTATAACATGTGCGGGAAACCTAGAGAACGGACACACTGTGAATACGAAAGGTTTCTAAAACTCAAAGAATAAACCCTCTCCTGGTACTCCGGTTTGACTTTCTGGCTGCTTTACTATCAACCTCCCAACTTGGAGAGACAGCCCCTTTAACCTCTTGGTTTGCACAGGTTGCCAATTTGGCAGAGGATGAAAGGGAAGAGGGAGAACCAATGAGAGAGTAGCTGTTAGGCATTTGGATGGGCACATATCAGTGTAATTTCCCGGCAGGAAGAAGAATTAACCAAATTCTCAGCCACCCACCGGGAACCAGTATAGGTCCTGAACCAAAATTTTGGACTTGCGGTCAGCTCTCCAAAAACGAGTTGAAAAATGGAGCTCAGGGACACAGCAATTCACAAACTGGCCGAGTAATAAAGGACAACTATCGTCCAAAAATCTGTTGAGGGAAGGCAACGAGGCGGACTTGAAAGCGAGGCAGAATAGCAGGAAACAGATTTCAAGAGGTACGTTGGAATCGCCTTTAAAGCACAGGAAGAGGGGCACAACTTCGACAATGATGCACTTGGCCAAAAAGGGCGTATGCGTTTTCTCCTGAATATATTCAGGAGAAAACGCATACGCCCTTTTTGGCCAAGCAAGCAAGCGGGCAATGCAAATCTGCACTACAAAGAAGTATCACTTCCCACCGGTCAAAAGGGACATCCACAAAATGTGTAAGAACAAGAAAGGCAAGACAGGCCCTGGAGAACAGGGAGCCTTGTTATGCTGATGGGCGGGATGTAAATTGCCAACTGCCTCTCTGGAGGAGTGCATTCTGTTCCCTAAAACAAGTAAAGAACAGAGCTACAGAGCCAAGGGCACTACCAGTCTAGGGAATATACCTTGGGAAAACTGAAAATCAATAAGACAGAGCCACCCCAAAATTTAGGGCTGCACTGCATACAAGGACCTCAACTTGGATACACCTTAAGTATGCCAGAAAATATAAACATGGTTCAAAAAATTGTGGTACTTACGTACGATGGAATATCCCTCAGCCATGAAATCAATGTCATAAGACCAGTAGCAGCAAAATGGGTGGATTCAGGTACGATGATTCTAAGTGAAATAAGTCACACAGAAAAAGAAACTTATCATAAGATATCACTTATGAAGATCCTGTAAACATGGCTACACTTGAACTGAGTTAGGAAAGAGAACAGTGTCTCACATTTAGAAAACACTCTTATACCTGCTTAAGGGGGAAGGAGAGGTGGGGTGATGCATAAAACCAGAGTTTGATATAAGCACAGGTACCGTTCCAAAAACCAACTATGGAATAAACAGGACCTACACCGTCCTCAGTGAAAGGGACTCAAAACCCCATATTTCCCGCAGAGGAAAATATCTGACTAGTAAGAATCTTAAAACCTATGTATTGATATGTCTCCGTAAGGGAATCAAGTGTGTCTAGACTGGCATAAACATGGCAGCGAGAATCAGCTCAAACCCACTATAAAAAGGAATTTCAAAAACAAAACAAAAAAACTGGGAAATTCTTTACAATTCCTTCAGGGTCTCTGATGAAAGCTGGAATGACCCTATCTACAACGACAGCTGGATGTGGCATAAGGAGGGACACTTGGGACTGAGACGATTGGTGAGATTGGGTGAGCAAATGCAGACACTTTAAAGCAATAATGCATGGCACCCATTCCATGGCTCCGAACTCTCCAGGTTGAAGGGAATATTACTACAGCTATAACATGTGCGGGAACCCTAGAGAACGGACACACTGTGAATACGAAAGGTTTCTAAAACTCAACGAATAGTCCCTCTCCTGGTGCTCCGGTTTGACTTTCCGTCTGCTTTACTATCAACCTCCCAACTTGGAGAGACAGCCCCTTTAACCTCTTGGTTCGCACAGGTTGCCAATTTGGCAGAGGATGAAAGGGAAGAGGGAGAACCAATGAGAGAGTAGCTGTTAGGCATTTGGACGGGCACATATCGCTGTAATTTCCCGGCAGGAAGAAGAATTAACCAAATTCTCAGCCACCCACCGGGAACCAGTATAGGTCCTGAACCAAAATTTTGGACTTGCGGTCAGCTCACCAAAAACGAGTTGAAAAATGGAGCTCAGGGGCACAGCAATTCACAAACTGGCCGAGTAATAAAGGACAACTATCGTCCAAAAATCTGTTGAGGGAAGGCAACGAGGCGGACTTGAAAGCGAGGCAGAATAGCAGGAAACAGATTTCAAGAGGTACGTTGGAATCGCCTTTAAAGCACAGGAAGAGGGGCACAACTTCGACAATGATGCACTTGGCCAAAAAGGGCGTATGCGTTTTCTCCTGAATATATTCAGGAGAAAATGCATACGCCCTTTTTGGCCAAGCAAGCAAGCGGGCAATGCAAATCTGCACTACAAAGAAGTATCACTTCCCACCGGTCAAAAGGGACATCCACAAAATGTGTAAGAACAAGAAAGGCAAGACAGGCCCTGGAGAACAGGGAGCCTTGTTATGCTGATGGGCGGGATGTAAATTGCCAACTGCCTCTCTGGAGGAGTGCATTCTGTTCCCTAAAACAAGTAAAGAACAGAGCTACAGAGCCAAGGGCACTACCAGTCTAGGGAATATACCTTGGGAAAACTGAAAATCAATAAGACAGAGCCATCCCAAAATTTAGGGCTGCACTGCATACAAGGACCTCAACTTGGATACACCTTAAGTATCCCAGAAAATATAAACATGGTTCAAAAAATTGTGGTACTTACGTACGACGGAATATCCCTCAGCCATGAAATCAATGTCATAAGACCAGTAGCAGCAAAATGGGTGGATTCAGGTACGATGATTCTAAGTTGAATAAGTCACACAGAAAAAGAAACTTATCATAAGATATCACTTATGAAGATCCTGTAAACATGGCTACACTTGAACTGAGTTAGGAAAGAGAACAGTGTCTCACATTTAGAAAACACTCTTATACCTGCTTAAGGGGGAAGGAGAGGTGGGGTGATGCATAAAACCAGAGTTTGATATAAGCACAGGTACCGTTCCAAAAACCAACTATGGAATAAACAGGACCTACACCGTCCTCAGTGAAAGGGACTCAAAACCCCATATTTCCCGCAGAGGAAAATATCTGACTAGTAAGAATCTTAAAACCTATGTATTGATATGTCTCCATAAGGGAATCAAGTGTGTCTAGACTGGCATAAACATGGCAGCGAGAATCAGCTCAAACCCACTATAAAAAGGAATTTCAAAAACAAAACAAAAAAACTGGGAAATTCTTTACAATTCCTTCAGGGTCTCTGATGAAAGCTGGAATGACCCTATCTACAACGACAGCTGGATGTGGCATAAGGAGGGACACTTGGGACTGAGACGATTGGTGAGATTGGGTGAGCAAATGCAGACCCTTTAAAGCAATAATGCATGGCACCCATTCCATGGGTCCGAACTCTCCAGGTTGAAGGGAATATTACTACAGCTATAACATGTGCGGGAAACCTAGAGAACGGACACACTGTGAATACGAAAGGTTTCTAAAACTCAACGAATAGTCCCTCTCCTGGTGCTCCGGTTTGACTTTCCGTCTGCTTTACTATCAACCTCCCAACTTGGAGAGACAGCCCCTTTAACCTCTTGGTTCACACAGGTTGCCAATTTGGCAGAGGATGAAAGGGAAGAGGGAGAACCAATGAGAGAGTAGCTGTTAGGCATTTGGACAGGCATATATCACTGTAATTTCCCGGCAGGAAGAAGAATTAACCAAATTCTCAGCCACCCACCGGGAACCAGTATAGGTCCTGAACCAAAATTTTGGACTTGCGGTCAGCTCACCAAAAACGAGTTGAAAAATGGAGCTCAGGGGCACAGCAATTCACAAACTGGCCAAGTAATAAAGGACAACTATCGTCCAAAAATCTGTTGAGGGAAGGCAACGAGGCGGACTTGAAAGCGAGGCAGAATAGCAGGAAACAGATTTCAAGAGGTACGTTGGAATCACCTTTAAAGCACAGGAAGAGGGGCACAACTTCGACAATGATGCACTTGGCCAAAAAGGGCGTATGCGTTTTCTCCTGAATATATTCAGGAGAAAACGCATACGCCCTTTTTGGCCAAGCAAGCAAGCGGGCAATGCAAATCTGCACTACAAAGAAGTATCACTTCCCACCGGTCAAAAGGGACATCCACAAAATGTGTAAGAACAAGAAAGGCAAGACAGGCCCTGGAGAACAGGGAGCCTTGTTATGCTGCTGGGCGGGATGTAAATTGCCAACTGCCTCTCTGGAGGAGTGCATTCTGTTCCCTAAAACAAGTAAAGAACAGAGCTACAGAGCCAAGGGCACTACCAGTCTAGGGAATATACCTTGGGAAAACTGAAAATCAATAAGACAGAGCCACCCCAAAATTTAGGGCTGCACTGCATACAAGGACCTCAACTTGGATACACCTTAAGTATCCCAGAAAATATAAACATGGTTCAAAAAATTGTGGTACTTACGTACGATGGAATACCCCTCAGCCATGAAATCAATGTCATAAGACCAGTAGCAGCAAAATGGGTGGATTCAGGTACGATGATTCTAAGTGAAATAAGTCACACAGAAAAAGAAACTTATCATAAGATATCACTTATGAAGATCCTGTAAACATGGCTACACTTGAACTGAGTTAGGAAAGAGAACAGTGTCTCACATTTAGAAAACACTCTTATACCTGCTTAAGGGGGAAGGAGAGGTGGGGTGATGCATAAAACCAGAGTTTGATATAAGCACAGGTACCGTTCCAAAAACCAACTATGGAATAGACAAGACCTACACCGTCCTCAGTGAAAGGGACTCAAAACCCCATATTTCCCGCAGAGGAAAATATCTGACTAGTAAGAATCTTAAAACCTATGTATTGATATGTCTCTGTAAGGGAATCAAGTGTGTCTAGACTGGCATAAACATGGCAGCGAGAATCAGCTCAAACCCACTATAAAAAGGAATTTCAAAAACAAAACAAAAAACTGGGAAATTCTTTACAATTCCTTCGGGGTGTCTGATGAAAGCTGGAATGACCCTATCTACAACGACAGCTGGATGTGGCATAAGGAGGGACACTTGGGACTGAGACGATTGGTGAGATTGGGTGAGCAAATGCAGACCCTTTAAAGCAATAATGCATGGCACCCATTCCATGGGTCCGAACTCTCCAGGTTGAAGGGAATATTACTACAGCTATAACATGTGCGGGAAACCTAGAGAACGGACACACTGTGAATACGAAAGGTTTCTAAAACTCAACGAATAGTCCCTCTCCTGGTGCTCCGGTTTGACTTTCCGGCTGCTTTACTATCAACCTCCCAACTTGGAGAGACAGCCCCTTTAACCTCTTGGTTCGCACAGGTTGCCAATTTGGCAGAGGATGAAAGGGAAGAGGGAGAACCAATGAGAGAGTAGCTGTTAGGCATTTGGATGGGCACATATCACTGTAATTTCCCGGCAGGAAGAAGAATTAACCAAATTCTCAGCAACCCACCGGGAACCAGTATAGGTCCTGAACCAAAATTTTGGACTTGCGGTCAGCTCTCCAAAAACGAGTTGAAAAATGGAGCTCAGGGGCACAGCAATTCAAAAACTGGCCGAGTAATAAAGGACAACTATCGTCCAAAAATCTGTTGAGGGAAGGCAACGAGGCGGACTTGAAAGCGAGGCAGAATAGCAGGAAACAGATTTCAAGAGGTACGTTGGAATCGCCTTTAAAGCACAGGAAGAGGGGCACAACTTCGACAATGATGCACTTGGCCAAAAAGGGCGTATGCATTTTCTCCTGAATATATTCAGGAGAAAACGCATACGCCCTTTTTGGCCAAGCAAGCAAGCGGGCAATGCAAATCTGCACTACAAAGAAGTATCACTTCCCACCGGTCAAAAGGGACATCCACAAAATGTGTAAGAACAAGAAAGCCAAGACAGGCCCTGGAGAACAGGGAGCCTTGTTATGCTGATGGGCGGGATGTAAATTGCCAACTGCCTCTCTGGAGGAGTGCATTCTGTTCCCTACAACAAGTAAAGAACAGAGCTACAGAGCCAAGGGCACTACCAGTCTAGGGAATATACCTTGGGAAAACTGAAAATCAATAAGACAGAGCCACCCCAAAATTTAGGGCTGCACTGCATACAAGGACCTCAACTTGGATACACCTTAAGTATCCCAGAAAATATAAACATGGTTCAAAAAATTGTGGTACTTACGTACGATGGAATATCCCTCAGCCATGAAATCAATGTCATAAGACCAGTAGCAGCAAAATGGGTGGATTCAGGTACGATGATTCTAAGTGAAATAAGTCACACAGAAAAAGAAACTTATCATAAGATATCACTTATGAAGATCCTGTAAACATGGCTACACTTGAACTGAGTTAGGAAAGAGAACAGTGTCTCACATTTAGAAAACACTCTTATACCTGCTTAAGGGGGAAGGAGAGGTGGGCTGATGCATAAAACCAGAGTTTGATATAAGCACAGGTACCGTTCCAAAAACCAACTATGGAATAGACAAGACCTACACCGTCCTCAGTGAAAGGGACTCAAAACCCCATATTTCCCGCAGAGGAAAATATCTGACTAGTAAGAATCTTAAAACCTATGTATTGATATGTCTCCGTAAGGGAATCAAGTGTGTCTAGACTGGCATAAACATGGCAGCGAGAATCAGCTCAAACCCACTATAAAAAGGAATTTCAAAAACAAAACAAAAAACTGGGAAATTCTTTACAATTCCTTCGGGGTGTCTGATGAAAGCTGGAATGACCCTATCTACAACGACAGCTGGATGTGGCATAAGGAGGGACACTTGGGACTGCGACGATTGGTGAGATTGGGTAAGCAAATGCAGACCCTTTAAAGCAATAATGCATGGCACCCATTCCATGGCTCCGAACTCTCCAGGTTGAAGGGAATATTACTACAGCTATAACATGTGCGGGAAACCTAGAGAACGGACACACTGTGAATACGAAAGGTTTCTAAAACTCAACGAATAGTCCCTCTCCTGGTGCTCCAGTTTGACTTTCCGGCTGCTTTACTATCAACCTCCCAACTTGGAGAGACAGCCCCTTTAACCTCTTGGTTCGCACAGGTTGCCAATTTGGCAGAGGATGAAAGGGAAGAGGGAGAACCAATGAGAGAGTAGCTGTTAGGCATTTGGATGGGCACATATCACTGTAATTTCCCGGCAGGAAGAAGAATTAACCAAATTCTCAGCCACCCACCGGGAACCAGTATAGGTCCTGAACCAAAATTTTGGACTTGCGGTCAGCTCTCCAAAAAAGAGTTGAAAAATGGAGCTCAGGGACACAGCAATTCACAAACTGGCCGAGTAATAAAGGACAACTATCGTCCAAAAATCTGTTGAGGGAAGGCAACGAGGCGGACTTGAAAGCGAGGCAGAATAGCAGGAAACAGATTTCAAGAGGTACGTTGGAATCGCCTTTAAAGCACAGGAAGAGGGGCACAACTTCGACAATGACGCACTTGGCCAAAAAGGGCGTATGCGTTTTCTCCTGAATATATTCAGGAGAAAACGCATACGCCCTTTTTGGCCAAGCAAGCAAGCGGGCAATGCAAATCTGCACTACAAAGAAGTATCACTTCCCACCGGTCAAAAGGGACATCCACAAAATGTGTAAGAACAAGAAAGCCAAGACAGGCCCTGGAGAACAGGGAGCCTTGTTATGCTGATGGGCGGGATGTAAATTGCCAACTGCCTCTCTGGAGGAGTGCATTCTGTTCCCAACAACAAGTAAAGAACAGAGCTACAGAGCCAAGGGCACTACCAGTCTAGGGAATATACCTTGGGAAAACTGAAAATCAATAAGACAGAGCCACCCCAAAATTTAGGGCTGCACTGCATACAAGGACCTCAACTTGGATACACCTTAAGTATCCCAGAAAATATAAACATGGTTCAAAAAATTGTGGCACTTACGTATGATGGAATATCCCTCAGCCATGAAATCAATGTCATAAGACCAGTAGCAGCAAAATGGGTGGATTCAGGTACAATGATTCTAAGTGAAATAAGTCACACAGAAAAAGAAACTTATCATAAGATATCACTTATGAAGATCCTGTAAACATGGCTACACTTGAACTGAGTTAGGAAAGAGAACAGTGTCTCACATTTAGAAAACACTCTTATACCTGCTTAAGGGGGAAGGAGAGGTGGGGTGATGCATAAAACCAGAGTTTGATATAAGCACAGGTACCGTTCCAAAAACCAACTATGGAATAGACAAGACCTACACCTTCCTCAGTGAAAGGGACTGAAAACCCCATATTTCCCGCAGAGGAAAATATCTGACTAGTAAGAATCTTAAAACCTATGTATTGATATGTCTCCGTAAGGGAATCAAGTGTGTCTAGACTGGCATAAACATGGCAGCGAGAATCAGCTCAAACCCACTATAAAAAGGAATTTCAAAAACAAAACAAAAAAACTGGGAAATTCTTTACAATTCCTTCAGGGTCTCTGATGAAAGCTGGAATGACCCTATCTACAACGACAGCTGGATGTGGCATAAGGAGGGACACTTGGGAATGAGACGATTGGTGAGATTGGGTGAGCAAATGCAGACACTTTAAAGCAATAATGCATGGCACCCATTCCATGGGTCCGAACTCTCCAGGTTGAAAGGAATATTACTACAGCTATAACATGTGCGGGAAACCTAGAGAACGGACACACTGTGAATACGAAAGGTTTCTAAAACTCAACGAATAGTCCCTCTCCTGGTGCTCCGGTTTGACTTTCCGTCTGCTTTACTATCAACCTCCCAACTTGGAGAGACAGCCCCTTTAACCTCTTGGTTCGCACAGGTTGCCAATTTGGCAGAGGATGAAAGAGAAGAGGGAGAACCAATGAGAGAGTAGCTGTTAGGCATTTGGACGGGCAAATATCACTGTAATTTCCCGGCAGGAAGAAGAATTAACCAAATTCTCAGCCACCCACCGGGAACCAGTATAGGTCCTGAACCAAAATTTTGGACTTGCGGTCAGCTCACCAAAAACGAGTTGAAAAATGGAGCTCAGGGGCACAGCAATTCACAAACTGGCCGAGTAATAAAGGACAACTATCGTCCAAAAATCTGTTGAGGGAAGGCAACGAGGCGGACTTGAAAGCGAGGCAGAATAGCAGGAAACAGATTTCAAGAGGTACGTTGGAATCGCCTTTAAAGCACAGGAAGAGGGGCACAACTTCGACAATGATGCACTAGGCCAAAAAGGGCGTATGCGTTTTCTCCTGAATATATTCAGGAGAAAATGCATACGCCCTTTTTGGCCAAGCAAGCAAGCGGGCAATGCAAATCTGCACTACAAAGAAGTATCACTTCCCACCGGTCAAAAGGGACATCCACAAAATGTGTAAGAACAAGAAAGGCAAGACAGGCCCTGGAGAACAGGGAGCCTTGTTATGCTGATGGGCGGGATGTAAATTGCCAACTGCCTCTCTGGAGGAGTGCATTCTGTTCCCTAAAACAAGTAAAGAACAGAGCTACAGAGCCAAGGGCACTACCAGTCTAGGGAATATACCTTGGGAAAACTGAAAATCAATAAGACAGAACCACCCCAAAATTTAAGGCTGCACTGCATACAAGGACCTCAACTTGGATACACCTTAAGTATCCCAGAAAATATAAACATGGTTCAAAAAATTGTGGTACTTACGTACGATGGAATATCCCTCAGCCATGAAATCAATGTCATAAGACAAGTAGCAGCAAAATGGGTGGATTCAGGTACGATGATTCTAAGTGAAATAAGTCACACAGAAAAAGAAACTTATCATAAGATATCACTTATGAAGATCCTGTAAACATGGCTACACTTGAACAGAGTTAGGAAAGAGAACAGTGTCTCACATTTAGAAAACACTCTTATACCTGCTTAAGGGGGAAGGAGAGGTGGGGTGATGCATAAAACCAGAGTTTGATATAAGCACAGGTACCATTCCAAAAACCAACTATGGAATAGACAAGACCTACACCGTCCTCAGCGAAAGGGACTCAAAACCCCATATTTCCCGCAGAGGAAAATATCTGACTAGTAAGAATCTTAAAACCTATGTATTGATATGTCTCCGTAAGGGAATCAAGTGTGTCTAGACTGGCATAAACATGGCAGCGAGAATCAGCTCAAACCCACTATAAAAAGGAATTTCAAAAACAAAACAAAAAAACTGGGAAATTCTTTACAATTCCTTCAGGGTCTCTGATGAAGGCTGGAATGACCCTATCTACAATGACAGCTGGATGTGGCATAAGGAGGGACACTTGGGACTGAGACGATTGGTGAGATTGGGTGAGCAAATGCAGACCCTTTAAAGCAATAATGCATGGCACCCATTCCATGGGTCCGAACTCTCCAGGTTGAAGGGAATATTACTACAGCTATAACATGTGCGGGAAACCTAGAGAACGGACACACTGTGAATACGAAAGGTTTCTAAAACTCAACGCATAGTCCCTCTCCTGGTGCTCCGGTTTGACTTTCCGTCTGCTTTACTATCAACCTCCCAACTTGGAGAGACAGCCCCTTTAACCTCTTGGTTCGCACAGGTTGCCAATTTGGCAGAGGATGAAAGGGAAGAGGGAGAACCAATGAGAGAGTAGCTGTTAGGCATTTGGACGGGCACATATCACTGTAATTTCCCGGCAGGAAGAAGAATTAACCAAATTCTCAGCCACCCACCGGGAACCAGTATAGGTCCTGAACCAAAATTTTGGACTTGCGGTCAGCTCACCAAAAACGAGTTGAAAAATGGAGCTCAGGGGCACAGCAATTCACAAACTGGCCGAGTAATAAAGGACAACTATCGTCCAAAAATCTGTTGAGGGAAGGCAACGAGGTGGACTTGAAAGCGAGGCAGAATAGCAGGAAACAGATTTCAAGAGGTACGTTGGAATCGCCTTTAAAGCACAGGAAGAGGGGCACAACTTCGACAATGATGCACTTGGCCAAAAAGGGCGTATGCGTTTTCTCCTGAATATATTCAGGAGAAAACGCATACGCCCTTTTTGGCCAAGCAAGCAAGCGGGCAATGCAAATCTGCACTACAAAGAAGTATCACTTCCCACCGGTCAAAAGGGACATCCACAAAATGTGTAAGAACAAGAAAGGCAAGACAGGCCCTGGAGAACAGGGAGCCTTGTTATGCTGATGGGCGGGATGTAAATTGCCAACTGCCTCTCTGGAGGAGTGCATTCTGTTCCCTAAAACAAGTAAAGAACAGAGCTACAGAGCCAAGGGCACTACCAGTCTAGGGAATATACCTTGGGAAAACTGAAAATCAATAAGACAGAGCCATCCCAAAATTTAGGGCTGCACTGCATACAAGGACCTCAACTTGGATACACCTTAAGTATCCCAGAAAATATAAACATGGTTCAAAAAATTGTGGTACTTACGTACAATGGAATATCCCTCAGCCATGAAATCAATCTCATAAGACCAGTAGAAGCAAAATGGGTGGATTCAGGTACGATGATTCTAAGTTGAATAAGTCACACAGAAAAAGAAACTTATCATAAGATATCACTTATGAAGATCCTGTAAACATGGCTACACTTGAACTGAGTTAGGAAAGAGAACAGTGTCTCACATTTAGAAAACACTCTTATACCTGCTTAAGGGGGAAGGAGAGGTGGGGTGATGCATAAAACCAGAGTTTGATATAAGCACAGGTACCGTTCCAAAAACCAACTATGGAATAAACAGGACCTACACCGTCCTCAGTGAAAGGGACTCAAAACCCCATATTTCCCGCAGAGGAAAATATCTGACTAGTAAGAATCTTAAAACCTATGTATTGATATGTCTCCATAAGGGAATCAAGTGTGTCTAGACTGGCATAAACATGGCAGCGAGAATCAGCTCAAACCCACTATAAAAAGGAATTTCAAAAACAAAACAAAAAAACTGGGAAATTCTTTACAATTCCTTCAGGGTCTCTGATGAAAGCTGGAATGACCCTATCTACAACGACAGCTGGATGTGGCATAAGGAGGGACACTTGGGACTGAGACGATTGGTGAGATTGGGTGAGCAAATGCAGACCCTTTAAAGCAATAATGCATGGCACCCATTCCATGGGTCCGAACTCTCCAGGTTGAAGGGAATATTACTACAGCTATAACATGTGCGGGAAACCTAGAGAACGGACACACTGTGAATACGAAAGGTTTCTAAAACTCAACGCATAGTCCCTCTCCTGGTGCTCCGGTTTGACTTTCCGTCTGTTTTACTATCAACCTCCCAACTTGGAGAGACAGCCCCTTTAACCTCTTGGTTCACACAGGTTGCCAATTTGGCAGAGGATGAAAGGGAAGAGGGAGAACCAATGAGAGAGTAGCTGTTAGGCATTTGGACAGGCATATATCACTGTAATTTCCCGGCAGGAAGAAGAATTAACCAAATTCTCAGCCACCCACCGGGAACCAGTATAGGTCCTGAACCAAAATTTTGGACTTGCGGTCAGCTCACCAAAAACGAGTTGAAAAATGGAGCTCAGGGGCACAGCAATTCACAAACTGGCCGAGTAATAAAGGACAACTATCGTCCAAAAATCTGTTGAGGGAAGGCAACGAGGCGGACTTGAAAGCGAGGCAGAATAGCAGGAAACAGATTTCAAGAGGTACGTTGGAATCGCCTTTAAAGCACAGGAAGAGGGGCACAACTTCGACAATGATGCACTTGGCCAAAAAGGGCGTATGCGTTTTCTCCTGAATATATTCAGGAGAAAACGCATACGCCCTTTTTGGCCAAGCAAGCAAGCGGGCAATGCAAATCTGCACTACAAAGAAGTATCACTTCCCACCGGTCAAAAGGGACATCCACAAAACGTGTAAGAACAAGAAAGGCAAGACAGGCCCTGGAGAACAGGGAGCCTTGTTATGCTGATGGGCGGGATGTAAATTGCCAACTGCCTCTCTGGAGGAGTGCATTCTGTTCCCTAAAACAAGTAAAGAACAGAGCTACAGAGCCAAGGGCACTACCAGTCTAGGGAATATACCTTGGGAAAACTGAAATTCAATAAGACAGAGCCACCCCAAAATTTAGGGCTGCACTGCATACAAGGACCTCAACTTGGATACACCTTAAGTATCCCAGAAAATATAAACATGGTTCAAAAAATTGTGGTACTTACGTACGATGGAATACCCCTCAGCCATGAAATCAATGTCATAAGACCAGTAGCAGCAAAATGGGTGGATTCAGGTACGATGATTCTAAGTGAAATAAGTCACACAGAAAAAGAAACTTATCATAAGATATCACTTATGAAGATCCTGTAAACATGGCTACACTTGAACTGAGTTAGGAAAGAGAACAGTGTCTCACATTTAGAAAACACTCTTATACCTGCTTAAGGGGGAAGGAGAGGTGGGGTGATGCATAAAACCAGAGTTTGATATAAGCACAGGTACCGTTCCAAAAACCAACTATGGAATAATCAGGACCTACACCGTCCTCAGTGAAAGGGACTCAAAACCACATATTTCCCGCAGAGGAAAATATCTGACTAGTAAGAATCTTAAAACCTATGTATTGATATGTCTCCGTAAGGGAATCAAGTGTGTCTAGACTGGCATAAACATGGCAGCGAGAATCAGCTCAAACCCACTATAAAAAGGAATTTCAAAAACAAAACAAAAAACTGGGAAATTCTTTACAATTCCTTCAGGGTCTCTGATGAAAGCTGGAATGACCCTATCTACAACGACAGCTGGATGTGGCATAAGGAGGGACACTTGGGACTGAGACGATTGGTGAGATTGGGTGAGCAAATGCAGACCCTTTAAAGCAATAATGCATGGCACCCATTCCATGGGTCCGAACTCTCCAGGTTGAAAGGAATATTACTACAGCTATAACATGTGCGGGAAACCTAGAGAACGGACACACTGTGAATATGAAAGGTTTCTAAAACTCAACGAATAGTCCCTCTCCTGGTGCTCCGGTTTGACTTTCCGTCTGCTTTACTATCAACCTCCCAACTTGGAGAGACAGCCCCTTTAACCTCTTGGTTCGCACAGGTTGCCAATTTGGCAGAGGATGAAAGGGAAGAGGGAGAACCATTGAGAGAGTAGCTGTTAGGCATTTGGACGGGCACATATCACTGTAATTTCCCGGCAGGAAGAAGAATTAACCAAATTCTCAGCCACCCACCGGGAACCAGTATAGGTCCTAAACCAAAATTTTGGACTTGCGGTCAGCTCACCGAAAACGAGTTGAAAAATGGAGCTCAGGGGCACAGCAATTCACAAACTGGCCGAGTAATAAAGGACAACTATCGTCCAAAAATCTGTTGAGGGAAGGCAACGAGGCGGACTTGAAAGCGAGGCAGAATAGCAGGAAACAGATTTCAAGAGGTACGTTGGAATCGCCTTTAAAGCACAGGAAGAGGGGCACAACTTCGACAATGATGCACTTGGCCAAAAGGGGCGTATGCGTTTTCTCCTGAATATATTCAGGAGAAAACGCATACGCCCTTTTTGGCCAAGCAAGCAAGCGGGCAATGCAAATCTGCACTACAAAGAAGTATCACTTCCCACCGGTCAAAAGGGACATCCACAAAATGTGTAAGAACAAGAAAGGCAAGACAGGCCCTGGAGAACAGGGAGCCTTGTTATGCTGATGGGCAGGATGTAAATTGCCAACTGCCTCTCTGGAGGAGTGCATTCTGTTCCCTAAAACAAGTAAAGAACAGAGCTACAGAGCCAAGGGCACTACCAGTCTAGGGAATATACCTTGGGAAAACTGAAAATCAATAAGACAGAGCCACCCCAAAATTTAGGGCTGCACTGCATACAAGGACCTCAACTTGGATACACCTTAAGTATCCCAGAAAATATAAACATGGTTCAAAAAATTGTGGTACTTACGTACGATGGAATATCCCTCAGCCATGAAATCAATGTCATAAGACCAGTAGCAGCAAAATGGGTGGATTCAGGTACGATGATTCTAAGTGAAATAAGTCACACAGAAAAAGAAACTTATCATAAGATATCACTTATGAAGATCCTGTAAACATGGCTACACTTGAACTGAGTTAGGAAAGAGAACAGTGTCTCACATTTAGAAAACACTCTTATACCTGCTTAAGGGGGAAGGAGAGGTGGGGTGATGCATAAAACCAGAGTTTGATATAAGCACAGGTACCGTTCCAAAAACCAACTATGGAATAGACAAGACCTACACCGTCCTCAGTGAAAGGGACTCAAAACCCCATATTTCCCGCAGAGGAAAATATCTGACTAGTAAGAATCTTAAAACCTATGTATTGATATGTCTCTGTAAGGGAATCAAGTGTGTCTAGACTGGCATAAACATGGCAGCGAGAATCAGCTCAAACCCACTATAAAAAGGAATTTCAAAAACAAAACAAAAAACTGGGAAATTCTTTACAATTCCTTCGGGGTGTCTGATGAAAGCTGGAATGACCCTATCTACAACGACAGCTGGATGTGGCATAAGGAGGGACCCTTGGGACTGAGACGATTGGTGAGATTGGGTGAGCAAATGCAGACCCTTTAAAGCAATAATGCATGGCACCCATTCCATGGGTCCGAACTCTCCAGGTTGAAGGGAATATTACTACAGCTATAACATGTGCGGGAAACCTAGAGAACGGAGACACTGTGAATACGAAAGGTTTCTAAAACTCAACGAATAGTCCCTCTCCTGGTGCTCCGGTTTGACTTTCCGTCTGCTTTACTATCAACCTCCCAACTTGGAGAGACAGCCCCTTTAACCTCTTGGTTCGCACAGGTTGCCAATATGGCAGAGTATGAAAGGGAAGAGGGAGAACCAATGAGAGAGTAGCTGTTAGGCATTTGGATGGGCACATATCACTGTAATTTCCCGGCAGGAAGAAGAATTAACCAAATTCTCAGCCACCCACCGGGAACCAGTATAGGTCCTGAACCAAAATTTTGGACTTGCGGTCAGCTCTCCAAAAACGAGTTGAAAAATGGAGCTCAGGGGCACAGCAATTCACAAACTGGCCGAGTAATAAAGGACAACTATCGTCCAAAAATCTGTTGAGGGAAGGCAACGAGGCGGACTTGAAAGCGAGGCAGAATAGCAGGAAACAGATTTCAAGAGGTACGTTGGAATCGCCTTTAAAGCACAGGAAGAGGGGCACAACTTCGACAATGATGCACTTGGCCAAAAAGGGCGTATGCATTTTCTCCTGAATATATTCAGGAGAAAACGCATACGCCCTTTTTGGCCAAGCAAGCAAGCGGGCAATGCAAATCTGCACTACAAAGAAGTATCACTTCCCACCGGTCAAAAGGGACATCCACAAAATGTGTAAGAACAAGAAAGCCAAGACAGGCCCTGGAGAACAGGGAGCCTTGTTATGCTGATGGGCGGGATGTAAATTGCCAACTGCCTCTCTGGAGGAGTGCATTCTGTTCCCTACAACAAGTAAAGAACAGAGCTACAGAGCCAAGGGCACTACCAGTCTAGGGAATATACCTTGGGAAAACTGAAAATCAATAAGACAGAGCCACCCCAAAATTTAGGGCTGCACTGCATACAAGGACCTCAACTTGGATACACCTTAAGTATCCCAGAAAATATAAACATGGTTCAAAAAATTGTGGTACTTACGTACGATGGAATATCCCTCAGCCATGAAATCAATGTCATAAGACCAGTAGCAGCAAAATGGGTGGATTCAGGTACGATGATTCTAAGTGAAATAAGTCACACAGAAAAAGAAACTTATCATAAGATATCACTTATGAAGATCCTGTAAACATGGCTACACTTGAACTGAGTTAGAAAGAGAACAGTGTCTCACATTTAGAAAACACTCTTATACCTGCTTAAGGGGGAAGGAGAGGTGGGGTGATGCATAAAACCAGAGTTTGATATAAGCACAGGTACCGTTCCAAAAACCAACTATTGAATAGACAAGACCTACACCGTCCTCAGTGAAAGGGACTCAAAACCCCATATTTCCCGCAGAGGAAAATATCTGACTAGTAAGAATCTTAAAACCTATGTATTGATATGTCTCCGTAAGGGAATCAAGTGTGTCTAGACTGGCATAAACATGGCAGCGAGAATCAGCTCAAACCCACTATAAAAAGGAATTTCAAAAACAAAACAAAAAAACTGGGAAATTCTTTACAATTCCTTCGGGGTGTCTGATGAAAGCTGGAATGACCCTATCTACAATGACAGCTGGATGTGGCATAAGGAGGGACACTTGGGACTGAGACGATTGGTGAGATTGGGTGAGCAAATGCAGACCCTTTAAAGCAATAATGCATGGCACCCATTCCATGGGTCCGAACTCTCCAGGTTGAAGGGAATATTACTACAGCTATAACATGTGCGGGAAACCTAGAGAACGGACACACTGTGAATACGAAAGGTTTCTAAAACTCAACGAATAGTCCCTCTCCTGGTGCTCCGGTTTGACTTTCCGTCTGCTTTACTATCAACCTCCCAACTTGGAGAGACAGCCCCTTTAACCTCTTGGTTCGCACAGGTTGCCAATTTGGCAGAGGATGAAAGGGAAGAGTGAGAACCAATGAGAGAGTAGCTGTTAGGCATTTGGACGGGCACATATCACTGTAATTTCCCGGCAGGAAGAAGAATTAACCAAATTCTCAGCCACCCACCGGGAACCAGTATAAGTCCTGAACAAAAATTTGGACTTGCGGTCAGCTCACAAAAAACGAGTTTAAAAATGGAGCTCAGGGGCACAGCAATTCACAAACTGGCCGAGTAATAAAGGACAACTATCGTCCAAAAATCTGTTGAGGGAAGGCAACGAGGCAGACATGAAAGTGAGGCAGAATAGCAGGAAACAGATTTCAAGAGGTACGTTGGAATCGCCTTTAAAGCACAGGAAGAGGGGCACAACTTCGACAATGACGCACTTGGCCAAAAAGGGCGTATGCGTTTTCTCCTGAATATATTCAGGAGAAACACATACGCCCTTTTTGGCCAAGCAAGCAAGCGGGCAATGCAAATCTGCACTACAAAGAAGTATCACTTCCCACCGGTCAAAAGGGACATCCACAAAATGTGTAAGAACAAGAAAGGCAAGACAGGCCCTGGAGAACAGGGAGCCTTGTTATGCTGATGGGCGGGATATAAATTGCCAACTGCCTCTCTGGAGGAGTGCATTCTGTTCCCTAAAACAAGTAAAGAACAGAGCTACAGAGCCAAGGGCACTACCAGTCTAGGGAATATACCTTGGGAAAACTGAAAATCAATAAGACAGAGCCACCCCAAAATTTAGGGCTGCACTGCATACAAGGACCTCAACTTGGATACACCTTAAGTATCCCAGAAAATATAAACATGGTTCAAAAAAGTGTGGTACTTACGTACGATGGAATATCCCTCAGCCATGAAATCAATGTCATAAGACCAGTAGCAGCAAAATGGGTGGATTCAGGTACGATGATTCTAAGTGAAATAAGTCACACAGAAAAAGAAACTTATCATAAGATATCACTTATGAAGATCCTGTAAACATGGCTACACTTGAACTGAGTTAGGAAAGAGAACAGTGTCTCACATTTAGAAAACACTCTTATACCTGCTTAAGGTTGAAGGAGAGGTGGGGTGATGCATAAAACCAGAGTTTGATATAAGCACAGGTACCGTTCCAAAAACCAACTATGGAATAGACAAGACCTACACCGTCCTCAGTGAAAGGGACTCAAAACCCCATATTTCCCGCAGAGGAAAATATCTGACTAGTAAGAATCTTAAAACCTATGTATTGATATGTCTCCGTAAGGGAATCAAGTGTGTCTAGACTGGCATAAACATGGCAGCGAGAATCAGCTCAAACCCACTATAAAAAGGAATTTCAAAAACAAAACAAAAAAACTGGGAAATTCTTTACAATTCCTTCGGGGTCTCTGATGAAAGCTGGAATGACCCTATCTACAACGACAGCTGGATGTGGCATAAGGAGGGACACTTGGGACTGAGACGATTGGTGAGATTGGGTGAGCAAATGCAGACCCTTTAAAGCAATAATGCATGGCACCCATTCCATGGGTCCGAACTCTCCAGGTTGAAGGGAATATTACTACAGCTATAACATGTGCGGGAAACCTAGAGAACGGACACACTGTGAATACGAAAGGTTTCTAAAACTCAACGAATAGTCCCTCTCCTGGTGCTCCGGTTTGACTTTCCGTCTGCTTTACTATCAACCTCCCAACTTGGAGAGACAGCCCCTTTAACCTCTTGGTTCGCACAGGTTGCCAATATGGCAGAGTATGAAAGGGAAGAGGGAGAACCAATGAGAGAGTAGCTGTTAGGCATTTGGATGGGCACATATCACTGTAATTTCCCGGCAGGAAGAAGAATTAACCAAATTCTCAGCCACCCACCGGGAACCAGTATAGGTCCTGAACCAAAATTTTGGACTTGCGGTCAGCTCTCCAAAAACGAGTTGAAAAATGGAGCTCAGGGGCACAGCAATTCACAAACTGGCCGAGTAATAAAGGACAACTATCGTCCAAAAATCTGTTGAGGGAAGGCAACGAGGCGGACTTGAAAGCGAGGCAGAATAGCAGGAAACAGATTTCAAGAGGTACGTTGGAATCGCCTTTAAAGCACAGGAAGAGGGGCACAACTTCGACAATGATGCACTTGGCCAAAAAGGGCGTATGCATTTTCTCCTGAATATATTCAGGAGAAAACGCATACGCCCTTTTTGGCCAAGCAAGCAAGCGGGCAATGCAAATCTGCACTACAAAGAAGTATCACTTCCCACCGGTCAAAAGGGACATCCACAAAATGTGTAAGAACAAGAAAGCCAAGACAGGCCCTGGAGAACAGGGAGCCTTGTTATGCTGATGGGCGGGATGTAAATTGCCAACTGCCTCTCTGGAGGAGTGCATTCTGTTCCCTACAACAAGTAAAGAACAGAGCTACAGAGCCAAGGGCACTACCAGTCTAGGGAATATACCTTGGGAAAACTGAAAATCAATAAGACAGAGCCACCCCAAAATTTAGGGCTGCACTGCATACAAGGACCTCAACTTGGATACACCTTAAGTATCCCAGAAAATATAAACATGGTTCAAAAAATTGTGGTACTTACGTACGATGGAATATCCCTCAGCCATGAAATCAATGTCATAAGACCAGTAGCAGCAAAATGGGTGGATTCAGGTACGATGATTCTAAGTGAAATAAGTCACACAGAAAAAGAAACTTATCATAAGATATCACTTATGAAGATCCTGTAAACATGGCTACACTTGAACTGAGTTAGAAAGAGAACAGTGTCTCACATTTAGAAAACACTCTTATACCTGCTTAAGGGGGAAGGAGAGGTGGGGTGATGCATAAAACCAGAGTTTGATATAAGCACAGGTACCGTTCCAAAAACCAACTATTGAATAGACAAGACCTACACCGTCCTCAGTGAAAGGGACTCAAAACCCCATATTTCCCGCAGAGGAAAATAGCTGACTAGTAAGAATCTTAAAACCTATGTATTGATATGTCTCCGTAAGGGAATCAAGTGTGTCTAGACTGGCATAAACATGGCAGCGAGAATCAGCTCAAACCCACTATAAAAAGGAATTTCAAAAACAAAACAAAAAAACTGGGAAATTCTTTACAATTCCTTCGGGGTGTCTGATGAAAGCTGGAATGACCCTATCTACAACGACAGCTGGATGTGGCATAAGGAGGGACACTTGGGACTGAGACGATTGGTGAGATTGGGTGAGCAAATGCAGACCCTTTAAAGCAATAATGCATGGCACCCATTCCATGGGTCCGAACTCTCCAGGTTGAAGGGAATATTACTACAGCTATAACATGTGCGGGAAACCTAGAGAACGGACACACTGTGAATACGAAAGGTTTCTAAAACTCAACGAATAGTCCCTCTCCTGGTGCTCCGGTTTGACTTTCCGTCTGCTTTACTATCAACCTCCCAACTTGGAGAGACAGCCCCTTTAACCTCTTGGTTCGCACAGGTTGCCAATTTGGCAGAGGATGAAAGGGAAGAGTGAGAACCAATGAGAGAGTAGCTGTTAGGCATTTGGACGGGCACATATCACTGTAATTTCCCGGCAGGAAGAAGAATTAACCAAATTCTCAGCCACCCACCGGGAACCAGTATAAGTCCTGAACAAAAATTTGGACTTGCGGTCAGCTCACAAAAAACGAGTTTAAAAATGGAGCTCAGGGGCACAGCAATTCACAAACTGGCCGAGTAATAAAGGACAACTATCGTCCAAAAATCTGTTGAGGGAAGGCAACGAGGCAGACTTGAAAGTGAGGCAGAATAGCAGGAAACAGATTTCAAGAGGTACGTTGGAATCGCCTTTAAAGCACAGGAAGAGGGGCACAACTTCGACAATGACGCACTTGGCCAAAAAGGGCGTATGCGTTTTCTCCTGAATATATTCAGGAGAAACACATACGCCCTTTTTGGCCAAGCAAGCAAGCGGGCAATGCAAATCTGCACTACAAAGAAGTATCACTTCCCACCGGTCAAAAGGGACATCCACAAAATGTGTAAGAACAAGAAAGGCAAGACAGGCCCTGGAGAACAGGGAGCCTTGTTATGCTGATGGGCGGGATATAAATTGCCAACTGCCTCTCTGGAGGAGTGCATTCTGTTCCCTAAAACAAGTAAAGAACAGAGCTACAGAGCCAAGGGCACTACCAGTCTAGGGAATATACCTTGGGAAAACTGAAAATCAATAAGACAGAGCCACCCCAAAATTTAGGGCTGCACTGCATACAAGGACCTCAACTTGGATACACCTTAAGTATCCCAGAAAATATAAACATGGTTCAAAAAAGTGTGGTACTTACGTACGATGGAATATCCCTCAGCCATGAAATCAATGTCATAAGACCAGTAGCAGCAAAATGGGTGGATTCAGGTACGATGATTCTAAGTGAAATAAGTCACACAGAAAAAGAAACTTATCATAAGATATCACTTATGAAGATCCTGTAAACATGGCTACACTTGAACTGAGTTAGGAAAGAGAACAGTGTCTCACATTTAGAAAACACTCTTATACCTGCTTAAGGTTGAAGGAGAGGTGGGGTGATGCATAAAACCAGAGTTTGATATAAGCACAGGTACCGTTCCAAAAACCAACTATGGAATATACAAGACCTACACCGTCCTCAGTGAAAGGGACTCAAAACCCCATATTTCCCGCAGAGGAAAATATCTGACTAGTAAGAATCTTAAAACCTATGTATTGATATGTCTCCGTAAGGGAATCAAGTGTGTCTAGACTGGCATAAACATGGCAGCGAGAATCAGCTCAAACCCACTATAAAAAGGAATTTCAAAAACAAAACAAAAAAACTGGGAAATTCTTTACAATTCCTTCAGGGTCTCTGATGAAAGCTGGAATGACCCTATCTACAACGACAGCTGGATGTGGCATAAGGAGGGACACTTGGGACTGAGACGATTGGTGAGATTGGGTGAGCAAATGCAGACCCTTTAAAGCAATAATGCATGGCACCCATTCCATGGGTCCGAACTCTCCAGGTTGAAGGGAATATTACTACAGCTATAACATGTGCGGGAAACCTAGAGAACGGACACACTGTGAATACGAAAGGTTTCTAAAACTCAAAGAATAAACCCTCTCCTGGTGCTCCGGTTTGACTTTCCGGCTGCTTTACTATCAACCTCCCAACTTGGAGAGACAGCCCCTTTAACCTCTTGGTTCGCACAGGTTGCCAATTTGGCAGAGGATGAAAGGGAAGAGGGAGAACCAATGAGAGAGTAGCTGTTAGGCATTTGGATGGGCACATATCACTGTAATTTCCCGGCAGGAAGAAGAATTAACCAAATTCTCAGCCACCTACCGGGTACCAGTATAGGTCCTGAACCAAAATTTTGGACTTGCGGTCAGCTCACCAAAAACGAGTTGAAAAATGGAGCTCATGGGCACAGCAATTCACAAACTGGCCGAGTAATAAAGGACAACTATCGTCCAAAAATCTGTTGAGGGAAGGCAACGAGGCGGACTTGAAAGTGAGGCAGAATAGCAGGAAACAGATTGCAAGAGGTACGTTGGAATCGCCTTTAAAGCACAGGAAGAGGGGCACAACTTCGACAATGATGCACTTGGCCAAAAAGGGCGTATGCGTTTTCTCCTGAATATATTCAGGAGAAAACGCATACGCCCTTTTTGGCCAAGCAAGCAAGCGGGCAATGCAAATCTGCACTACAAAGAAGTATCACTTCCCACCGGTCAAAAGGGACATCCATAAAATGTGTAAGAACAAGAAAGGCAAGACAGGCCCTGGAAAACAGGGAGCCTTGTTATGCTGATGGGCGGGATGTAAATTGCCAACTGCCTCTCTGGAGGAGTGCATTCTGTTCCCTAAAACAAATAAAGAACAGAGCTACAGAGCCAACGACACTACCAGTCTAGGGAATATACCTTGGGAAAACTGAAAATCAATAAGACAGAGCCACCCCAAAATTTAGGGCTGCACTGCATACAAGGACCTCAACTTGGATACACCTTAAGTATCCCAGAAAATATAAACATGGTTCAAAAAAGTGTGGTACTTACGTACGATGGAATATCCCTCAGCCATGAAATCAATGTCATAAGACCAGTAGCAGCAAAATGGGTGGATTCAGGTACGATGATTCTAAGTGAAATAAGTCACAGAGAAAAAGAAACTTATCATAAGATATCACTTATGAAGATCCTGTAAACATGGCTACACTTGAACTGAGTTAGGAAAGAGAACAGTGTCTCACATTTAGAAAACACTCTTATACCTGCTTAAGGGGGAAGGAGAGGTGGGGTGATGCATAAAACCAGAGTTTGATATAAGCACAGGTACCGTTCCAAAAACCAACTATGGAATAGACAAGACCTACACCGTCCTCAGTGAAAGGGACTCAAAACCCCATATTTCCCGCAGAGGAAAATATCTGACTAGTAAGAATCTTAAAACCTATGTATTGATATGTCTCCGTAAGGGAATCAAGTGTGTCTAGACTGGCATAAACATGGCAGCGAGAATCAGCTCAAACCCACTATAAAAAGGAATTTCAAAAACAAAACAAAAAAAACTGGGAAATTCTTTACAATTCCTTCAGGGTCTCTGATGAAAGCTGGAATGACCCTATCTACAACGACAGCTGGATGTGGCATAAGGAGGGACACTTGGGACTGAGACGATTGGTGAGATTGGGTGAGCAAATGCAGACCCTTTAAAGCAATAATGCATGGCACCCATTCCATGGGTCCGAACTCTCCAGGTTGAAGGGAATATTACTACAGCTATAACATGTGCGGGAAACCTAGAATACGGACACACTGTGAATACGAAAGGTTTCTAAAACTCAACGAATAGTCCCTCTCCTGGTGCTCCGGTTTGACTTTCCGTCTGCTTTACTATCAACCTCCCAACTTGGAGAGACAGCCCCTTTAACCTCTTGGTTCGCACAGGTTGCCAATTTGGCAGAGGATGAAAGCGGAGAGGGAGAACCAATGAGAGAGTAGCTGTTAGGCATTTGGACGGGCACATATCACTGTAATTTCCCGGCAGGAAGAAGAATTAACCAAATTCTCAGCCACCCACCGGGAACCAGTATAGGTCCTGAACCAAAATTTTGGACTTGCGGTCAGCTCACCAAAAACGAGTTGAAAAATGGAGCTCAGGGGCACAGCAATTCACAAACTGGCCGAGAAATAAAGGACACCTATCGTCCAAAAATCTGTTGAGGGAAGGCAACGAGGCGGACTTGAAAGCGAGGCAGAATAGCAGGAAACAGATTTCAAGAGGTATGTTGGAATCGCCTTTAAAGCACAGGAAGAGGGGCACAACTTCGACAATGATGCACTTGGCCAAAAAGGGCGTATGCGTTTTCTCCTGAATATATTCAGGAGAAAACGCATACGCCCTTTTTGGCCAAGCAAGCAAGCGGGCAATGCAAATCTGCACTACAAAGAAGTATCACTTCCCACCGGTCAAAAGGGACATCCACAAAATGTGTAAGAACAAGAAAGGCAAGACAGGCCCTGGAGAACAGGGAGCCTTGTTATGCTGATGGGCGGGATGTAAATTGCCAACTGCCTCTCTGGAGGAGTGCATTCTGTTCCCTAAAACAAGTAAAGAACAGAGCTACAGAGCCATGGGCACTACCAGTCTAGGGAATATACCTTGGGAAAACTGAAAATCAATAAGACAGAGCCACCCCAAAATTTAGGGCTGCACTGCATACAAGGACCTCAACTTGGATACACCTTAAGTATCCCAGAAAATATAAACATGGTTCAAAAAATTGTGGTACTTACGTACGATGGAATATCCCTCAGCCATGAAATCAATGTCATAAGACCAGTAGCAGCAAAATGGGTGGATTCAGGTACGATGATTCTAAGTGAAATAAGTCACACAGAAAAAGAAACTTATCATAAGATATCACTTATGAAGATCCTGTAAACATGGCTACACTTGAACTGAGTTAGGAAAGAGAAGAGTGTCTCACATTTAGAAAACACTCTTATACCTGCTTAAGGGGGAAGGAGAGGTGGGGTGATGCATAAAACCAGAGTTTGATATAAGCAGAGGTACCGTTCCAAAAACCAACTATGGAATAGACAAGACCTACACCTTCCTCAGTGAAAGGGACTCAAAACCCCATATTTCCCGCAGAGGTATATATCTGACTAGTAAGAATCTTAAAACCTATGTATTGATATCTCTCCGTAAGGGAATCAAGTGTGTCTAGACTGACATAAACATGGCAGCGAGAATCAGCTCAAACCCAATATAAAAAGGAATTTCAAAAACAAAACAAAAAAACTGTGAAATTCTTTACAATTCCTTCCGGGTCTCTGATGAAACCTGGAATGACCCTATCTACAACGACAGCTGGATGAGGCATAAGGCTGGACACTTGGGACTGAGAGGATTGATGAGATTGGGTGAGGAAATGCAGACCCTTTAAAGCAATAATGCATGGCACCCATTCCATGGGTCCCAACTCTCCAGGTTGAAGGGAATATTACTACAGTTATAACATGTACGGTAAACCTAGAGAACGGACAAACTGTGAATATGAAAGGTTTGTAAAACTCAACGAATAGACCCTCCCCTGGTGCTCCGGTTTGACTTTCCATCTGCTTTACTATCAATCTCCCAAATTGGAGAGACAGCCCCTTTAACCTCCTGGTTCGCACAGGTTTCCAATTTGGCAGAGGATGAAAGGGAAGAGGGAGAACCAATGAGAGAATAGCTGTTAGGCATTTGGATGGGCACATATCACTCTAACTTCCCGGCAGGAAGAAGAATTAACCAAAGTCTCAGGCACCCACAGGGAACCAGTATACGTCCTGAACCAAAATTTTGGACTTGTGGTCACCTCACCAAAAACGAGTTAAAAATGGAGCTCAGGGGAACAGCAATTCACAAACTGGCCGAGTAATAAAGGACAACTATCGTCCAAAAATCTGTTGAGGGAAGGCAACGAGGTGGACTTGAAAGTGAGGCAGAATAGCAGGAAACAGATTTCAAGAGGTACGTTGGAATCGCCTTTAAAGCACAGGAAGAGGGGCACAACTTCGACAATGATGCACTAGGCCAAAAAGGGCGTATGCGTTTTCTCCTGAATATATTCAGGAGAAAACGCATATGCCCTTTTTGACCTAGCAAGCAAGCGGGCAATGCAAATCTGCAATACAAAGAAGTATCACTTCCCGCCGGTCAAAAGGGACATCCACAAAATGTGTAAAAACCAGAAAGGCAAGACAGGCCCTGGAGAACAGGGAGCCTTGTTATGCTGATGGGCGGGATGTAAATTGCCAACTGCCTCTCTGGAGGAGTTCATTGTGTTCCCTAAAACAAGTAAAGAACAGAGCTACAGAGCCAAGGGCACTTCCCGTCTAGGGAATATACCTTGGGAAAACTGAAAATCAATAACACAGAGCCGCCCCAAAATGTAGGGCTGCACTGCTTACAAGGACCTCAACTTGGGTACACCTTAAATATACCAGGAAATGTAAAAATGGTTCAAAAAATTGTGGTACTTACGTACGATAGAATATCCCTCAGCCATGAAATCAATGTCATAAGACCAGTAGCAGCAAAATGGGTGGATTCAGGTACGATGATTCTAAGTGAAATAAGTCACAGAGAAAAAGAAACTTATCATAAGATATCACTTATGAAGATCCTGTAAACATGGCTACACTTGAACTGAGTTAGGAAAGAGAACAGTGTCTCACATTTAGAAAACACTCTTATGCCTGCTTAAGGGGGAAGGAGAGGTGGGGTGATGCATAAAACCAGAGTTTGATATAAGCACAGGTACCGTTCCAAAAACCAACTATGGAATAGACAAGACCTACACCGTCCTCAGTGAAAGGGACTCAAAACCCCATATTTCCCGCAGAGGAATATATCTGAGTAGTAAGAATCTTAAAACCTATGTATTGATATGTCTCCGTAAGGGAATCAAGTGTGTCTAGACTGCCATAAACATGGCAGCGAGAATCAGCTCAAACCCACTATAAAAAGAAATTTCAAAAACAAAACAAAAAAACTGGGAAATTCTTTACAATTCCTTCAGGGTCTCTGATGAAGCCTGGAATGACCCAATCTACAACGACAGCTGGATGTGGCATAAGGCTGGACACTTGGGACTGAGAGGAATGGTGAGATTGGGTGAGCAAATGCAGACCCTTTAAAGCAATAATGCATGGCACCCATTCCATGGGTCCCAACTCTCCAGGTTGAAGGGAATATTACTACAGTTATAACATGTACGGGAAACCTAGAGAACGGACACCCTGTGAATATGAAAGGTTTCTAAAACTCAATGAATTGTCCCTCTCCTGGTGCTCTGGTCTGACTTTCCATCTGCTTTACTATCAATCTCCCAAATTGGAGAGACAGCTCCTTTAACCTCCTGGTTCGCACAGGTTTCCAATTTGGCAGAGGATGAAAGGGAAGAGGGAGAAACAATGAGAGAGTAGCTGTTAGGCATTTGGACGGGCACATATCACTCTAACTTCCCGGCAGGAAGAAGAATTAACCAAAGTCTCAGGCCCCCACCGGGAACCAGCATATGTCCTGAACCAAAATTTTGTACTTGCGGTCAGCTCACAAAAAAAGAGTTGAAAAATGGAGCTCAGGGGCACAGCAATTCACAAACTGGCCGAGTAATAAAGGACAACTATCGTCCAAAAATCTGTTGAGGGAAGGCAACGAGGCGGACTTGAAAGCGAGGCAGAATAGCAGGAAACAGATTTCAAGAGGTACGTTGGAATCGCCTTTAAAGCACAGGAAGAGGGGCACAACTTCGACAATGATGCACTTGGGCAAAAAGGGCGTATGCGTTTTCTCCTGAATATATTCAGGAGAAAACTCATACGCCCTTTTTGGCCAAGCAAGCAAGCGGGCAATGCAAATCTGCACTACAAAGAAGTATCACTTCCCACCGGTCAAAATGGACATCCACAAAATGTGTAAAAACCAAAAAGGCAAGACAGGCCCTGGAGAACATGGAGCCTTGTTATGCTGATGGGCGGGATGTAAATTGTCAACTGCCTCTCTGGAGGAGTACATTGTGTTCCTTAAAACAAGTAACGAACAGAGCTACAGAGCCAAGGGCACTTCAAGTCTAGGGAATATACCTTGGGAAAACTGAAAATCAATAAGACAGAGCCACCCCAAAATTTAAGGCTGAACTGTTTACAAGGACCTCAACTTGGGTACACCTTAAATATCCCAGGAAATATAAAAATGGTTCAAAAAATTGTGGTACTTACGTACGATGGAATATCCCTCAGCCATGAAATCAATGTCATAAGACCAGTAGCAGCAAAATGGGTGGTTTCAGGTACGATGATTCTAAGTGAAATAAGTCACACAGAAAAAGAAACTTATCATAAGATATCACCTATGAAGATCCTGTAAACATGGCTGCACTTGAACTGAGTTAGGAATGAGAGCAGTGTCTCACATTTAGAAAACACTCATATGCCTGCTTAAGGGGGAAGGAGAGGTGGGGTGATGCATAAAAGAAGAGTTTGATATAAGCACAGGTACCGTTCCAAAAACCAACTATGGAATAGACAAGACCTACACCTTCCTCAGTGAAAGGGACTCAAAACACCATATTTCCCGCAGGGGAATATATCTGACTAGTAAGAATCTTAAAACCTATGTATTGATATGTCTCTATAAGGGAATCAAGTGTGTCTAGACTGGCATTAACATGGCAGCGAGAATCAGCTCAAACCCACTATAAAAAGGAATTTCAAAAACAAAAGAAAAAACTGGGAAATTCTTTACATTTCCTTCAGGGTCTCTGATGCAACCTGGAATAACACTATCTACAACGACTGCTGGATGTGGCATAAGGAGGGACACTTGGGACTGAGACGAATGGTGAGATTGGTTGAGCAAATGCAGACCCTTTAAAGCACAAATGCCTGGCACCCATTCCATGGGTCCGAACTCTCCAGGTTGAAGGGAATATTACTACAGCTATAACATGTACGGGAAACCTAGAGAACGGACACACTGTGAATATGAAAGGATTCTAAAACTCAACGAATAGTCCCTCTCCTGGTGCTCCGGTTTGACTTTCCATCTGCTTTACTATCATTCTCCCAAATTGGAGACACAGCCCCTTTAACCCTCTGGTTCACACAGGTTGCCAATTTGGCAGAGGATGAAAGGGAAGAGGGAGAACCAATGAGAGAGTAGCTGTTAGGCATTTGGATGGGCACATATCACTCTAACTTCCCGGCAGGAAGAAGAATTAACCAAAGTCTCAGGCACCCACCGGGAACCAGTATACGTCCTGAACCAAAATTTTGGACTTGCGGTCAGCTCACCAAAAACGAGTTGAAAAATGGAGCTCAGGGGCACAGCAATTCACAAACAGGCCGAGTAATAAAGGACAACTATCGTCCAAAAATCTGTTGAGGGAAGGCAACGAGGCGGACTTGAAAGCGAGGCAGAATAGCAGGAAACAGATTTCAAGAGGTACGTTGGAATCGCCTTTCAAGCACAGGAAGAGGGGCACAACTTCGACAATGATGCACTTGGCCAAAAAGGGCGTATGCGTTTTCTCCTGAATATATTCAGGAGAAAACGCATACGCCCTTTTTGGCCAAGCAAGCAAGCGGGCAATGCAAATCTGCACTACAAAGAAGTATCACTTCCCACGGGTCAAAAGGGACATCCACAAAATGTGTAAAAACCAGAAAGGCAAGACAGGCCCTGGAGAACATGGAGCCTTGTTATGCTGATGGGCGGGATGTAAATTGCCAACTGCCTCTCTGGAGGAGTGCATTGTGTTCCCTAAAACAAGTAAAGAACAGAGCTACAGAGCCAAGGGCACTTCCAGTCTAGGGAATATACCTTGGGAAAACTGAAAATCAATAAGACAGAGCCACCCCAAAATTTAGGGCTGCACTGCTTACAAGGACCTCAACTTGGGTACACCTTAAATATCCCAGGAAATATGAAAATGGTTCAAAAAATTGTGGTACTTACGTACGATGGAATATCCCTCAGCCATGAAATCAATGTCATAAGACCAGTAGCAGCAAAATGGGTGGTTACAAGTACGATGATTCTAAGTGAAATAAGTCACACAGAGAAAGAAACTTATCATAAGATATCACTTATGAAGATCCTGTAAACATGGCTACACTTGAACTGAGTTAGGAAAGAGAACAGTGTCTCACATTTAGAAAACACTCTTATGCGTGCTTAAGGGGGAAGGAGAGGTGGGGTGATGCATAAAACCAGAGTTTGATATAAGCACAGGTACAGTTCCAAAAACCAACTATGGAATAGACAAGACCTACACCTTCCTCAGTGAAAGGGACTCAAAACCCCATATTTCCCGCAGAGGAATATATCTGACTAGTAAGAATCTTAAAACCTATGTATTGATATGTCTCCGTAAGGGAATCAAGTGTGTGTAGACTGGCATAAACATGGCAGCGAGAATCAGCTCAAACCCACTATAAAAAGGAATTTCAAAAACAAAACAAAAAAACTGGGAAATTCTTTTCAATTCCTTCATGGTCTCTGATGAAACCTGGATAGACCCTATCTACAAGGACAGCTGGATTTGGCATAAGGAGGGACACTTGGGACTGAGACGATTGGTGAGATTGGGTGAGCAAATGCAGACCCTTTAAAGCACAAATGCCTGGCACCCATTCCATGGGTCCGAACTCTCCAGGTTGAAGGGAATATTACTACAGCTATAACATGTACGGGAAACCTAGAGAACAGACACACTGTGAATACGAAAGGATTCTAAAACTCAACGAATTGTCCCTCTCCTGGTGCCCCGGTTTGACTTCCCATCTGCTTTACGATCAATCTCCCAACTTGGAGACACAGCCCCTTTAAACTCCTCGTTCACACAGGTTGCCAATTTGGCAGAGGATGAGAGGGAAGAGGGAGAACCAATGAGAGAGTAGCTGTTAGGCATTTGGATGGGCACATATCACTCTAACTTCCCGGCAGGAGGAAGAAATAACCAAAGTCTCAGCCACCCACAGGGAACCAGTATAGGCCCTGAACCAAAATTTTGGACTTGCGGTCAGCTCACCAAAAACGAGTTGAAAAATGGAGCTCAGGGGCACAGCAATTCACAAACTGGCCGAGTAATAAAGGACAACTATCATCCAAAAATCTGTTGAGGGAAGGCAACGAGGCGGACTTGAAAGCGACGCAGAATAGCAGGAAACAGATTTCAAGAGGTACGTTGGAATCGCCTTTAAAGCACAGGAAGAGGGGCACAACTTCGACAATGATGCATTGGCCAAAAACGGCGTATGCATTTTCTCCTGAATATATTCAGGAGAAAACGCATACGCCCTTTTTGGCCAAGCAAGCAAGCGGGCAATGCAAGTCTGCACTACAAAGAAGTATCACTTCCCACCGGTCAAAAGGGACATCCACAAAATGTGTAAAAACCAGAAAGGCAAGACAGGCCCTGGAGAACAGGGAGCCTTGTTATGCTGATGGGCGGGATGTGAATTGCCAACTTCCTCTCTGGAGGAGTGAATTGTGTTCCCTAAAACAAGTAAAGAACAGAGCTACAGAGCCAAGGGCACTTCCCGTCTAGGGAATATACCTTGGGAAAACTGAAAATCAATAACACAGAGCCGCCCCAAAATTTAGGGCTGCACTGCTTACAAGGACCTCAACTTGGGTACACCTTAAATATACGAGGAAATGTAAAAACGATTCAAAAAATTGTTGTACTTACGTACGATAGAATATCCCTCAGCCATGAAATCAATGTCATAAGACCAGTAGCAGCAAAATGGGTGGATTCAGGTACGATGATTCTAAGTGAAATAAGTCACAGAGAAAAAGAAACTTATCATAAGATATCACTTATGAAAATCCTGTAAACATGGCTACACTTGAACTGAGTTAGGAAAGAGAACAGTGTCTCACATTTAGAAAACACTCTTATGCCTGCTTAAGGGGGAAGGAGAGGTGGGGTGATGCATAAAACCAGAGTTTGATATAAGCACAGGTACCGTTCCAAAAACCAACTATGGAATAGACAAGACCTACACCTTCCTCAGTGAAAGGGACTCAAAACCCCATATTTCCCGCAGAGGAATATATCTGAGTAGTAAGAATCTTAAAACCTATGTATTGATATGTCTCCGTAAGGGAATCAAGTGTGTCTAGACTGGCATAAACATGGCAGCGAGAATCAGCTCAAACCCACTATAAAAAGGAATTTCAAAAACAAAACAAAAAAACTGGGAAATTCTTTACAATTCCTTCAGGGTCTCTGATGAAACGTGGAATGACCCTATCTACAATGACAGCTGGATGTGGCATAAGGAGGGACACTTGGGACTGAGACGATTGGTGAGATTGGGTGAGCAAATGCAGACGCTTTAAAGCACAAATGCCTGTCACCCTTTCCATGGGTCCCAACTCCCCTGGTTGAAGGGAATATTACTACAGCTATAACATGTACGGGAATCCTAGAGAACGGACACACTGTGAATACGAAAGGTTTCTAAAACTCAACGAATAGTCCCTCTCCTGGTGCTCCGGGTTGACTTTCCATCTGCTTTTCTATAAACCTCCCAACTTGGAGAGACAGCCCCTTTAACCTCCTGGTTCGCACAGGTTGCCAATTTGGCAGAGGATGAAAGGGAAGAGGGAGAACCAATGAGAGAGTAGCTGATAGGCATTTGGACGGGCACATATCACTGTAATTTCCCGGCAGGAAGAAGAATTAAACAAAGTCTCAGCCCCCCACCGGGAACCAGTATAGGTCCTGAACCAAAATTTTGGACTAGCGGTCAGCTCACCAAAAACGAGTTGAAAAATGGAGCTCAGGGGCACAGCAATTCACAAACTGGCCGAGTAATAAAGGACAACTATCGTCCAAAAATCTGTTGAGGGAAGGCAACGAGGCGGACTTGAAAGCGAGGCAGAATAGCAGGAAACAGATTTCAAGAGGTACGTTGGAATCCCCTTTAAAGCACAGGAAGAGAGGCACAAGTTCGACAATGATGCACTTGGCCAAAAAGGGCGTATGCGTTTTCTCCTGAATATATTCAGGAGAAAACGCATACGCCCTTTTTGGCCAAGCAAGCAAGCGGGCAATGCAAATCTGCACTACAAAGAAGTATCACTTCCCACCGGTCAAAAGGGACATCCACAAAATGTGTAAAAACCAGAAAGGCAAGACAGGCCCTGGAGAAAAGGGAGCCTTGTTATGCTGATGGGCGGGATGTAAATTGCCAACTGCCTCTCTGGAGGAGTACATTGTGTTCCCTAAAACAAGTAAAGAACAGAGCTACAGAGGCAAGGGCACTTCCAGTCTAGGGAATAAACCTTGGGAAAACTGAAGATCAATAAGACAGAGCCACCCTAAAATTTAGGGCTGCACTGCTTACAAGGACCTCAACTTGGGTACACCTTAAATATCCCAGGAAATATAAAAATGGTTCAAAAAATTGTGGTACTTACGTACGATGGAATATCCCTCAGCCATGAAATCAATGTCATAAGACCAGTAGCAGCAAAATGGGTGGATTCAGGTACGATGATTCTAAGTGAAAAAAGTCACAGAGAAAAAGAAACTTATCATAAGATATCACTTATGAAGATCCTGTAAACATGGCTACACTTGAACTGAGTTAGGAAAGAGAACAGTGTCTCACATTTAGAAAACACTCTTATGCCAGCTTAAGGTGGAAGGAGAGGTGGGGTGATGCATAAAACCAGAGTTTGATATAAGCACAGGTACCGTTCCAAAAACCAACTATGGAATAGACAAGACCTACACCTTCCTCAGTGAAAGGGATTCAAAGCCCCATATTTCCCGCAGAGGAATATATCTGACTAGTAAGAATCTTAAAACCTATGTATTGATATGTCTCCATAAGGGAATCAAGTGTGTCTAGACTGGCATAAACATGGCAGCGAGAATCAGCTCAAACCCACTATAAAAAGGAATTTCAAAAACAAAACAAAAAAACTGGGAAATTCTTTACAATTCCTTCAGGGTCTCTGATGAAACCTGGAATGACCCTATCTACAACGACAGCTGGATGTGGCATAAGGCTGGACACTTGGGACTGAGAGGATTGGTGAGATTGGGTGAACAAATGCAGACCATTTAAATCAATAATTCATGGCACACATTCCATGGGTCCCAAATCTCCAGGTTGAAGGGAATATTACTACAGTTATAACATGTACGGGAAACCTAGAGAATGGACACACTGTGAATACGAAAGGTTTCTAAAACTCAACGAATAGTCCCTCTCCTGGTGCTCCGGTTTGACTTTCCATCTGCTTTACTATCAACCTCCCAACTTGGAGAGACAGCCCCTTTAACCTCCTGGTTCGCACATGTTGCCAATTTGGCAGAGGTTGAAAGGGAAGAGGGAGAACCAATGAGAGAGTAGCTGTTAGGCATTTGGACGGGCACATATCACTGTAATTTCCCGGCAGGAAGAAGAATTAAGCAAATTCTCAGCCACCCACCGGGAACCAGTATAGGTCCGGAACCAAAATTTTGGACTTGCGGTCAGCTCTCCAAAAACGAGTTGAAAAATGGAGCTCAGGGACACAGCAATTCACAAACTGGCCGAGTAATAAAGGACAACTATCGTCCAAAAATCTGTTGACGGAAGGCAACGAGGCGGACTTGAAAGCGAGGCAGAATAGCAGGAAACAGATTTCAAGAGGTACGTTGGAATCGCCTTTAAAGCACAGGAAGAGGGGCACAACTTCGACAATGATGCACTTGGCCAAAAAGGGCGTATGCGTTTTCTCCTGAATATATTCAGGAGAAAACGCATACGCCCTTTTTGGCCAAGCAAGCAAGCGGGCAATGCAAATCTGCACTACAAAGAAGTATCACTTCCCACCGGTCAAAAGGGACATCCACAAAATGTGTAAGAACAAGAAAGGCAAGACAGGCCCTGGAGAACAGGGAGCCTTGTTATGCTGATGGGCGGGATGTAAATTGCCAACTGCCTCTCTGGAGGAGTGCATTCTGTTCCCTAAAACAAGTAAAGAACAGAGCTACAGAGCCAAGGGCACTACCAGTCTAGGGAATATACCTTGGGAAAACTGAAAATCAATAAGACAGAGCCACCCCAAAATTTAGGGCTGCACTGCATACAAGGACCTCAACTTGGATACACCTTAAGTATGCCAGAAAATATAAACATGGTTCAAAAAATTGTGGTACTTACGTACGATGGAATATCCCTCAGCCATGAAATCAATGTCATAAGACCAGTAGCAGCAAAATGGGTGGATTCAGGTACGATGATTCTAAGTGAAATAAGTCACAGAGAAAAAGAAACTTATCATAAGATATCACTTATGAAGATCCTGTAAACATGGCTACACTTGAACTGAGTTAGGAAAGAGAACAGTGTCTCACATTTAGAAAACACTCTTATACCTGCTTAAGGGGGAAGGAGAGGTGGGGTGATGCATAAAACCAGAATTTGATATAAGCACAGGTACCGTTCCAAAAACCAACTATGGAATAGACAAGACCTACACCGTCCTCAGTGAAAGGGACTCAAAACCCCATATTTCCCGCAGAGGAAAATATCTGACTAGTAAGAATCTTAAAACCTATGTATTGATATGTCTCCGTAAGGGAATCAAGTGTGTCTAGACTGGCATAAACATGGCAGCGAGAATCAGCTCAAACCCACTATAAAAAGGAATTTCAAAAACAAAACAAAAAAAACTGGGAAATTCTTTACAATTCCTTCAGGGTCTCTGATGAAAGCTGGAATGACCCTATCTACAACGACAGCTGGATGTGGCATAAGGAGGGACACTTGGGACAGAGACGATTGGTGAGATTGGGTGAGCAAATGCAGACCCTTTAAAGCAATAATGCATGGTACCCATTCCATGGGTCCGAACTCTCCAGGTTGAAGGGAATATTACTACAGCTATAACATGTGCGGGAAACCTAGAGAACGGACACACTGTGAATACGAAAGGTTTCTAAAACTCAACGAATAGTCCCTCTCCTGGTGCTCCGGTTTGACTTTCCGTCTGTTTTACTATCAACCTCCCAACTTGGAGAGACAGCCCCTTTAACCTCTTGGTTCGCACAGGTTGCCAATTTGGCAGAGGATGAAAGCGAAGAGGGAGAACCAATGAGAGAGTAGCTGTTAGGCATTTGGACGGGCACATATCACTGTAGTTTCCCGGCAGGAAGAAGAATTAACCAAATTCTCAGCCACCCACCGGGAACCAGTATAGGTCCTGAACCAAAATTTTGGACTTGCGGTCAGCTCACCAAAAACGAGTTGAAAAATGGAGCTCAGGGGCACAGCAATTCACAAACTGGCCGAGAAATAAAGGACACCTATCGTCCAAAAATCTGTTGAGGGAAGGCAACGAGGCGGACTTGAAAGCGAGGCAGAATAGCAGGAAACAGATTTCAAGAGGTATGTTGGAATCGCCTTTAAAGCACAGGAAGAGGGGCACAAATTCGACAATGATGCACTTGGCCAAAAAGGGCGTATGCGTTTTCTCCTGAATATATTCAGGAGAAAACGCATACGCCCTTTTTGGCCAAGCAAGCAAGCGGGCAATGCAAATCTGCACTACAAAGAAGTATCACTTCCCACCGGTCAAAAGGGACATCCACAAAATGTGTAAGAACAAGAAAGGCAAGACAGGCCCTGGAGAACAGGGAGCCTTGTTATGCTGATGGGCGGGATGTAAATTGCCAACTGCCTCTCTGGAGGAGTGCATTCTGTTCCCTAAAACAAGTAAAGAACAGAGCTACAGAGCCAAGGGCACTACCAGTCTAGGGAATATACCTTGGGAAAACTGAAAATCAATAAGACAGAGCCACCCCAAAATTTAGGGCTGCACTGCATACAAGGACCTCAACTTGGATACACCTTAAGTATCCCAGAAAATATAAACATGGTTCAAAAAATTGTGGTATTTACGTACGATGGAATACCCCTCAGCCATGAAATCAATATCATAAGACCAGTAGCAGCAAAATGGGTGGATTCAGGTACGATGATTCTAAGTGAAATAAGTCACACAGAAAAAGAAACTTATCATAAGATATCACTTATGAAGATCCTGTAAACATGGCTACACTTGAACTGAGTTAGGAAAGAGAACAGTGTCTCACATTTAGAAAACACTCTTATACCTGCTTAAGGGGGAAGGAGAGGTGGGGTGATGCATAAAACCAGAGTTTGATATAAGCACAGGTACCGTTCCAAAAACCAACTATGGAATAGACAAGACCTACACCTTCCTCAGTGAAAGGGACTCAAAACACCATATTTCCCGCAGAGGAATATATCTGACTAGTAAGAATCTTAAAACCTATGTATTGATATGTCTCCGTAAGGGAATCAAGTGTGTCTAGACTGGCATAAACATGGCAGCGAGAATCAGCTCAAACCCACTATAAAAAGGAATTTCAAAAACAAAACAAAAAAACTGGGAAATTCTTTACAATTCCTTCAGGGTCTCTGATGAAAGCTGGAATGACCCTATCTACAACGACAGCTGGATGTGGCATAAGGAGGGACACTTGGGACTGAGACGATTGGTGAGATTGGGTGAGCAAATGCAGACCCTTTAAAGCAATAATGCATGGCACCCATTCCATGGGTCCGAACTCTCCAGGTTGAAGGGAATATTACTACAGCTATAACATGTGCGGGAAACCTAGAGAACGGACACACTGTGAATACGAAAGGTTTCTAAAACTCAACGAATAGTCCCTCTCCTGGTGCTCCAGTTTGACTTTCCGTCTGCTTTACTATCAACCTCCCAACTTGGAGAGACAGCCCCTTTAACCTCTTGGTTCGCACAGGTTGCCAATTTGGCAGAGGATGAAAGGGAAGAGGGAGAACCAATGAGAGAGTAGCTGTTAGGCATTTGGACGGGCACATATCACTGTAATTTCCTGGCAGGAAGAAGAATTAACCAAATTCTCAGCCACCCACCGGGAACCAGCATAGGTCCTGAACCAAAATTTTGGACTTGCGGTCAGCTCACCAAAAACGAGTTGAAAAATGGAGCCCAGGGGCACAGCAATTCACAAACTGGCCGAGTAATAAAGGACAACTATCGTCCAAAAATCTGTTGAGGGAAGGCATCGAGGCGGACTTGAAAGCGAGGCAGAATAGCAGGAAACAGATTTCAAGAGGTACGTTGGAATCGCCTTTAAAGCACAGGAAGAGGGGCACAACTACGACAATGATGCACTTGGCCAAAAAGGGCGTATGCGTTTTCTCCTGAATATATTCAGGAGAAAACGCATACGCCCTTTTTGGCCAAGCAAGCAAGCGGGCAATGCAAATCTGCACTACAAAGAAGTATCACTTCCCACCGGTCAAAAGGGACACCCAAAAAATGTGTAAGAACAAGAAAGGCAAGACAGGCCCTGGAGAACAGGGAGCCTTGTTATGCTGATGGGCGGGATGTAAATTGCCAACTGCCTCTCTGGAGGAGTGAATTCTGTTCCCTAAAACAAGTAAAGAACAGAGCTACAGAGCCAAGGGCACTACCAGTTTAGGGAATATACCTTGGGAAAACTGAAAATCAATAAGACAGAGCCACCCCAAAATTTAGGGCTGCACTGCATACAAGGACCTCAACTTGGATACACCTTAAATATCCCAGAAAATATAAACATGGTTCAAAAAATTGTGGTACTTACGTACGATGGAATATCCCTCAGCCATGAAATCAATGTCATAAGACCAGTAGCAGCAAAATGGGTGGATTCAGGTACGATGATTCTAAGTGAAATAAGTCACACAGAAAAAGAAACTTATCATAAGATATCAGTTATGAAGATCCTGTAAACATGGCTACACTTGAACTGAGTTAGGAAAGAGAACAGTGTCTCACATTTAGAAAACACTCTTATACCTGCTTAACGGGGAAGGAGAGGTGGGGTGATGCATAAAACCAGAGTTTGATATAAGCACAGGTACCGTTCCAAAAACCAACTATGGAATAGGCAAGACCTACACCGTCCTCAGTTAAAGGGACTCAAAACCCCATATTTCCCGCAGAGGAATATATCTGACTAGTAAGAATCTTAAAACCTATGTATTGATATCTCTCCGTAAGGGAATCAAGTGTGTCTAGACTGACATAAACATGGCAGCGAGAATCAGCTCAAACACACTATAAAAAGGAATTTCAAAAACAAAACAAAAAAACTGGGAAATTCTTTACAATTCCTTCCGGGTCTCTGATGAAACCTGGAATGACCCTATCTACAACGACAGCTGGATGTGGCATAAGGCTGGACACTTGGGACTGAGAGGATTGATGAGATTGGGTGAGGAAATGCAGACCCTTTAAAGCAATAATGCATGGCACCCATTCCATGGGTCCCAACTCTCCAGGTTGAAGGGAATATTACTACAGTTATAACATGTACGGTAAACCTAGAGAACGGACAAACTGTGAATATGAAAGGTTTCTAAAACTCAACGAATAGACCCTCCCCTGGTGCTCCGGTTTGACTTTCCATCTGCTTTACTATCAATCTCCCAAATTGGAGAGACAGCCCCTTTAACCTCCTGGTTCGCACAGGTTTCCAATTTGGCAGAGGATGAAAGGGAAGAGGGAGAACCAATGAGAGAATAGCTGTTAGGCATTTGGATGGGCACATATCACTCTAACATCCCGGCAGGAAGAAGAATTAACCAAAGTCTCAGGCACGCACAGGGAACCAGTATAGGCCCTGAACCAAAATTTTGGACTTGTGGTCACCTCACCAAAAACGAGTTAAAAATGGAGCTCAGGGGCACAGCAATTCACAAACTGGCCGAGTAATAAAGGACAACTATCGTCCAAAAATCTGTTGAGGGAAGGCAACGAGGCGGACTTGAAAGTGAGGCAGAATAGCAGGAAACAGATTTCAAGAGGTACGTTGGAATCGCCTTTAAAGCACAGGAAGAGGGGCACAACTTCGACAATGATGCACTTGGCCAAAAAGGGCGTATGCGTTTTCTCCTGAATATATTCAGGAGAAAACGCATATGCCCTTTTTGACCTAGCAAGCAAGTGGGCAATGCAAATCTGCAATACAAAGAAGTATCACTTCCCGCCGGTCAAAAGGGACATCCACAAAATGTGTAAAAACCAGAAAGGCAAGACAGGCCCTGGAGAACAGGGAGCCTTGTTATGCTGATGGGCGGGATGTAAATTGCCAACTGCCTCTCTGGAGGAGTTCATTGTGTTCCCTAAAACAAGTAAAGAACAGAGCTACAGAGCCAAGGGCACTTACCGCCTAGGGAATATACCTTGGGAAAACTGAAAATCAATAACACAGAGCCGCCCCAAAATTTAGGGCTGCACTGCTTACAAGGACCTCAACTTGGGTACACCTTAAATATACCAGGAAATGTAAAAATGGTTCAAAAAATTGTGGTACTTACGTACGATAGAATATCCCTCAGCCATGAAATCAATGTCATAAGACCAGTAGCAGCAAAATGGGTGGATTCAGGTACGATGATTCTAAGTGAAATAAGTCACAGAGAAAAAGAAACTTATCATAAGATATCACTTATGAAGATCCTGTAAACATGGCTACACTTGAACTGAGTTAGGAAAGAGAACAGTGTCTCACATTTAGAAAACACTCTTATGCCTGCTTAAGGGGGAAGGAGAGGTGGGGTGATGCATAAAACCAGAGTTTGATATAAGCACAGGTACCGTTCCAAAAACCAACTATGGAATAGACAAGACCTACACCGTCCTCAGTGAAAGGGACTCAAAACCCCATATTTCCCGCAGAGGAATATATCTGAGTAGTAAGAATCTTAAAACCTATGTATTGATATGTCTCCGTAAGGGAATCAAGTGTGTCTAGACTGCCATAAACATGGCAGCGAGAATCAGCTCAAACCCACTATAAAAAGGAATTTCAAAAACAAAACAAAAAAACTGGGAAATTCTTTACAATTCCTTCAGGGTCTCTGATGAAGCCTGGAATGACCCAATCTACAACGACAGCTGGATGTGGCATAAGGCTGGACACCTGGGACTGAGAGGTTGGTGAGATTGGGTGAGCAAATGCAGACCCTTTAAGCAATAATGCATGGCACCCATTCCATGGGTCCCAACTCTCCAGGTTGAAGGGAATATTACTACAGTTATAACATGTACGGGAAACCTAGAGAACGGACACCCTGTGAATATGAAAGGTTTCTAAAACTCAACGAATTGTCCCTCTCCTGGTGCTCTGGTCTGACTTTCCATCTGCTTTACTATCAATCTCCCAAATTGGAGAGACAGCTCCTTTAACCTCCTGGTTCGCACACGTTTCCAGTTTGGCAGAGGATGAAAGGGAAGAGGGAGAACCAATGAGAGAGTAGCTGTTAGGCATTTGGACGGGCACATATCACTCTAACTTCCCGGCAGGAAGAAGAATTAACCAAAGTCTCAGGCCCCCACCGGGAACCAGCATATGTCCTGAACCAAAATTTTGTACTTGCGGTCAGCTCACAAAAAAAGAGTTGAAAAATGCAGCTCAGGGGCACAGCAATTCACAAACTGGCCGAGTAATAAAGTACAACTATCGTCCAAAAATCTGTTGAGGGAAGGCAACGAGGCGGACTTGAAAGCGAGGCAGAATAGCAGGAAACAGATTTCAAGAAGTATGTTGGAATCGCCTTTAAAGCACAGGAAGAGGGGCACAACTTCGACAATGATGCACTTGGCCAAAAAGGGCGTATGCGTTTTCTCCTGAATATATTCAGGAGAAAACTCATACGCCCTTTTTGGCCAAGCAAGCAAGCGGGAAATGCAAATCTGCACTACAAAGAAGTATCACTTCCCACCGGTCAAAATGGACATCCACAAAATATGTAAAAACCAGAAAGGCAAGACAGGCCCTGGAGAACAGGGAGCCTTGTTATGCTGATGGGCGGGATGTAAATTGCCAACTGCCTCTCTGGAGGAGTGCATTGTGTTCCCTAAAACAAGTAAAGAACAGAGCTACAGAGCCAAGGGCACTTCCAGTCTAGGGAATATACCTTGGGAAAACTGAAAATCAATAAGACAGAGCCACCCCAAAATTTAGGGCTGCACTGCTTACAAGGACCTCAACTTGGGTACACCTTAAATATCCCAGGAAATATGAAAATGGTTCAAAAAATTGTGGTACTTACGTACGATGGAATATCCCTCAGCCATGAAATCAATGTCATAAGACCAGTAGCAGCAAAATGGGTGGTTACAAGTACGATGATTCTAAGTGAAATAAGTCACACAGAGAAAGAAACTTATCATAAGATATCACTTATGAAGATCCTGTAAACATGGCTACACTTGAACTGAGTTAGGAAAGAGAACAGTGTCTCACATTTAGAAAACACTCTTATGCGTGCTTAAGGGGGAAGGAGAGGTGGGGTGATGCATAAAACCAGAGTTTGATATAAGCAGAGGTACCGTTCCAAAAACCAACTATGGAATAGACAAGACCTACACCTTCCTCAGTGAAAGGGACTCAAAACCCCATATTTCCCGCAGAGGAATATATCTGACTAGTAAGAATCTTAAAACCTATGTATTGATATGTCTCAGTAAGGGAATCAAGTGTGTCTAGACTGGCATAAACATGGCAGCGAGAATCAGCTCAAACCCACTATAAAAAGGAATTTCAAAAACAAAACAAAAAAACTGGGAAATTCTTTTCAATTCCTTCATGGTCTCTGATGAAACCTGGATAGACCCTATCTACAAGGACAGCTGGATTTGGCATAAGGAGGGACACTTGGGACTGAGACGTTTGGTGAGATTGGGTGAGCAAATGCAGACCCTTTAAAGCACAAATGCCTGGCACCCATTCCATGGGTCCGAACTCTCCAGGTTGAAGGGAATATTACTACAGCTATAACATGTACGGGAAACCTAGAGAACAGACACACTGTGAATACGAAAGGATTCTAAAACTCAACGAATAGTCCCTCTCCTGGTGCCCCGGTTTGACTTTCCATCTGCTTTACGATCAATCTCCCAACTTGGAGACACAGCCCCTTTAAACTCCTCGTTCACACAGGTTGCCAATTTGGCAGAGGATGAGAGGGAAGAGGGAGAACCAATGAGAGAGTAGCTGTTAGGCATTTGGATGGGCACATATCACTCTAACTTCCCGGCAGGAGGAAGAATTAACCAAAGTCTCAGCCACCCACCGGTTACCAGTATAGGTCCTGAACCAAAATTTTGGATTTGCGGTCAGCTCACCAAAAACGAGTTGAAAAATGGAGCTCAGGGGCACAGCAATTCACAAACTGGCCGAGTAATAAAGGACAACTATCGTCCAAAAATCTGTTGACGGAAGGCAACGAGGCGGACTTGAAAGCGACGCAGAATAGCAGGAAACAGATTTCAAGAGGTACGTTGGAATCGCCTTTAAAGCACAGGAAGAGGGGCACAACTTCGACAATGATGCATTGGCCAAAAACGGCGTATGCATTTTCTCCTGAATATATTCAGGAGAAAACGCATACGCCCTTTTTGGCCAAGCAAGCAAGCGGGCAATGCAAGTCTGCACTACAAAGAAGTATCACTTCCCACAGGTCAAAAGGGACATCCAAAAAATGTGTAAAAACCAGAAAGGCAAGACAGGCCCTGGAGAACAGGGAGCCTTGTTATGCTGATGGGCGGGATGTGAATTGCCAACTTCCTCTCTGGAGGAGTGAATTGTGTTCCCTAAAACAAGTAAAGAACAGAGCTACAGAGCCAAGGGCACTTCCCGTCTAGGGGATATACCTTGGGAAAACTGAAAATCAATAACACAGAGCCGCCCCAAAATTTAGGGCTGCACTGCTTACAAGGACCTCAACTTGTGTACACCTTAAATATACCAGGAAATGTAAAAACGATTCAAAAAATTGTTGTACTTACGTACGATAGAATATCCCTCAGCCATGAAATCAATGTCATAAGACCAGTAGCAGCAAAATGGGTGGATTCAGGTACGATGATTCTAAGTGAAATAAGTCACAGAGAAAAAGAAACTTATCATAAGATATCACTTATGAAGATCCTGTAAACATGGCTACACTTGAACTGAGTTAGGAAAGAGAACAGTGTCTCACATTTAGAAAACACTCTTATGCCTGCTTAAGGGGGAAGGAGAGGTGGGGTGATGCATAAAACCAGAGTTTGATATAAACACAGGTACCGTTCCAAAAACCAACTATGGAATAGACAAGACCTACACCGTCCTCAGTGAAAGGGACTCAAAACCCCATATTTCCCGCAGAGGAATATATCTGAGTAGTAAGAATCTTAAAACCTATGTATTGATATGTCTCCGTAAGGGAATCAAGTGTGTCTAGACTGGCATAAACATGGCAGCGAGAATCAGCTCAAACCCACTATAAAAAGGAATTTCAAAAACAAAACAAAAAAACTGGGAAATTCTTTACAATTCCTTCAGGGTCTCTGATGAAACCTGGAATGACCTTATCTACAATGACAGCTGGATGTGGCATAAGTCTGTACACTTGGGACTGAGAGGAATGGTGAGATTGGGTGAGCAAATGCAGACCCTTTAAAGCAATAATGCATGGCACCCATTCCATGGGTCCTAACTCTCCAGGTTGAAGGGAATATTACTACAGTTATAACATGTACGGGAAACCTAGAGAACGGACACCCTGTGAATATGAAAGGATTCTAAAACTCAACGAATAGTCCCTCTCCTGGTGCTCCGGTTTGACTTTCCATCTGCTTTACTATCATTCTCCCAAATTGGAGACACAGCCCCTTTAACCTCCTGGTTCACACAGGTTGCCAATTTGGCAGAGGATGAAAGGGAAGAGGGAGAACCAATGAGAGAGTAGCTGTTAGGCATTTGGATGGGCACATATCACTCTAACTTCCCGGCAGGAAGAAGAATTAACCAAAGTCTCAGCCACCCACCGGGAACCAGTATACGTCCTGAACCAAAATTTTGGACTTGCGGTCAGCTCACCAAAATCGAGTTGAAAAATGGAGCTCAGGGGCACAGCAATTCACAAACAGGCCGAGTAATAAAGGACAACTATCGTCCAAAAATCTGTTGAGGGAAGGAAACGAGGCGGACTTGAAAGCGAGGCAGAATAGCAGGAAACAGATTTCAAGAGGTACGTTGGAATCGCCTTTCAAGCACAGGAAGAGGGGCACAACTTCGACAATGATGCACTTGGCCAAAAAGGGCGTATGCGTTTTCTCCTGAATATATTCAGGAGAAAATACATACGCCCTTTTTGGCCAAGCAAGCAAGCGGGCAATGCAAATCTGCACTACAAAGAAGTATCACTTCCCACCAGTCAAAAGGGACATCCACAAAATGTGTAAAAACCAGAAAGGCAAGACAGGCCCTGGAGAACAGGGAGCCTTGTTATGCTGATGGGCGGGATGTAAATTGCCAACTGCCTCTCTGGAGGAGTGCATTGTGTTCCCTAAAACAAGTAAAGAACAGAGCTACAGAGCCAAGGGCACTTCCAGTCTAGGGAATATACCTTGGGAAAACTGAAAATCAATAAGACAGAGCCACCCCAAAATTTAGGGCTGCACTGCTTACAAGGACCTCAACTTGGGTACACCTTAAATATCCCAGAAAATATAAACATGGTTCAAAAAATTGTTGTACTTACGTACGATGGAATATCCCTCAGCCATGAAATCAATGTCATAAGACCAGTAGCAGCAAAATGGGTGGATTCAGGTACGATGATTCTAAGTGAAATAAGTCACAGAGAAAAAGAAACTTATCATAAGATATCACTTATGAAGATCCTGTAAACATGGCTACACTTGAACTGAGTTAGGAAAGAGAACAGTGTCTCACATTTAGAAAACACTCTTATGCGTGCTTAAGGGGGAAGGAGAGGTGGGGTGATGCATAAAACCAGAGTTTGATATAAGCACAGGTACCGTTCCAAAAACCAACTATGGAATAGACAAGACCTACACCTTCCTCAGTGAAAGGGACTCAAAACCCCATATTTCCCGCAGAGGAATATATCTGACTAGTAAGAATCTTAAAACCTATGTATTGATATGTCTCCGTAAGGGAATCAAGTGTGTCTAGACTGGCATAAACATGGCAGCGAGAATCAGCTCAAACCCACTATAAAAAGGAATTTCAAAAACAAAACAAAAAAACTGGGAAATTCTTTTCAATTCCTTCATGGTCTCTGATGAAACCTGGATAGACCCTATCTACAAGGACAGCTGGATTTGGCATAAGGAGGGACACTTGGGACTGAGACGTTTGGTGAGATTGGGTGAGCAAATGCAGACCCTTTAAAGCACAAATGCCTGGCACCCATTCCATGGGTCCGAACTCTCCAGGTTGAAGGGAATATTACTACAGCTATAACATGTACGGGAAACCTAGAGAACAGACACACTGTGAATACGAAAGGATTCTAAAACTCAAGGAATAGTCCCTCTCCTGGTGCCCCGGTTTGACTTTCCATCTGCTTTACGATCAATCTCCCAACTTGGAGACACAGCCCCTTTAAACTCCTCGTTCACACAGGTTGCCAATTTGGCAGAGGATGAGAGGGAAGAGGGAGAACCAATGAGAGAGTAGCTGTTAGGCATTTGGATGGGCACATATCACTCTAACTTCCCGGCAGGAGGAAGAATTAACCAAAGTCTCAGCCACCCACCGGTTACCAGTATAGGTCCTGAACCAAAATTTTGGACTTGCGGTCAGCTCACCAAAAACGAGTTGAAAAATGGAGCTCAGGGGCACAGCAATTCACAAACTGGCCGAGTAATAAAGGACAACTATCGTCCAAAAATCTGTTGACGGAAGGCAACGAGGCGGACTTGAAAGCGACGCAGAATAGCAGGAAACAGATTTCAAGAGGTACGTTGGAATCGCCTTTAAAGCACAGGAAGAGGGGCACAACTTCGACAATGATGCATTGGCCAAAAACGGCGTATGCATTTTCTCCTGAATATATTCAGGAGAAAACGCATACGCCCTTTTTGGCCAAGCAAGCAAGCGGGCAATGCAAGTCTGCACTACAAAGAAGTATCACTTCCCACCGGTCAAAAGGGACATCCACAAAATGTGTAAGAACAAGAAAGCCAAGACAGGCCCTGGAGAACAGGGAGCCTTGTTATGCTGATGGGCGGGATGTGAATTGCCAACTTCCTCTCTGGAGGAGTGAATTGTGTTCCCTAAAACAAGTAAAGAACAGAGCTACAGAGCCAAGGGCACTTCCAGTCTAGGGAATATACCTTGGGAAAACTGAAAATCAATAACACAGAGCCACCCCAAAATTTAGGGCTGCACTGCTTACGAGGACCTCAACTTTGGTACACATTAAATATCCCAGGAAATATAAAAATGGTTCAAAAAATTGTGGTACTTACGTACGATGGAATATCCCTCAGCCATGAAGTCAATGTCATAAGACCAGTAGCAGCAAAATGGGAGGATTCAGGTACGATGATTCTAAGTGAAATAAGTCACACAGGAAAAGAAACTTATCATAAGATATCACTTATGAAGATCCTGTAAACATGGCTACACTTGAAGTGAGTTAGGAAAGAGAACAGTGTCTCACATTTAGAATAAACTCTTATGCCTGCTTAAGGGGGAAGAATAGGTGGGGTGATGCATAAAACCAGAGTTTGATATAAGCACAGGTACCGTTCCAAAAACCAACTATGGAATAGACAAGACCTACACCTTCCTCAGTGAAAGGGACTCAAAACCCCATATTTCCCGCAGAGGAATATATCTGACAAGTAAGAATCTTAAAACCTATGTATTGATATGTCTCCGTAAGGGAATCAAGTGTGTCTAGACTGGCATAAACATGGCAGCGAGAATCAGCTCAAACCCACTATAAAAAGGAATTTCAAAAACAAAACAAAAAAACTGCGAAATTCTTTACAATTCCTTCAGGGTCTCTGATGAAACGTGGAATGACCCTATCTACAATGACAGCTGGATGTGGCATAAGGAGGGACACTTGGGACTGAGACGATTGGTGAGATTGGGTGAGCAAATGCAGACGCTTTAAAGCACAAATGCCTGTCACCCTTTCCATGGGTCCCAACTCCCCTGGTTGAAGGGAATATTACTACAGCTATAACATGTACGGGAATCCTAGAGAACGGACACACTGTGAATACGAAAGGTTTCTAAAACTCAACGAATAGTCCCTCTCCTGGTGCTCCGGTTTGACTTTGGATCTGCTTTACTATCAACCTCCCAACTTGGAGAGACAGCCCCTTTAACCTCCTGGTTCGCACAGGTTGCCAATTTGGCAGAGGATGAAAGGGAAGAGGGAGAACCAATGAGAGAGTAGCTGATAGGCATTTGGACGGGCACATATCACTGTAATTTCACGGCAGGAAGAAGAATTAAACAAAGTCTCAGCCCCCCACCGGGAACCAGTATAGGTCCTGAACCAAAATTTTGGACTAGCGGTCAGCTCACCAAAAACGAGTTGAAAAATGGAGCTCAGGGGCACAGCAATTCACAAACTGGCCGAGTAATAAAGGACAACTATCGTCCAAAAATCTGTTGAGGGAAGGCAACGAGGCGGACTTGAAAGCGAGGCAGAATAGCAGGAAACAGATTTCAAGAGGTACGTTGGAATCCCCTTTAAAGCACAGGAAGAGAGGCACAACTTCGACAATGATGCACTTGGCCAAAAAGGGCGTATGCGTTTTCTCCTGAATATATTCAGGAGAAAACGCATACGCCCTTTTTGGCCAAGCAAGCAAGCGGGCAATGCAAATCTGCACTACAAAGAAGTATCACTTCCCACCGGTCAAAAGGGACATCCACAAAATGTGTAAAAACCAGAAAGGAAAGACAGGCCCTGGAGAAAAGGGAGCCTTGTTATGCTGATGGGCGGGATGTAAATTGCCAACTGCCTCTCTGGAGGAGTACATTGTGTTCCCTAAAACAAGTAAAGAACAGAGCTACAGAGGCAAGGGCACTTCCAGTCTAGGGAATAAACCTTGGGAAAACTGAAGATCAATAAGACAGAGCCACCCTAAAATTTAGGGCTGCACTGCTTACAAGGACCTCAACTTGGGTACACCTTAAATATCCCAGGAAATATAAAAATGGTTCAAAAAATTGTGGTACTTACGTACGATGGAATATCCCTCAGCCATGAAATCAATGTCATAAGACCAGTAGCAGCAAAATGGGTGGATTCAGGTACGATGATTCTAAGTGAAATAAGTCACACAGAAAAAGAAACTTATCATAAGATATCACTTATGAAGATCCTGTAAACATGGCTACACTTGAACTGAGTTAGGAAAGAGAACAGTGTCTCACATTTAGAAAACACTCTTATGCCTGCATAAGGGGGAAGGAGAGGTCGGGTGATGCATAAAACCAGAGTTTGATATAAGCACAGGTACCATTCCAAAAACCAACTATGGAATAGACAAGACCTACACCTTCCTCAGTGAAAGGGACTCAAAACCCCATATTTCCCGCAGAGGAATATATCTGACTAGTAAGAATCTTAAAACCTATGTATTGATATGTCTCCGTAAGGGAATCAAGTGTGTCTAGACTGGCATAAACATGGCAGCGAGAATCAGCTCAAACCCACTATAAAAAGGAATTTCAAAAACAAAACAAAAAAACTGGGAAATTCTTTACAATTCCTTCAGGGTCTCTGATGAAACCTGGAATGACCCTATCTACAACGACAGCTGGATGTGGCATAAGGCTGGACACTTGGGACTGAGAGGATTGGTGAGATTGGGTGAACAAATGCAGACCCTTTAAAGCAATAATGCATGGCACACATTCCATGGGTCCCAACTCTCCAGGTTGAAGGGAATATTACTACAGTTATAACATGTACGGGAAACCTAGAGAACGGACACACTGTGAATACGAAAGGTTTCTAAAACTCAACGAATAGTCCCTCTCCTGGTGCTCCGGTTTGACTTTCCATCTGTTTTACTATCAACCTCCCAAATTGGAGAGACAGCCCCTTTAACCTCCTGGTTCGCACAGGTTGCCAATTTGGCAGAGGATGAAAGGGAAGAGGGAGAACCAATGAGAGAGTAGCTGTTAGGCATTTGGATGGGCACATATCACTCTAACTTCCCGGCAGGAAGAAGAATTAACCAAAGTCTCAGGCACCCACCGGGAACCAGTATACGTCCTGAACCAAAATTTTGGACTTGCGGTCAGCTCACCAAAAACGAGTTGAAAAATGGAGCTCAGGGGCACAGCAATTCACAAACAGGCCGAGTAATAAAGGACAACTATCGTCCAAAAATCTGTTGAGGGAAGGCAACGAGGCGGACTTGAAAGCGAGGCAGAATAGCAGGAAACAGATTTCAAGAGGTACGTTGGAATCGCCTTTCAAGCACAGGAAGAGGGGCACAACTTCGACAATGATGCACTTGGCCAAAAAGGGCGTATGCGTTTTCTCCTGAATATATTCAGGAGAAAACGCATACGCCCTTTTTGGCCAAGCAAGCAAGCGGGCAATGCAAATCTGCACTACAAAGAAGTATCACTTCCCACGGGTCAAAAGGGACATCCACAAAATGTGTAAAAACCAGAAAGGCAAGACAGGCCCTGGAGAACATGGAGCCTTGTTATGCTGATGGGCGGGATGTAAATTGCCAACTGCCTCTCTGGAGGAGTGCATTGTGTTCCCTAAAACAAGTAAAGAACAGAGCTACAGAGCCAAGGGCACTTCCAGTCTAGGGAATATACCTTGGGAAAACTGAAAATCAATAAGACAGAGCCACCCCAAAATTTAGGGCTGCACTGCTTACAAGGACCTCAACTTGGGTACACCTTAAATATCCCAGGAAATATGAAAATGGTTCAAAAAATTGTGGTACTTACGTACGATGGAATATCCCTCAGCCATGAAATCAATGTCATAAGACCAGTAGCAGCAAAATGGGTGGTTACAAGTACGATGATTCTAAGTGAAATAAGTCACACAGAGAAAGAAACTTATCATAAGATATCACTTATGAAGATCCTGTAAACATGGCTACACTTGAACTGAGTTAGGAAAGAGAACAGTGTCTCACATTTAGAAAACACTCTTATGCGTGCTTAAGGGGGAAGGAGAGGTGGGGTGATGCATAAAACCAGAGTTTGATATAAGCACAGGTACAGTTCCAAAAACCAACTATGGAATAGACAAGACCTACACCTTCCTCAGTGAAAGGGACTCAAAACCCCATATTTCCCGCAGAGGAATATATCTGACTAGTAAGAATCTTAAAACCTATGTATTGATATGTCTCCGTAAGGGAATCAAGTGTGTCTAGACTGCCATAAACATGGCAGCGAGAATCAGCTCAAACCCACTATAAAAAGAAATTTCAAAAACAAAACAAAAAAACTGGGAAATTCTTTACAATTCCTTCAGGGTCTCTGATGAAGCCTGGAATGACCCAATCTACAATGACAGCTGGATGTGGCATAAGGCTGGACACTTGGGACTGAGAGGAATGGTGAGATTGGGTGAGCAAATGCAGACCCTTTAAAGCAATAATGCATGGCACCCATTCCATGGGTCCCAACTCTCCAGGTTGAAGGGAATATTACTACAGTTATAACATGTACGGGAAACCTAGAGAACGGACACCCTGTGAATATGAAAGGTTTCTAAAACTCAATGAATTGTCCCTCTCCTGGTGCTCTGGTCTGACTTTCCATCTGCTTTACTATCAATCTCCCAAATTGGAGAGACAGCTCCTTTAACCTCCTGGTTCGCACAGGTTTCCAATTTGGCAGAGGATGAAAGGGAAGAGGGAGAAACAATGAGAGAGTAGCTGTTAGGCATTTGGACGGGCACATATCACTCTAACTTCCCGGCAGGAAGAAGAATTAACCAAAGTCTCAGGCCCCCACCGGGAACCAGCATATGTCCTGAACCAAAATTTTGTACTTGCGGTCAGCTCACAAAAAAAGAGTTGAAAAATGGAGCTCAGGGGCACAGCAATTCACAAACTGGCCGAGTAATAAAGGACAACTATCGTCCAAAAATCTGTTGAGGGAAGGCAACGAGGCGGACTTGAAAGCGAGGCAGAATAGCAGGAAACAGATTTCAAGAGGTACGTTGGAATCGCCTTTAAAGCACAGGAAGAGGGGCACAACTTCGACAATGATGCACTTGGGCAAAAAGGGCGTATGCGTTTTCTCCTGAATATATTCAGGAGAAAACTCATACGCCCTTTTTGGCCAAGCAAGCAAGCGGGCAATGCAAATCTGCACTACAAAGAAGTATCACTTCCCACCGGTCAAAATGGACATCCACAAAATGTGTAAAAACCAAAAAGGCAAGACAGGCCCTGGAGAACATGGAGCCTTGTTATGCTGATGGGCGGGATGTAAATTGTCAACTGCCTCTCTGGAGGAGTACATTGTGTTCCTTAAAACAAGTAACGAACAGAGCTACAGAGCCAAGGGCACTTCAAGTCTAGGGAATATACCTTGGGAAAACTGAAAATCAATAAGACAGAGCCACCCCAAAATTTAAGGCTGAACTGTTTACAAGGACCTCAACTTGGGTACACCTTAAATATCCCAGGAAATATAAAAATGGTTCAAAAAATTGTGGTACTTACGTACGATGGAATATCCCTCAGCCATGAAATCAATGTCATAAGACCAGTAGCAGCAAAATGGGTGGTTTCAGGTACGATGATTCTAAGTGAAATAAGTCACACAGAAAAAGAAACTTATCATAAGATATCACCTATGAAGATCCTGTAAACATGGCTGCACTTGAACTGAGTTAGGAATGAGAGCAGTGTCTCACATTTAGAAAACACTCATATGCCTGCTTAAGGGGGAAGGAGAGGTGGGGTGATGCATAAAAGAAGAGTTTGATATAAGCACAGGTACCGTTCCAAAAACCAACTATGGAATAGACAAGACCTACACCTTCCTCAGTGAAAGGGACTCAAAACACCATATTTCCCGCAGAGGAATATATCTGACTAGTAAGAATCTTAAAACCTATGTATTGATATGTCTCTATAAGGGAATCAAGTGTGTCTAGACTGGCATTAACATGGCAGCGAGAATCAGCTCAAACCCACTATAAAAAGGAATTTCAAAAACAAAAGAAAAAACTGGGAAATTCTTTACATTTCCTTCAGGGTCTCTGATGCAACCTGGAATAACACTATCTACAACGACTGCTGGATGTGGCATAAGGAGGGACACTTGGGACTGAGACGAATGGTGAGATTGGTTGAGCAAATGCAGACCCTTTAAAGCACAAATGCCTGGCACCCATTCCATGGGTCCGAACTCTCCAGGTTGAAGGGAATATTACTACAGCTATAACATGTACGGGAAACCTAGAGAACGGACACACTGTGAATATGAAAGGATTCTAAAACTCAACGAATAGTCCCTCTCCTGGTGCTCCGGTTTGACTTTCCATCTGCTTTACTATCATTCTCCCAAATTGGAGACACAGCCCCTTTAACCCTCTGGTTCACACAGGTTGCCAATTTGGCAGAGGATGAAAGGGAAGAGGGAGAACCAATGAGAGAGTAGCTGTTAGGCATTTGGATGGGCACATATCACTCTAACTTCCCGGCAGGAAGAAGAATTAACCAAAGTCTCAGGCACCCACCGGGAACCAGTATACGTCCTGAACCAAAATTTTGGACTTGCGGTCAGCTCACCAAAAACGAGTTGAAAAATGGAGCTCAGGGGCACAGCAATTCACAAACAGGCCGAGTAATAAAGGACAACTATCGTCCAAAAATCTGTTGAGGGAAGGCAACGAGGCGGACTTGAAAGCGAGGCAGAATAGCAGGAAACAGATTTCAAGAGGTACGTTGGAATCGCCTTTCAAGCACAGGAAGAGGGGCACAACTTCGACAATGATGCACTTGGCCAAAAAGGGCGTATGCGTTTTCTCCTGAATATATTCAGGAGAAAACGCATACGCCCTTTTTGGCCAAGCAAGCAAGCGGGCAATGCAAATCTGCACTACAAAGAAGTATCACTTCCCACGGGTCAAAAGGGACATCCACAAAATGTGTAAAAACCAGAAAGGCAAGACAGGCCCTGGAGAACATGGAGCCTTGTTATGCTGATGGGCGGGATGTAAATTGCCAACTGCCTCTCTGGAGGAGTGCATTGTGTTCCCTAAAACAAGTAAAGAACAGAGCTACAGAGCCAAGGGCACTTCCAGTCTAGGGAATATACCTTGGGAAAACTGAAAATCAATAAGACAGAGCCACCCCAAAATTTAGGGCTGCACTGCTTACAAGGACCTCAACTTGGGTACACCTTAAATATCCCAGGAAATATGAAAATGGTTCAAAAAATTGTGGTACTTACGTACGATGGAATATCCCTCAGCCATGAAATCAATGTCATAAGACCAGTAGCAGCAAAATGGGTGGTTACAAGTACGATGATTCTAAGTGAAATAAGTCACACAGAGAAAGAAACTTATCATAAGATATCACTTATGAAGATCCTGTAAACATGGCTACACTTGAACTGAGTTAGGAAAGAGAACAGTGTCTCACATTTAGAAAACACTCTTATGCGTGCTTAAGGGGGAAGGAGAGGTGGGGTGATGCATAAAACCAGAGTTTGATATAAGCACAGGTACAGTTCCAAAAACCAACTATGGAATAGACAAGACCTACACCTTCCTCAGTGAAAGGGACTCAAAACCCCATATTTCCCGCAGAGGAATATATCTGACTAGTAAGAATCTTAAAACCTATGTATTGATATGTCTCCGTAAGGGAATCAAGTGTGTGTAGACTGGCATAAACATGGCAGCGAGAATCAGCTCAAACCCACTATAAAAAGGAATTTCAAAAACAAAACAAAAAAACTGGGAAATTCTTTTCAATTCCTTCATGGTCTCTGATGAAACCTGGATAGACCCTATCTACAAGGACAGCTGGATTTGGCATAAGGAGGGACACTTGGGACTGAGACGATTGGTGAGATTGGGTGAGCAAATGCAGACCCTTTAAAGCACAAATGCCTGGCACCCATTCCATGGGTCCGAACTCTCCAGGTTGAAGGGAATATTACTACAGCTATAACATGTACGGGAAACCTAGAGAACAGACACACTGTGAATACGAAAGGATTCTAAAACTCAACGAATTGTCCCTCTCCTGGTGCCCCGGTTTGACTTCCCATCTGCTTTACGATCAATCTCCCAACTTGGAGACACAGCCCCTTTAAACTCCTCGTTCACACAGGTTGCCAATTTGGCAGAGGATGAGAGGGAAGAGGGAGAACCAATGAGAGAGTAGCTGTTAGGCATTTGGATGGGCACATATCACTCTAACTTCCCGGCAGGAGGAAGAAATAACCAAAGTCTCAGCCACCCACCGGGAACCAGTATAGGCCCTGAACCAAAATTTTGGACTTGCGGTCAGCTCACCAAAAACGAGTTGAAAAATGGAGCTCAGGGGCACAGCAATTCACAAACTGGCCGAGTAATAAAGGACAACTATCATCCAAAAATCTGTTGAGGGAAGGCAACGAGGCGGACTTGAAAGCGACGCAGAATAGCAGGAAACAGATTTCAAGAGGTACGTTGGAATCGCCTTTAAAGCACAGGAAGAGGGGCACAACTTCGACAATGATGCATTGGCCAAAAACGGCGTATGCATTTTCTCCTGAATATATTCAGGAGAAAACGCATACGCCCTTTTTGGCCAAGCAAGCAAGCGGGCAATGCAAGTCTGCACTACAAAGAAGTATCACTTCCCACCGGTCAAAAGGGACATCCACAAAATGTGTAAAAACCAGAAAGGCAAGACAGGCCCTGGAGAACAGGGAGCCTTGTTATGCTGATGGGCGGGATGTGAATTGCCAACTTCCTCTCTGGAGGAGTGAATTGTGTTCCCTAAAACAAGTAAAGAACAGAGCTACAGAGCCAAGGGCACTTCCCGTCTAGGGAATATACCTTGGGAAAACTGAAAATCAATAACACAGAGCCGCCCCAAAATTTAGGGCTGCACTGCTTACAAGGACCTCAACTTGTGTACACCTTAAATATACCAGGAAATGTAAAAACGATTCAAAAAATTGTTGTACTTACGTACGATAGAATATCCCTCAGCCATGAAATCAATGTCATAAGACCAGTAGCAGCAAAATGGGTGGATTCAGGTACGATGATTCTAAGTGAAATAAGTCACAGAGAAAAAGAAACTTATCATAAGATATCACTTATGAAAATCCTGTAAACATGGCTACACTTGAACTGAGTTAGGAAAGAGAACAGTGTCTCACATTTAGAAAACACTCTTATGCCTGCTTAAGGGGGAAGGAGAGGTGGGGTGATGCATAAAACCAGAGTTTGATATAAGCACAGGTACCGTTCCAAAAACCAACTATGGAATAGACAAGACCTACACCTTCCTCAGTGAAAGGGACTCAAAACCCCATATTTCCCGCAGAGGAATATATCTGAGTAGTAAGAATCTTAAAACCTATGTATTGATATGTCTCCGTAAGGGAATCAAGTGTGTCTAGACTGGCATAAACATGGCAGCGAGAATCAGCTCAAACCCACTATAAAAAGGAATTTCAAAAACAAAACAAAAAAACTGGGAAATTCTTTACAATTCCTTCAGGGTCTCTGATGAAACGTGGAATGACCCTATCTACAATGACAGCTGGATGTGGCATAAGGAGGGACACTTGGGACTGAGACGATTGGTGAGATTGGGTGAGCAAATGCAGACGCTTTAAAGCACAAATGCCTGTCACCCTTTCCATGGGTCCCAACTCCCCTGGTTGAAGGGAATATTACTACAGCTATAACATGTACGGGAATCCTAGAGAACGGACACACTGTGAATACGAAAGGTTTCTAAAACTCAACGAATAGTCCCTCTCCTGGTGCTCCGGGTTGACTTTCCATCTGCTTTTCTATAAACCTCCCAACTTGGAGAGACAGCCCCTTTAACCTCCTGGTTCGCACAGGTTGCCAATTTGGCAGAGGATGAAAGGGAAGAGGGAGAACCAATGAGAGAGTAGCTGATAGGCATTTGGACGGGCACATATCACTGTAATTTCCCGGCAGGAAGAAGAATTAAACAAAGTCTCAGCCCCCCACCGGGAACCAGTATAGGTCCTGAACCAAAATTTTGGACTAGCGGTCAGCTCACCAAAAACGAGTTGAAAAATGGAGCTCAGGGGCACAGCAATTCACAAACTGGCCGAGTAATAAAGGACAACTATCGTCCAAAAATCTGTTGAGGGAAGGCAACGAGGCGGACTTGAAAGCGAGGCAGAATAGCAGGAAACAGATTTCAAGAGGTACGTTGGAATCCCCTTTAAAGCACAGGAAGAGAGGCACAAGTTCGACAATGATGCACTTGGCCAAAAAGGGCGTATGCGTTTTCTCCTGAATATATTCAGGAGAAAACGCATACGCCCTTTTTGGCCAAGCAAGCAAGCGGGCAATGCAAATCTGCACTACAAAGAAGTATCACTTCCCACCGGTCAAAAGGGACATCCACAAAATGTGTAAAAACCAGAAAGGCAAGACAGGCCCTGGAGAAAAGGGAGCCTTGTTATGCTGATGGGCGGGATGTAAATTGCCAACTGCCTCTCTGGAGGAGTACATTGTGTTCCCTAAAACAAGTAAAGAACAGAGCTACAGAGGCAAGGGCACTTCCAGTCTAGGGAATAAACCTTGGGAAAACTGAAGATCAATAAGACAGAGCCACCCTAAAATTTAGGGCTGCACTGCTTACAAGGACCTCAACTTGGGTACACCTTAAATATCCCAGGAAATATAAAAATGGTTCAAAAAATTGTGGTACTTACGTACGATGGAATATCCCTCAGCCATGAAATCAATGTCATAAGACCAGTAGCAGCAAAATGGGTGGATTCAGGTACGATGATTCTAAGTGAAAAAAGTCACAGAGAAAAAGAAACTTATCATAAGATATCACTTATGAAGATCCTGTAAACATGGCTACACTTGAACTGAGTTAGGAAAGAGAACAGTGTCTCACATTTAGAAAACACTCTTATGCCAGCTTAAGGTGGAAGGAGAGGTGGGGTGATGCATAAAACCAGAGTTTGATATAAGCACAGGTACCGTTCCAAAAACCAACTATGGAATAGACAAGACCTACACCTTCCTCAGTGAAAGGGATTCAAAGCCCCATATTTCCCGCAGAGGAATATATCTGACTAGTAAGAATCTTAAAACCTATGTATTGATATGTCTCCATAAGGGAATCAAGTGTGTCTAGACTGGCATAAACATGGCAGCGAGAATCAGCTCAAACCCACTATAAAAAGGAATTTCAAAAACAAAACAAAAAAACTGGGAAATTCTTTACAATTCCTTCAGGGTCTCTGATGAAACCTGGAATGACCCTATCTACAACGACAGCTGGATGTGGCATAAGGCTGGACACTTGGGACTGAGAGGATTGGTGAGATTGGGTGAACAAATGCAGACCATTTAAATCAATAATTCATGGCACACATTCCATGGGTCCCAAATCTCCAGGTTGAAGGGAATATTACTACAGTTATAACATGTACGGGAAACCTAGAGAATGGACACACTGTGAATACGAAAGGTTTCTAAAACTCAACGAATAGTCCCTCTCCTGGTGCTCCGGTTTGACTTTCCATCTGCTTTACTATCAACCTCCCAACTTGGAGAGACAGCCCCTTTAACCTCCTGGTTCGCACATGTTGCCAATTTGGCAGAGGTTGAAAGGGAAGAGGGAGAACCAATGAGAGAGTAGCTGTTAGGCATTTGGACGGGCACATATCACTGTAATTTCCCGGCAGGAAGAAGAATTAAGCAAATTCTCAGCCACCCACCGGGAACCAGTATAGGTCCGGAACCAAAATTTTGGACTTGCGGTCAGCTCTCCAAAAACGAGTTGAAAAATGGAGCTCAGGGACACAGCAATTCACAAACTGGCCGAGTAATAAAGGACAACTATCGTCCAAAAATCTGTTGACGGAAGGCAACGAGGCGGACTTGAAAGCGAGGCAGAATAGCAGGAAACAGATTTCAAGAGGTACGTTGGAATCGCCTTTAAAGCACAGGAAGAGGGGCACAACTTCGACAATGATGCACTTGGCCAAAAAGGGCGTATGCGTTTTCTCCTGAATATATTCAGGAGAAAACGCATACGCCCTTTTTGGCCAAGCAAGCAAGCGGGCAATGCAAATCTGCACTACAAAGAAGTATCACTTCCCACCGGTCAAAAGGGACATCCACAAAATGTGTAAGAACAAGAAAGGCAAGACAGGCCCTGGAGAACAGGGAGCCTTGTTATGCTGATGGGCGGGATGTAAATTGCCAACTGCCTCTCTGGAGGAGTGCATTCTGTTCCCTAAAACAAGTAAAGAACAGAGCTACAGAGCCAAGGGCACTACCAGTCTAGGGAATATACCTTGGGAAAACTGAAAATCAATAAGACAGAGCCACCCCAAAATTTAGGGCTGCACTGCATACAAGGACCTCAACTTGGATACACCTTAAGTATGCCAGAAAATATAAACATGGTTCAAAAAATTGTGGTACTTACGTACGATGGAATATCCCTCAGCCATGAAATCAATGTCATAAGACCAGTAGCAGCAAAATGGGTGGATTCAGGTACGATGATTCTAAGTGAAATAAGTCACAGAGAAAAAGAAACTTATCATAAGATATCACTTATGAAGATCCTGTAAACATGGCTACACTTGAACTGAGTTAGGAAAGAGAACAGTGTCTCACATTTAGAAAACACTCTTATACCTGCTTAAGGGGGAAGGAGAGGTGGGGTGATGCATAAAACCAGAATTTGATATAAGCACAGGTACCGTTCCAAAAACCAACTATGGAATAGACAAGACCTACACCGTCCTCAGTGAAAGGGACTCAAAACCCCATATTTCCCGCAGAGGAAAATATCTGACTAGTAAGAATCTTAAAACCTATGTATTGATATGTCTCCGTAAGGGAATCAAGTGTGTCTAGACTGGCATAAACATGGCAGCGAGAATCAGCTCAAACCCACTATAAAAAGGAATTTCAAAAACAAAACAAAAAAAACTGGGAAATTCTTTACAATTCCTTCAGGGTCTCTGATGAAAGCTGGAATGACCCTATCTACAACGACAGCTGGATGTGGCATAAGGAGGGACACTTGGGACAGAGACGATTGGTGAGATTGGGTGAGCAAATGCAGACCCTTTAAAGCAATAATGCATGGTACCCATTCCATGGGTCCGAACTCTCCAGGTTGAAGGGAATATTACTACAGCTATAACATGTGCGGGAAACCTAGAGAACGGACACACTGTGAATACGAAAGGTTTCTAAAACTCAACGAATAGTCCCTCTCCTGGTGCTCCGGTTTGACTTTCCGTCTGTTTTACTATCAACCTCCCAACTTGGAGAGACAGCCCCTTTAACCTCTTGGTTCGCACAGGTTGCCAATTTGGCAGAGGATGAAAGCGAAGAGGGAGAACCAATGAGAGAGTAGCTGTTAGGCATTTGGACGGGCACATATCACTGTAGTTTCCCGGCAGGAAGAAGAATTAACCAAATTCTCAGCCACCCACCGGGAACCAGTATAGGTCCTGAACCAAAATTTTGGACTTGCGGTCAGCTCACCAAAAACGAGTTGAAAAATGGAGCTCAGGGGCACAGCAATTCACAAACTGGCCGAGAAATAAAGGACACCTATCGTCCAAAAATCTGTTGAGGGAAGGCAACGAGGCGGACTTGAAAGCGAGGCAGAATAGCAGGAAACAGATTTCAAGAGGTATGTTGGAATCGCCTTTAAAGCACAGGAAGAGGGGCACAACTTCGACAATGATGCACTTGGCCAAAAAGGGCGTATGCGTTTTCTCCTGAATATATTCAGGAGAAAACGCATACGCCCTTTTTGGCCAAGCAAGCAAGCGGGCAATGCAAATCTGCACTACAAAGAAGTATCACTTCCCACCGGTCAAAAGGGACATCCACAAAATGTGTAAGAACAAGAAAGGCAAGACAGGCCCTGGAGAACAGGGAGCCTTGTTATGCTGATGGGCGGGATGTAAATTGCCAACTGCCTCTCTGGAGGAGTGCATTCTGTTCCCTAAAACAAGTAAAGAACAGAGCTACAGAGCCAAGGGCACTACCAGTCTAGGGAATATACCTTGGGAAAACTGAAAATCAATAAGACAGAGCCACCCCAAAATTTAGGGCTGCACTGCATACAAGGACCTCAACTTGGATACACCTTAAGTATCCCAGAAAATATAAACATGGTTCAAAAAATTGTGGTATTTACGTACGATGGAATACCCCTCAGCCATGAAATCAATATCATAAGACCAGTAGCAGCAAAATGGGTGGATTCAGGTACGATGATTCTAAGTGAAATAAGTCACACAGAAAAAGAAACTTATCATAAGATATCACTTATGAAGATCCTGTAAACATGGCTACACTTGAACTGAGTTAGGAAAGAGAACAGTGTCTCACATTTAGAAAACACTCTTATACCTGCTTAAGGGGGAAGGAGAGGTGGGGTGATGCATAAAACCAGAGTTTGATATAAGCACAGGTACCGTTCCAAAAACCAACTATGGAATAGACAAGACCTACACCTTCCTCAGTGAAAGGGACTCAAAACACCATATTTCCCGCAGAGGAATATATCTGACTAGTAAGAATCTTAAAACCTATGTATTGATATGTCTCCGTAAGGGAATCAAGTGTGTCTAGACTGGCATAAACATGGCAGCGAGAATCAGCTCAAACCCACTATAAAAAGGAATTTCAAAAACAAAACAAAAAAACTGGGAAATTCTTTACAATTCCTTCAGGGTCTCTGATGAAAGCTGGAATGACCCTATCTACAACGACAGCTGGATGTGGCATAAGGAGGGACACTTGGGACTGAGACGATTGGTGAGATTGGGTGAGCAAATGCAGACCCTTTAAAGCAATAATGCATGGCACCCATTCCATGGGTCCGAACTCTCCAGGTTGAAGGGAATATTACTAAAGCTATAACATGTGCGGGAAACCTAGAGAACGGACACACTGTGAATACGAAAGGTTTCTAAAACTCAACGAATAGTCCCTCTCCTGGTGCTCCAGTTTGACTTTCCGTCTGCTTTACTATCAACCTCCCAACTTGGAGAGACAGCCCCTTTAACCTCTTGGTTCGCACAGGTTGCCAATTTGGCAGAGGATGAAAGGGAAGAGGGAGAACCAATGAGAGAGTAGCTGTTAGGCATTTGGACGGGCACATATCACTGTAATTTCCTGGCAGGAAGAAGAATTAACCAAATTCTCAGCCACCCACCGGGAACCAGCATAGGTCCTGAACCAAAATTTTGGACTTGCGGTCAGCTCACCAAAAACGAGTTGAAAAATGGAGCCCAGGGGCACAGCAATTCACAAACTGGCCGAGTAATAAAGGACAACTATCGTCCAAAAATCTGTTGAGGGAAGGCAACGAGGCGGACTTGAAAGCGAGGCAGAATAGCAGGAAACAGATTTCAAGAGGTACGTTGGAATCGCCTTTAAAGCACAGGAAGAGGGGCACAACTACGACAATGATGCACTTGGCCAAAAAGGGCGTATGCGTTTTCTCCTGAATATATTCAGGAGAAAACGCATACGCCCTTTTTGGCCAAGCAAGCAAGCGGGCAATGCAAATCTGCACTACAAAGAAGTATCACTTCCCACCGGTCAAAAGGGACACCCAAAAAATGTGTAAGAACAAGAAAGGCAAGACAGGCCCTGGAGAACAGGGAGCCTTGTTATGCTGATGGGCGGGATGTAAATTGCCAACTGCCTCTCTGGAGGAGTGAATTCTGTTCCCTAAAACAAGTAAAGAACAGAGCTACAGAGCCAAGGGCACTACCAGTTTAGGGAATATACCTTGGGAAAACTGAAAATCAATAAGACAGAGCCACCCCAAAATTTAGGGATGCACTGCATACAAGGACCTCAACTTGGATACACCTTAAATATCCCAGAAAATATAAACATGGTTCAAAAAATTGTGGTACTTACGTACGATGGAATATCCCTCAGCCATGAAATCAATGTCATAAGACCAGTAGCAGCAAAATGGGTGGATTCAGGTACGATGATTCTAAGTGAAATAAGTCACACAGAAAAAGAAACTTATCATAAGATATCAGTTATGAAGATCCTGTAAACATGGCTACACTTGAACTGAGTTAGGAAAGAGAACAGTGTCTCACATTTAGAAAACACTCTTATACCTGCTTAACGGGGAAGGAGAGGTGGGGTGATGCATAAAACCAGAGTTTGATATAAGCACAGGTACCGTTCCAAAAACCAACTATGGAATAGGCAATACCTACACCGTCCTCAGTTAAAGGGACTCAAAACCCCATATTTCCCGCAGAGGAATATATCTGACTAGTAAGAATCTTAAAACCTATGTATTGATATCTCTCCGTAAGGGAATCAAGTGTGTCTAGACTGACATAAACATGGCAGCGAGAATCAGCTCAAACACACTATAAAAAGGAATTTCAAAAACAAAACAAAAAAACTGGGAAATTCTTTACAATTCCTTCCGGGTCTCTGATGAAACCTGGAATGACCCTATCTACAACGACAGCTGGATGTGGCATAAGGCTGGACACTTGGGACTGAGAGGATTGATGAGATTGGGTGAGGAAATGCAGACCCTTTAAAGCAATAATGCATGGCACCCATTCCATGGGTCCCAACTCTCCAGGTTGAAGGGAATATTACTACAGTTATAACATGTACGGTAAACCTAGAGAACGGACAAACTGTGAATATGAAAGGTTTCTAAAACTCAACGAATAGACCCTCCCCTGGTGCTCCGGTTTGACTTTCCATCTGCTTTACTATCAATCTCCCAAATTGGAGAGACAGCCCCTTTAACCTCCTGGTTCGCACAGGTTTCCAATTTGGCAGAGGATGAAAGGGAAGAGGGAGAACCAATGAGAGAATAGCTGTTAGGCATTTGGATGGGCACATATCACTCTAACATCCCGGCAGGAAGAAGAATTAACCAAAGTCTCAGGCACGCACAGGGAACCAGTATAGGTCCTGAACCAAAATTTTGGACTTGTGGTCACCTCACCAAAAACGAGTTAAAAATGGAGCTCAGGGGCACAGCAATTCACAAACTGGCCGAGTAATAAAGGACAACTATCGTCCAAAAATCTGTTGAGGGAAGGCAACGAGGCGGACTTGAAAGTGAGGCAGAATAGCAGGAAACAGATTTCAAGAGGTACGTTGGAATCGCCTTTAAAGCACAGGAAGAGGGGCACAACTTCGACAATGATGCACTTGGCCAAAAAGGGCGTATGCGTTTTCTCCTGAATATATTCAGGAGAAAACGCATATGCCCTTTTTGACCTAGCAAGCAAGTGGGCAATGCAAATCTGCAATACAAAGAAGTATCACTTCCCGCCGGTCAAAAGGGACATCCACAAAATGTGTAAAAACCAGAAAGGCAAGACAGGCCCTGGAGAACAGGGAGCCTTGTTATGCTGATGGGCGGGATGTAAATTGCCAACTGCCTCTCTGGAGGAGTTCATTGTGTTCCCTAAAACAAGTAAAGAACAGAGCTACAGAGCCAAGGGCACTTACCGCCTAGGGAATATACCTTGGGAAAACTGAAAATCAATAACACAGAGCCGCCCCAAAATTTAGGGCTGCACTGCTTACAAGGACCTCAACTTGGGTACACCTTAAATATACCAGGAAATGTAAAAATGGTTCAAAAAATTGTGGTACTTACGTACGATAGAATATCCCTCAGCCATGAAATCAATGTCATAAGACCAGTAGCAGCAAAATGGGTGGATTCAGGTACGATGATTCTAAGTGAAATAAGTCACAGAGAAAAAGAAACTTATCATAAGATATCACTTATGAAGATCCTGTAAACATGGCTACACTTGAACTGAGTTAGGAAAGAGAACAGTGTCTCACATTTAGAAAACACTCTTATGCCTGCTTAAGGGGGAAGGAGAGGTGGGGTGATGCATAAAACCAGAGTTTGATATAAGCACAGGTACCGTTCCAAAAACCAACTATGGAATAGACAAGACCTACACCGTCCTCAGTGAAAGGGACTCAAAACCCCATATTTCCCGCAGAGGAATATATCTGAGTAGTAAGAATCTTAAAACCTATGTATTGATATGTCTCCGTAAGGGAATCAAGTGTGTCTAGACTGCCATAAACATGGCAGCGAGAATCAGCTCAAACCCACTATAAAAAGGAATTTCAAAAACAAAACAAAAAAACTGGGAAATTCTTTACAATTCCTTCAGGGTCTCTGATGAAGCCTGGAATGACCCAATCTACAACGACAGCTGGATGTGGCATAAGGCTGGACACTTGGGACTGAGAGGTTGGTGAGATTGGGTGAGCAAATGCAGACCCTTTAAGCAATAATGCATGGCACCCATTCCATGGGTCCCAACTCTCCAGGTTGAAGGGAATATTACTACAGTTATAACATGTACGGGAAACCTAGAGAACGGACACCCTGTGAATATGAAAGGTTTCTAAAACTCAACGAATTGTCCCTCTCCTGGTGCTCTGGTCTGACTTTCCATCTGCTTTACTATCAATCTCCCAAATTGGAGAGACAGCTCCTTTAACCTCCTGGTTCGCACACGTTTCCAGTTTGGCAGAGGATGAAAGGGAAGAGGGAGAACCAATGAGAGAGTAGCTGTTAGGCATTTGGACGGGCACATATCACTCTAACTTCCCGGCAGGAAGAAAAATTAACCAAAGTCTCAGGCCCCCACCGGGAACCAGCATATGTCCTGAACCAAAATTTTGTACTTGCGGTCAGCTCACAAAAAAAGAGTTGAAAAATGGAGCTCAGGGGCACAGCAATTCACAAACTGGCCGAGTAATAAAGTACAACTATCGTCCAAAAATCTGTTGAGGGAAGGCAACGAGGCGGACTTGAAAGCGAGGCAGAATAGCAGGAAACAGATTTCAAGAAGTATGTTGGAATCGCCTTTAAAGCACAGGAAGAGGGGCACAACTTCGACAATGATGCACTTGGCCAAAAAGGGCGTATGCGTTTTCTCCTGAATATATTCAGGAGAAAACTCATACGCCCTTTTTGGCCAAGCAAGCAAGCGGGAAATGCAAATCTGCACTACAAAGAAGTATCACTTCCCACCGGTCAAAATGGACATCCACAAAATATGTAAAAACCAAAAAGGCAAGACAGGCCCTGGAGAACATGGAGCCTTGTTATGCTGATGGGCGGGATGTAAATTGTCAACTGCCTCTCTGGAGGAGTACATTGTGTTCCCTAAAACAAGTAACGAACAGAGCTACAGAGCCAAGGGCACTTCAAGTCTAGGGAATATACCTTGGGAAAACTGAAAATCAATAAGACAGAGCCACCCCAAAATTTAAGGCTGAACTGCTTACAAGGACCTCAACTTGGGTACACCTTAAATATCCCAGGAAATATAAAAATGGTTCAAAAAATTTTGGTACTTACGTATGATGGAATATCCCTCAGCCATGAAATCAATGTCATAAGACCAGTAGCAGCAAAATGGGTGGTTTCAGGTACGATGATTCTAAGTGAAATAAGTCACACAGAAAAAGAAACTTATCATAAGATATCACCTATGAAGATCCTGTAAACATGGCTGCACTTGAAATGAGTTAGGAACGAGAGCAGTGTCTCACATTTAGAAAACACTCTTATGCCTGCTTAAGGGGGAAGGAGAGGTGGGGTGATGCATAAAAGAAGAGTTTGATATAAGCACAGGTACCGTTCCAAAAACCAACTATGGAATAGACAAGACCTACACCTTCCTCAGTGAAAGGGACTCAAAACACCATATTTCCCGCAGAGGAATATATCTGACTAGTAAGAATCTTAAAACCTATGTATTGATATGTCTCTATAAGGGAATCAAGTGTGTCTAGACTGGCATTAACATGGCAGCGAGAATCAGCTCAAACCCACTATAAAAAGGAATTTCAAAAACAAAAGAAAAAACTGGGAAATTCTTTACAATTCCTTGAGGGTCTCTGATGCAACCTGAAATAACACTATCTACAACGACAGCTGGATGTGGCATAAGGAGGGACACTTGGGACTGAGACGATTGGTGAGATTGGTTGAGCAAATGCAGACCCTTTAAAGCACAAATGCCTGGCACCCATTCCATGGGTCCGAACTCTCCAGGTTGAAGGGAATATTACTACAGCTATAAATGTACGGGAAACCTAGAGAACGGACACACTGTGAATATGAAAGGATTCTAAAACTCAACGAATAGTCCCTCTCCTGGTGCTCCGGTTTGACTTTCCATCTGCTTTACTATCATTCTCCCAAATTGGAGACACAGCCCCTTTAACCCTCTGGTTCACACAGGTTGCCAATTTGGCAGAGGATGAAAGGGAAGAGGGAGAACCAATGAGAGAGTAGCTGTTAGGCATTTGGATGGGCACATATCACTCTAACTTCCCGGCAGGAAGAAGAATTAACCAAAGTCTCAGGCACCCACCGGGAACCAGTATACGTCCTGAACCAAAATTTTGGACTTGCGGTCAGCTCACCAAAAACGAGTTGAAAAATGGAGCTCAGGGGCACAGCAATTCACAAACAGGCCGAGTAATAAAGGACAACTATCGTCCAAAAATCTGTTGAGGGAAGGAAACGAGGCGGACTTGAAAGCGAGGCAGAATAGCAGGAAACAGATTTCAAGAGGTACGTTGGAATCGCCTTTCAAGCACAGGAAGAGGGGCACAACTTCGACAATGATGCACTTGGCCAAAAAGGGCGTATGCGTTTTCTCCTGAATATATTCAGGAGAAAACGCATACGCCCTTTTTGGCCAAGCAAGCAAGCGGGCAATGCAAATCTGCACTACAAAGAAGTATCACTTCCCACGGGTCAAAAGGGACATCCACAAAATGTGTAAAAACCAGAAAGGCAAGACAGGCCCTGGAGAACAGGGAGCCTTGTTATGCTGATGGGCGGGATGTAAATTGCCAACTGCCTCTCTGGAGGAGTGCATTGTGTTCCCTAAAACAAGTAAAGAACAGAGCTACAGAGCCAAGGGCACTTCCAGTCTAGGGAATATACCTTGGGAAAACTGAAAATCAATAAGACAGAGCCACCCCAAAATTTAGGGCTGCACTGCTTACAAGGACCTCAACTTGGGTACACCTTAAATATCCCAGGAAATATGAAAATGGTTCAAAAAATTGTGGTACTTACGTACGATGGAATATCCCTCAGCCATGAAATCAATGTCATAAGACCAGTAGCAGCAAAATGGGTGGTTACAAGTACGATGATTCTAAGTGAAATAAGTCACACAGAGAAAGAAACTTATCATAAGATATCACTTATGAAGATCCTGTAAACATGGCTACACTTGAACTGAGTTAGGAAAGAGAACAGTGTCTCACATTTAGAAAACACTCTTATGCGTGCTTAAGGGGGAAGGAGAGGTGGGGTGATGCATAAAACCAGAGTTTGATATAAGCAGAGGTACCGTTCCAAAAACCAACTATGGAATAGACAAGACCTACACCTTCCTCAGTGAAAGGGACTCAAAACCCCATATTTCCCGCAGAGGAATATATCTGACTAGTAAGAATCTTAAAACCTATGTATTGATATGTCTCCGTAAGGGAATCAAGTGTGTCTAGACTGGCATAAACATGGCAGCGAGAATCAGCTCAAACCCACTATAAAAAGGAATTTCAAAAACAAAACAAAAAAACTGGGAAATTCTTTTCAATTCCTTCATGGTCTCTGATGAAACCTGGATAGACCCTATCTACAAGGACAGCTGGATTTGGCATAAGGAGGGACACTTGGGACTGAGACGTTTGGTGAGATTGGGTGAGCAAATGCAGACCCTTTAAAGCACAAATGCCTGGCACCCATTCCATGGGTCCGAACTCTCCAGGTTGAAGGGAATATTACTACAGCTATAACATGTACGGGAAACCTAGAGAACAGACACACTGTGAATACGAAAGGATTCTAAAACTCAACGAATAGTCCCTCTCCTGGTGCCCCGGTTTGACTTTCCATCTGCTTTACGATCAATCTCCCAACTTGGAGACACAGCCCCTTTAAACTCCTCGTTCACACAGGTTGCCAATTTGGCAGAGGATGAGAGGGAAGAGGGAGAACCAATGAGAGAGTAGCTGTTAGGCATTTGGATGGGCACATATCACTCTAACTTCCCGGCAGGAGGAAGAATTAACCAAAGTCTCAGCCAAACACCGGTTACCAGTATAGGTCCTGAACCAAAATTTTGGATTTGCGGTCAGCTCACCAAAAACGAGTTGAAAAATGGAGCTCAGGGGCACAGCAATTCACAAACTGGCCGAGTAATAAAGGACAACTATCGTCCAAAAATCTGTTGACGGAAGGCAACGAGGCGGACTTGAAAGCGACGCAGAATAGCAGGAAACAGATTTCAAGAGGTACGTTGGAATCGCCTTTAAAGCACAGGAAGAGGGGCACAACTTCGACAATGATGCATTGGCCAAAAACGGCGTATGCATTTTCTCCTGAATATATTCAGGAGAAAACGCATACGCCCTTTTTGGCCAAGCAAGCAAGCGGGCAATGCAAGTCTGCACTACAAAGAAGTATCACTTCCCACAGGTCAAAAGGGACATCCAAAAAATGTGTAAAAACCAGAAAGGCAAGACAGGCCCTGGAGAACAGGGAGCCTTGTTATGCTGATGGGCGGGATGTGAATTGCCAACTTCCTCTCTGGAGGAGTGAATTGTGTTCCCTAAAACAAGTAAAGAACAGAGCTACAGAGCCAAGGGCACTTCCCGTCTAGGGGATATACCTTGGGAAAACTGAAAATCAATAACACAGAGCCGCCCCAAAATTTAGGGCTGCACTGCTTACAAGGACCTCAACTTGTGTACACCTTAAATATACCAGGAAATGTAAAAACGATTCAAAAAATTGTTGTACTTACGTACGATAGAATATCCCTCAGCCATGAAATCAATGTCATAAGACCAGTAGCAGCAAAATGGGTGGATTCAGGTACGATGATTCTAAGTGAAATAAGTCACAGAGAAAAAGAAACTTATCATAAGATATCACTTATGAAGATCCTGTAAACATGGCTACACTTGAACTGAGTTAGGAAAGAGAACAGTGTCTCACATTTAGAAAACACTCTTATGCCTGCTTAAGGGGGAAGGAGAGGTGGGGTGATGCATAAAACCAGAGTTTGATATAAACACAGGTACCGTTCCAAAAACCAACTATGGAATAGACAAGACCTACACCGTCCTCAGTGAAAGGGACTCAAAACCCCATATTTCCCGCAGAGGAATATATCTGAGTAGTAAGAATCTTAAAACCTATGTATTGATATGTCTCCGTAAGGGAATCAAGTGTGTCTAGACTGGCATAAACATGGCAGCGAGAATCAGCTCAAACCCACTATAAAAAGGAATTTCAAAAACAAAACAAAAAAACTGGGAAATTCTTTACAATTCCTTCAGGGTCTCTGATGAAACCTGGAATGACCTTATCTACAACGACAGCTGGATGTGGCATAAGTCTGTACACTTGGGACTGAGAGGAATGGTGAGATTGGGTGAGCAAATGCAGACCCTTTAAAGCAATAATGCATGGCACCCATTCCATGGGTCCTAACTCTCCAGGTTGAAGGGAATATTACTACAGTTATAACATGTACGGGAAACCTAGAGAACGGACACCCTGTGAATATGAAAGGATTCTAAAACTCAACGAATAGTCCCTCTCCTGGTGCTCCGGTTTGACTTTCCATCTGCTTTACTATCATTCTCCCAAATTGGAGACACAGCCCCTTTAACCTCCTGGTTCACACAGGTTGCCAATTTGGCAGAGGATGAAAGGGAAGAGGGAGAACCAATGAGAGAGTAGCTGTTAGGCATTTGGATGGGCACATATCACTCTAACTTCCCGGCAGGAAGAAGAATTAACCAAAGTCTCAGCCACCCACCGGGAACCAGTATACGTCCTGAACCAAAATTTTGGACTTGCGGTCAGCTCACCAAAAACGAGTTGAAAAATGGAGCTCAGGGGCACAGCAATTCACAAACAGGCCGAGTAATAAAGGACAACTATCGTCCAAAAATCTGTTGAGGGAAGGAAACGAGGCGGACTTGAAAGCGAGGCAGAATAGCAGGAAACAGGTTTCAAGAGGTACGTTGGAATCGCCTTTCAAGCACAGGAAGAGGGGCACAACTTCGACAATGATGCACTTGGCCAAAAAGGGCGTATGCGTTTTCTCCTGAATATATTCAGGAGAAAATACATACGCCCTTTTTGGCCAAGCAAGCAAGCGGGCAATGCAAATCTGCACTACAAAGAAGTATCACTTCCCACCAGTCAAAAGGGACATCCACAAAATGTGTAAAAACCAGAAAGGCAAGACAGGCCCTGGAGAACAGGGAGCCTTGTTATGCTGATGGGCGGGATGTAAATTGCCAACTGCCTCTCTGGAGGAGTGCATTGTGTTCCCTAAAACAAGTAAAGAACAGAGCTACAGAGCCAAGGGCACTTCCAGTCTAGGGAATATACCTTGGGAAAACTGAAAATCAATAAGACAGAGCCACCCCAAAATTTAGGGCTGCACTGCTTACAAGGACCTCAACTTGGGTACACCTTAAATATCCCAGAAAATATAAACATGGTTCAAAAAATTGTGGTACTTACGTACGATGGAATATCCCTCAGCCATGAAATCAATGTCATAAGACCAGTAGCAGCAAAATGGGTGGATTCAGGTACGATGATTCTAAGTGAAATAAGTCACAGAGAAAAAGAAACTTATCATAAGATATCACTTATGAAGATCCTGTAAACATGGCTACACTTGAACTGAGTTAGGAAAGAGAACAGTGTCTCACATTTAGAAAACACTCTTATGCGTGCTTAAGGGGGAAGGAGAGGTGGGGTGATGCATAAAACCAGAGTTTGATATAAGCACAGGTACCGTTCCAAAAACCAACTATGGAATAGACAAGACCTACACCTTCCTCAGTGAAAGGGACTCAAAACCCCATATTTCCCGCAGAGGAATATATCTGACTAGTAAGAATCTTAAAACCTATGTATTGATATGTCTCCGTAAGGGAATCAAGTGTGTCTAGACTGGCATAAACATGGCAGCGAGAATCAGCTCAAACCCACTATAAAAAGGAATTTCAAAAACAAAACAAAAAAACTGGGAAATTCTTTTCAATTCCTTCATGGTCTCTGATGAAACCTGGATAGACCCTATCTACAAGGACAGCTGGATTTGGCATAAGGAGGGACACTTGGGACTGAGACGTTTGGTGAGATTGGGTGAGCAAATGCAGACCCTTTAAAGCACAAATGCCTGGCACCCATTCCATGGGTCCGAACTCTCCAGGTTGAAGGGAATATTACTACAGCTATAACATGTACGGGAAACCTAGAGAACAGACACACTGTGAATACGAAAGGATTCTAAAACTCAAGGAATAGTCCCTCTCCTGGTGCCCCGGTTTGACTTTCCATCTGCTTTACGATCAATCTCCCAACTTGGAGACACAGCCCCTTTAAACTCCTCGTTCACACAGGTTGCCAATTTGGCAGAGGATGAGAGGGAAGAGGGAGAACCAATGAGAGAGTAGCTGTTAGGCATTTGGATGGGCACATATCACTCTAACTTCCCGGCAGGAGGAAGAATTAACCAAAGTCTCAGCCACCCACCGGTTACCAGTATAGGTCCTGAACCAAAATTTTGGACTTGCGGTCAGCTCACCAAAAACGAGTTGAAAAATGGAGCTCAGGGGCACAGCAATTCACAAACTGGCCGAGTAATAAAGGACAACTATCGTCCAAAAATCTGTTGACGGAAGGCAACGAGGCGGACTTGAAAGCGACGCAGAATAGCAGGAAACAGATTTCAAGAGGTACGTTGGAATCGCCTTTAAAGCACAGGAAGAGGGGCACAACTTCGACAATGATGCATTGGCCAAAAACGGCGTATGCATTTTCTCCTGAATATATTCAGGAGAAAACGCATACGCCCTTTTTGGCCAAGCAAGCAAGCGGGCAATGCAAGTCTGCACTACAAAGAAGTATCACTTCCCACCGGTCAAAAGGGACATCCACAAAATGTGTAAGAACAAGAAAGCCAAGACAGGCCCTGGAGAACAGGGAGCCTTGTTATGCTGATGGGCGGGATGTGAATTGCCAACTTCCTCTCTGGAGGAGTGAATTGTGTTCCCTAAAACAAGTAAAGAACAGAGCTACAGAGCCAAGGGCACTTCCAGTCTAGGGAATATACCTTGGGAAAACTGAAAATCAATAACACAGAGCCACCCCAAAATTTAGGGCTGCACTGCTTACGAGGACCTCAACTTTGGTACACATTAAATATCCCAGGAAATATAAAAATGGTTCAAAAAATTGTGGTACTTACGTACGATGGAATATCCCTCAGCCAAGAAGTCAATGTCATAAGACCAGTAGCAGCAAAATGGGAGGATTCAGGTACGATGATTCTAAGTGAAATAAGTCACACAGGAAAAGAAACTTATCATAAGATATCACTTATGAAGATCCTGTAAACATGGCTACACTTGAAGTGAGTTAGGAAAGAGAACAGTGTCTCACATTTAGAATAAACTCTTATGCCTGCTTAAGGGGGAAGAATAGGTGGGGTGATGCATAAAACCAGAGTTTGATATAAGCACAGGTACCGTTCCAAAAACCAACTATGGAATAGACAAGACCTACACCTTCCTCAGTGAAAGGGACTCAAAACCCCATATTTCCCGCAGAGGAATATATCTGACAAGTAAGAATCTTAAAACCTATGTATTGATATGTCTCCGTAAGGGAATCAAGTGTGTCTAGACTGGCATAAACATGGCAGCGAGAATCAGCTCAAACCCACTATAAAAAGGAATTTCAAAAACAAAACAAAAAAACTGGGAAATTCTTTACAATTCCTTCAGGGTCTCTGATGAAACGTGGAATGACCCTATCTACAATGACAGCTGGATGTGGCATAAGGAGGGACACTTGGGACTGAGACGATTGGTGAGATTGGGTGAGCAAATGCAGACGCTTTAAAGCACAAATGCCTGTCACCCTTTCCATGGGTCCCAACTCCCCTGGTTGAAGGGAATATTACTACAGCTATAACATGTACGGGGATCCTAGAGAACGGACACACTGTGAATACGAAAGGTTTCTAAAACTCAACGAATAGTCCCTCTCCTGGTGCTCCGGTTTGACTTTGGATCTGCTTTACTATCAACCTCCCAACTTGGAGAGACAGCCCCTTTAACCTCCTGGTTCGCACAGGTTGCCAATTTGGCAGAGGATGAAAGGGAAGAGGGAGAACCAATGAGAGAGTAGCTGATAGGCATTTGGACGGGCACATATCACTGTAATTTCACGGCAGGAAGAAGAATTAAACAAAGTCTCAGCCCCCCACCGGGAACCAGTATAGGTCCTGAACCAAAATTTTGGACTAGCGGTCAGCTCACCAAAAACGAGTTGAAAAATGGAGCTCAGGGGCACAGCAATTCACAAACTGGCCGAGTAATAAAGGACAACTATCGTCCAAAAATCTGTTGAGGGAAGGCAACGAGGCGGACTTGAAAGCGAGGCAGAATAGCAGGAAACAGATTTCAAGAGGTACGTTGGAATCCCCTTTAAAGCACAGGAAGAGAGGCACAACTTCGACAATGATGCACTTGGCCAAAAAGGGCGTATGCGTTTTCTCCTGAATATATTCAGGAGAAAACGCATACGCCCTTTTTGGCCAAGCAAGCAAGCGGGCAATGCAAATCTGCACTACAAAGAAGTATCACTTCCCACCGGTCAAAAGGGACATCCACAAAATGTGTAAAAACCAGAAAGGAAAGACAGGCCCTGGAGAAAAGGGAGCCTTGTTATGCTGATGGGCGGGATGTAAATTGCCAACTGCCTCTCTGGATGAGTACATTGTGTTCCCTAAAACAAGTAAAGAACAGAGCTACAGAGGCAAGGGCACTTCCAGTCTAGGGAATAAACCTTGGGAAAACTGAAGATCAATAAGACAGAGCCACCCTAAAATTTAGGGCTGCACTGCTTACAAGGACCTCAACTTGGGTACACCTTAAATATCCCAGGAAATATAAAAATGGTTCAAAAAATTGTGGTACTTACGTACGATGGAATATCCCTCAGCCATGAAATCAATGTCATAAGACCAGTAGCAGCAAAATGGGTGGATTCAGGTACGATGATTCTAAGTGAAATAAGTCACACAGAAAAAGAAACTTATCATAAGATATCACTTATGAAGATCCTGTAAACATGGCTACACTTGAACTGAGTTAGGAAAGAGAACAGTGTCTCACATTTAGAAAACACTCTTATGCCTGCATAAGGGGGAAGGAGAGGTCGGGTGATGCATAAAACCAGAGTTTGATATAAGCACAGGTACCATTCCAAAAACCAACTATGGAATAGACAAGACCTACACCTTCCTCAGTGAAAGGGACTCAAAACCCCATATTTCCCGCTGAGGAATATATCTGACTAGTAAGAATCTTAAAACCTATGTATTGATATGTCTCCGTAAGGGAATCAAGTGTGTCTAGACTGGCATAAACATGGCAGCGAGAATCAGCTCAAACCCACTATAAAAAGGAATTTCAAAAACAAAACAAAAAAACTGGGAAATTCTTTACAATTCCTTCAGGGTCTCTGATGAAACCTGGAATGACCCTATCTACAACGACAGCTGGATGTGGCATAAGGCTGGACACTTGGGACTGAGAGGATTGGTGAGATTGGGTGAACAAATGCAGACCCTTTAAAGCAATAATGCATGGCACACATTCCATGGGTCCCAACTCTCCAGGTTGAAGGGAATATTACTACAGTTATAACATGTACGGGAAACCTAGAGAACGGACACACTGTGAATACGAAAGGTTTCTAAAACTCAACGAATAGTCCCTCTCCTGGTGCTCCGGTTTGACTTTCCATCTGTTTTACTATCAACCTCCCAAATTGGAGAGACAGCCCCTTTAACCTCCTGGTTCGCACAGGTTGCCAATTTGGCAGAGGATGAAAGGGAAGAGGGAGAACCAATGAGAGAGTAGCTGTTAGGCATTTGGACGGGCATATATCACTGTAATTTCCCGGCAGGAAGAAGAATTAACCAAAGTCTCAGCCCCCCACCGGGAACCAGTATAGGTCCTGAACCAAAATTTTGGACTTGTGGTCAGCTCACCTAAAACGAGTTGAAAAATGGAGCTCAGGGGCACAGCAATTCACAAACTGGCCGAGTAATAAAGGAAAACTATCGTCCAAAAATCTGTTGAGGGAAGGCAACGAGGCAGACTTGAAAGCGAGGCAGAATAGCAAGAAACAGATTTCAAGAGGTACGTTGGAATCACCTTTAAAGCACAGGAAGAGGGGCACAACTTCGACAATGATGCACTTGGCCAAAAAGGGCGTATGTGTTTTCTCCTGAATATATTCAGGAGAAAACGCATACGCCCTTTTTGGCCAAGCAAGCAAGCGGGCAATGCAAATTTGCACTTCAAATAAGTATCACTTCCCACCGGTCAAAAGGGACATCCACAAAATGTGTAAAAACCGGAAAGGCAAGACAGGCCCTGGAGAACAGGGAGCCTTGTTATGCTGATGGGCGGGATGTAAATTGCCAACTGCCTCTCTGGAGGAGTGCATTGTGTTCCCTAAAACAAGTAAACAACAGAGCTACAGAGCCAAGGGCACTTCCAGTCTAGGGAATATACCTTGGGAAAACTGAAAATCAAAAAGACACAGCCACCCCAAAATCTAGGGCTGCACTGCTTACAAGGACCTCAACTTGGGTACACCTTAAATATCCCAGGAAATATAAAAATGGTTCAAAAAATTGTGGTACTTACGTACGATGGAATATCCCTCAGCCATGAAATCAATGTCATAAGACCAGTAGCAGCAAAATGGGTGGATTCAGGTACGATAATTCTAAGTGAAATAAGTCACAGAGAAAAAGAAACTTATCATAAGATATCACTTATGAAGATCCTGTAAACATGGCTACACTTGAACTGAGTTAGGAAAGAGATCAGTGTCTCACATTTAGAAAACACTCTTATGCCTGTTTAAGGGGGAAAGAGAGGTGGGGTGATGCATAAAACCAGAGTTTGATATAAGCACAGGTACCATTCCAAAAACCAACTATGGAATAGACAAGACCTACACCTTCCTCAGTGAAAGGGACTCAAAACCCCATATTTGCCGCAGAGGAATATATCTGACTAGTAAGAATCTTAAAACCTATGTATTGATATGTCTCCGTAAGGGAATCAAGTGTGTCTAGAATGGCATAAACATGGCAGCGAGAATCAGCTCAAACCCACTATAAAAAGAAATTTCAAAAACAAAACAAAAAAACTGGGAAATTCTTTACAATTCCTTCAGGGTCTCTGATGAAACCTGGAATGACCCTATCTACAACGACAGCTGGATGTGGCATAAGGCTGGACACTTGGGACTGAGAGGATTGGTGAGATTGGGTGAACAAATGCAGACCCTTTAAAGCAATAATGCATGGCACACATTCAATGGGTCCCAACTCTCCAGGTTGAAGGGAATATTACTACAGTTATAACATGTAGGGGAAACCTAGAGAACGGACACACTGTGAATACGAAAGGTTTCTAAAACTCAACGAATAGTCCCTCTCCTGGTGCTCCGGTTTGACTTTCCATCTGCTTTATTATCAACCTCCCAACTTGGAGAGACAGCCCCTTTAACCTCCTGGTTCGCACAGGTTTCCTATTTGGCAGAGGATCAAAGGGAAGAGGGAGAACCAATGAGAGAGTAGCTGTTAGGCATTTGGACGGGCACATATCACTGTAATTTCCCGGCAGGAAGAAGAATTAACCAAAGTCTCAGCCACCCACCGGGAACCAGTATAGATCCTGAACCAAAATTTTGGACTTGCGGTCAGCTCACCAAAAACGAGTTGAAAAATGGAGCTCAGGGGCACAGCAATTCACAAACTGGCCGAGTAATAAAGAACAACTATCGTCCAAAAATCTGTTGAGGGAAGGCAAAGAGGCGGACTTGAAAGCGAGGCAGAATGGCAGGAAACAGATTTCAAGAGGTACGTTGGAATCGCCTTTAAAGCACAGGAAGAGGGGCACAACTTCGACAATGATGCACTTGGCCTAAAAGGGCGTATGCGTTTTCTCCTGAATATATTCAGGAGAAAACGCATACGCCCTTTTTGGCCAAGCAAGCAAGTGGGCAATGCAAATCTGCACTACAAAGAAGTATCACTTCCCACCGGTCAAAAGGGACATCCACAAAATGTGTAAAAACCAGAAAGGCAAGACAGGCCCTGGAGAACAGGGAGCCTTGTTATGCTGATGGGCGGGATGTAAATTGCCAACTGCCTCTCTGGAGGAGTGCATTGTGTTCCCTATAACAACTAAAGAACAGAGCTATAGAGCCAAGGGCACTTCCAGTCTAGGGAATATACCTTGGGAAAACTGAAAATCAATAAGACAGAGCCACCCCAAACTTAGGGCTGCACTGCTTACAAGGACCTCAACTTGGGTACACCTTAAATATCCCAGGAAATATAAAAGTGGTTCAAAAAATTGTGGTACTTACGTACGATGGAATATCCCTCAGCCATGAAATCAATGTCATAAGACCAGTAGCAGCAAAATGGGTGGATTCAGGTACGATGATTCTAAGTGAAATAAGTCACAGAGAAAAAGAAACTTATCATAAGATATCACTTATGAAGATCCTGTAAACATGGCTACACTTGAACTGAGTTAGGAAAGAGAACAGTGTCTCACATTTAGAAAACACTCTTATGCCAGCTTAAGGTGGAAGGAGAGGTGGGGTGATGCATAAAACCAGAGTTTGATATAAGCACAGGTACCGTTCCAAAAACCAACTATGGAATAGACAAGACCTACACCTTCCTCAGTGAAAGGGATTCAAAGCCCCATATTTCCCGCAGAGGAATATATCTGACTAGTAAGAATCTTAAAACCTATGTATTGATATGTCTCCGTAAGGGAATCAAGTGTGTCTAGACTGGCATAAACATGGCAGCGAGAATCAGCTCAAACCCACTATAAAAAGGAATTTCAAAAACAAAACAAAAAAACTGGGAAATTCTTTACAATTCCTTCAGGGTCTCTGATGAAACCTGGAATGACCCTATCTACAACGACAGCTGGATGTGGTATAATGCTGGACACTTGGGACTGAGAGGATTGGTGAGATTGGGTGAACAAATGCAGACCATTTAAATCAATAATTCATGGCACACATTCCATGGGTCCCAAATCTCCAGGTTGAAGGGAATATTACTACAGTTATAACATGTACGGGAAACCTAGAGAATGGACACACTGTGAATACGAAAGGTTTCTATAACTCAACGAATAGTCCCTCTCCTGGTGCTCCGGTTTGACTTTCCATCTGCTTTACTATCAACCTCCCAACTTGGAGAGACAGCCCCTTTAACCTCCTGGTTCGCACATGTTGCCAATTTGGCAGAGGTTAAAAGGGAAGAGGGAGATCCAATGAGAGAGTAGCTGTTAGGCATTTGGACGGGCACATATCACTGTAATTTCCCGGCAGGAAGAAGTATTAACCAAAGTCTCAGCCCCCCACCGGGAACCAGTATAGGTCCTGAAGCAAAATTTTGGACTTGCGGTCAGCTCACCTAAAACGAGTTGAAAAATGGAGCTCAGGGGCACAGCAATTCACAAACTGGCCGAGTAATAAAGGACAACTATCGTCCAAAAATCTGTTGAGGGAAGGCAACGAGGCCGACTTGAAAGCGAGGCAGAATAGCAGGAAACAGATTTCAAGAGGTACGTTGGAATCGCCTTTAAAGCACAGGAAGAGGGGCACAACTTCGACAATGATGCACTTGGCCAAAAAGGGCGTATGCATTTTCTCCTGAATATATTCAGGAGAAAACGCATACGCCCTTTTTGGCCAAGCAAGCAAGCGGGCAATGCATATCTGCACTACAAAGAAGTATCACTTCCCACCGGTCAAAAGGGACATCCACAAAATGTGTAAAAACCAGAAATGCAAGACAGGCCCTGGAGAACAGGGAGCCTTGTTATGCTGATGGGCGGGATGTAAATTGCCAACTGCCTCTCTGGAGGAGTGCATTGTGTTCCTTAAAACAAGTAAACAACAGAGCTACAGAGCCAAGGGCACTTCCAGTCTAGGGAATATACCTTGGGAAAACTGAAAATCAATAAGACACAGCCAACCCAAAATTTAGGGCTGCACTGCTTACAAGGACCTCAACTTGGGTACACCTTAAATATCCCAGGAAATATAAAAATGGTTCAAAAAATTGTGGTACTTACATACGATGGAATATCCCTCAGCCATGAAATCAATGTCATAAGACCAGTAGCAGCAAAATGGGTGGATTCAGGTACGATGATTCTAAGTGAAATAAGTCACACAGAAAAAGAAACTTATCATAAGATATCACTTATGAAGATCCTGTAAACATGGCTACACTTGAACTGAGTTAGGAAAGAGAACAGTGTCTCACATTTAGAAAACACTCTTATGCCTGCTTAAGGGGGAAGGAGAGGTGGGGTGATGCATAAAACCAGAGTTTGATATAAGCAGAGGTACCGTTCCAAAAACCAACTATGGAATAGACAAGACCTACACCTTCCTCAGTGAAAGGGACTCAAAACCCCATATTTCCCGCAGAGGAATATATCTGACTAGTAAGAATCTTAAAACCTATGTATTGATATGTCTCCGTAAGGGAATCAAGTGTGTCTAGACTGGAATAAACATGGCAGCGGGATCAGCTCAAACCCACTATAAAAAGGAATTTCAAAAACAAAACAAAAAAACTGGGAAATTCTTTACAATTCCTTCAGAGTCTCTGATGAAACCTGGAATGACCCTATCTACAACGACAGCTGGATGTGGCATAAGGTGGGACACTTGGGACTGAGAGGATTGGTGAGATTGGGTGAGCAAATGCAGAACCTTTAAAGCATTAATGCATGGCACCCATTCCATGGGTCCCAACTCTCAAGGTTGAAGGGAATATTACTACAGTTATAATATGTACGGGAAACCTAGAGAATGGACACACTGTGAATACGAAAGGTTTCTAAAACTCAACGAATATTCCCGCTCCTGGTGCTCCCGTTTGACTTTCCTACTGCTTTACTATCAATCTCCCAACTTGGAGAGACAGCCCCTTTAACCTACTGGTTCGCACAGGATGCCAGTTTGGCTGAGGATGAAAGTGAAGAGGGAGAACCAATGAGAGAGTAGCTGTTAGGCATTTGGACGGGCACATGTCTATTTAATTTCCCAGCAGGAAGAAGAATTAACCAAAGTCTCAGGCCCCCATCCGAAACCAGTATAGGTCCTGAACCAAAATTTTGGACTTGCGGTCAGCTCACAAAAAACGAGTAGAATAATGGAGCTCAGGGGCACAGCAATTCACAAACGGGCAGAGTAATAAAGGACAAATATCATCAAAAATCTGGTGAGGGAAGGCAACGAGGCGGACATGAAAGCGAGGCAGAATAGCAGGAAACAGATTTCAAGAGGTACGTTGGAATCACGTTTAAAGCACAGAAAGAGGGGCAAAATTTCAAAAATGATGCACTTGGCCAAATAGAGCATATGCGTTTTCTCATGAATATATTCAGGAGAAAACGCATACGCCCTTTTTGGCCAAGCAAGCAGGCGGGCAATGAAAATCTGCACTACAAAGAAGTATCACTTTCCACAGGTCTAAAAGGGACATCCACGAAATGTGTAAAAACCAGAAAGGCAAGACAGGCCCTGGAGAACAGGGAGTCTTGTTATGCTGATGGGCGGGATGTAAATTGCCACCTGCATCTCTGGAGGAGTGCATTGTGTTCCCAAAAACAAGTAAACAACAGAACTACGGAGCCAAGGGCACTTCCAGTCTAGGGAATATTCCTTGGGAGAACTGAATATCAATAAGACAGAGCCACCCCAAAATTTAGGGCTGCACTGATTACAAGAACCTCAACTTGGGTACACCTTAAATATTCCAGGAAATATGAAAATGGTTCAAAAAATTGTGGTACTTACGTACGATGGAATATCCCTCAGCCATGAAGTCAATGTCATAAGACCAGTAGCAGCAAAATGAGTAGATACAAGTACGATGATTCTAAGTGAAATAAGTCACACAGAAAAAGAAACTTATCATAAGATATCACTTATGAAGATCCTGTAAACATGGCTACACTTGAACTGAGTTAGGAAAGAGAACAGAGTCTCACATTTAGAAAGCACTCTTTGCCTGCTTCAGGGGGAAGGAGACGTGGGGTGATGCATAAAACTGGAGTTTCATATAAGCACAGGTACTGTTCCAAAAACTAACTATGGAATAGACAAGAGCTACACCTTCCTCAGTGAAAGGGACTCAAAACCCCATATTTCCCGCAGAGGAATATATCTGACTAGTAAGAATCTTAAAACCTATTTATTGATAAGTCTGCGTAAGGTAATCAAGTGTGTCTAGACTGGCATAAACATGGCAGCGAGAACCAGCTCAAACCCACTATAAAAAGGAATTTAAAAACAGAACAAAAAAATGTAAATTCTTCACAATTCCTTCAGGGTCTCTGATGAAACCTGGACTGACCCAATCTACAATGACAGCTGGATGTGGCATAAGGCTGGACACTTGGGACTGAGAGGATTGGTGAGATTTGGTGAGCAAATGCAGACCCTTTAAAGCAATAATGAATGGCACGCATTCCATTGTTCCCAACTCTCTAGCTTGAAGGGACTATTACTACAGATAAAACATGTAAGGGAAAAATAGAGAATGGACAAACTGTGAATATGAAAGGTTTCTAAAACTCAACGAATAGTCCCTCTCCTGTTGCTGCGGTTTGATTTTCCAACTGCTTTTCTATCAATCTCCCAACTTGGAGAAACAGCCCCTTTAACCTCCTGGTTCGCACAGGTTGCCAATTTGGCAGAGGATGAAAGGGAAGAGGGAGAACCAGTGAGAGAGTAGCTCTAAGGCATTTGGACGGCCACATGTCACTCTAATTTCCCAGCAGGAAGAAGAATTTACCAAAGTCTCAGCCCCCCACCGGGAACCAGTATAGGTCCTGAACCACAATTTTGGACTTTCGGTCAGCTCACAAAAAACAAGTTGAAAAATGGAGCTAAGGGGCACAGCAATTCACAAACAGGCAGAGTAATAAAGACAACTATTGTCCAAAAATCTGTTGAGGGAAGGCAACGAGGTGGACTTGAAAGCTAGGCAGAATAGCAGGAAACAGATTTCAAGTGGTACGTTGGAATTGACTTTAAAGCACAGGATGAGGGGCACAACTTCAACAATGTTGCACTTGAGCAAAAAGGGCATATGCGTTTTCTCCTGAATATATTCAGGAGAAAACGCATACGCCCTTTTTGGCCAAGCAAACAAGCGGGAAATGCAAATCTGCACTACAAAGAAGTATCACTTCCGACTGTTCAAAAGGGACATCCACAAAATGTGTAAAATCCAGAAAGGCAAGACCGGCCCTGGAGAACAGGGAGGCTTGTTTTGCTGATGGGCGGGTTGTAAACTGCCAACTGCATCTCTGGAGGAGTGCATTGTGTTCCCTAAAACAAGGAAACAACAGAGCTACAGAGCCAAGGGCACTTCCAGTCTAGGGAATATACATTGGGAAACCTGAAAATCAATAAGACAGAGCCACCCCAAAATTTAGGGGTGCACTGCTTACAAGAACCTCAACTTGGGTACACCTTAAATATCCCAGGAAATATAAAAATGGTTCAAAAATTTGTGGTACTTCCGTACGATGGAATATCCCTCAGCCATGCAATCAATGGCATAAGACCAGTAGCAGCAAAATGAGTGGATTGAGGTATGATGCTTCTAAGTGAAATAAGTCACACAGAAAAAGAAACTTATATTAAGATATCACATATGAAGATCCTGTAAACATGGCTGCACTGGAACTCAGTTAAGAAAGAGAACAGAGTCTCACCTTTGGAAACAATCTGATGCCTGCTTAAGGGGGAATGAGAGGTGGGGTGATGCATAAAACCAGAGTTTGATATAAGCACAGGTACCGTTCCAAACACAAACTATGGAATAGACAAGACCTACACCTTCGTCAGTGAAAGGGACCCGAGGCATCTGTGAGTAACCGTGAGCCGAGCCCCAGGCCAGCTGTTGTTGAACTTTTCCCACCCTTCCCAGGTAAAACACCTGAATATGTACAAGGGCTTGAAAGCCTAGAGGAAGGGGTGTGGAGCCACACCAGCGACAGCACACAGGCCAACTTGGTGCCTGCAGGCCAGCCAGTATGGTCCTGGACATGGTCGCTCTTCTGGAAGCTTTTCATTGCCCTGCCTGAGATACCCCTCCTGTCCCGGCACCCACTGCTTTTTTCCTTCGTCACCTCTGTCCGGAGAGAAATTCCAGTGGAAGGTATGTGTGCCACATCCTCTTCTTTACAGGTGGAAGCCTGGCAACTCCTGCAGAAAGTCCAGCAGAGACCCACTCACACCGGGCCACCCACAAAGCCATGGCCCCTCACTCCCTCCCACCAGCACAGCCCCGAGATTGCTGACGGGGCAGAGAATATGGAGTCAGCCACAGCTTCAGGGGCTATTGCTGCCTGCAGCGCTGTTTATATTGACCTCAACCCAGGCACACCTGGGGAGGGCCGGCCGGCAGGGTCAGGCTACCCAGGTCAGCTAATCCTCAGCCCTCAGGGAATCACATTGTTGAAAATGGACCTCGCTAAGGCAGAATAGAAGCCAAGGAATAAAAGGACACAATGCCATTTGCAGCACCATAGGTGTGTCTAGAGGTAATCACGTGACTTGTAGTAAGTCAGAAAGTGAAAGACACATATCATATCATATCTCTTATAGGTGTGACCGAAAAATGGATATCAGGGCAGATATTTCCACGGAGAAGGGCAATCACAGATTCATTCAACAAACTTATGGTTCACCAATGGAAAGGTGTGAGGATTGGTTTCATTATGATATTGGGGTTAACAGACATATACAAACACAGGTGACATATATAATCACCAAAGACCTACAGAATACCAAGAGAAGATTACTCAACATTCTGTCATAAGGTACATGGGAAAAGGATCCCAGGAAGAACAGACATATGTGTATGTGTAAAAGAACCACATCTTCCACACCTACAACAATCCAAACATTGTAATCAAATTTGCTGTAATAAAAAATAAAAAAATAAATTAAAAACACGAACAAGAAGTAGTGAGACAAACTTGAGGGGCTTTCTCCTGGCACATTCCATTCTAAATTCCAATCTAGAACACGACTTCCATTGAGGCTCTGTTGCCCCAGTAACCAGATTTGGTAAGGGAGACCTGCTGCCACCTTGTGGCCGTTTCACACAACAGCAGCTTTAATCCCAGCGCTAATGGTCAGTGGATATTCAAAATCATTGCAGGCCTGTAAAGGACACCTGCCCTGAAAACAAATCCTGGGTTCATATATCGACCAAAAAATTCAAAGGACGTCCATATTTCAAAACAACAGTTTCAAAAGGCATATTTTACACACATTAGTGTTCTGCTTCTTTTTCTTTCTTTCTGTTTTTGTTAAAAAAACGGGAATGGCAAAAAGCATCCCTCAGAATGGGCGAAAATATTTGCAAACGAATCAATGGACAAAAGTTTAATCTCCAATATATATAAAGAGCTCATGCAGCTTAATATTAAAAAAACAAACAACCCAATACAAAAATGGGCAGAAGATCTAAAGAGACGTTTCTTCAAAGAAGACACAGAGATGGCCAAGACGCACATTAAAAGCTGCTCAACATCACTAATTATTCGAGAAATGCAAATCAAAACTACAATGAGGTATCACCTCACACCTGTTACAATTGGCATCATCAGAAAATCTACAAACAACGAATTCTGGGGAGGGTGTGGACAAAAGGATCCCTCTTCCACTAGTGGTGGAAATGTAAATTGATACAGTCACGATGGAGAACAGTATGGAGTTTCCTTAAAAAAACTAGAAATAGAATTACCATATGATCCAGCAATCCCACTTCTGGGCATATACCCAGATAAAACCATAAATCAAAAAGGCACATTCACCACAATGCTCATTTCAGCACTATTTACGATAGCCAGGTAATGGAAGCAACCTAAATACCCACAGACAGACGAATGGATAAAGATGTGGTACATATATAAAATGGAATATTACTCAGCCATAAGAAGGAATGAAACTGGGTCATTTGTAGAGACGTCGATGGATCTAGAGACTGTCATACAGAATGAAGTAAGTCAGAAAGAGAAAAACAAATATTGTATATTAATGCATATATGTGGAACCTAGAAAAATGGTACAGATGAACTGGTTTGCAGGGAAGAAATAGAGACACAAAGGTAGAGAACACACGTATGGACACCAAGTGTGGGAAGCCATGGGGAGGGGGTGTTGGGGTGAGTTGGGAGATTGGGATTGACCTGTATACATGTATATGCATAAAATACATAACTAATAATAACCTGCTGTATAAAAAATAAATAAAATTAAATTTCAAAATTTTAAAAAATAAAATTTAAAAATAAAACAGAAAAAAGTTCTTCCCTTCACACAGATGTATTTATATGAATGAATTATTTCCATGCTTATATCTATAAATACATAAAAGAGGAATAAAATCTAACTTGAACCAAAAAAGAAAAAAAAAAAAACCTGAACCTACGAGTTAGACAGAGGAAAACACAATCAGGGCACTTGCTCCATCGGTAAACAATTCTGAAATTGGTCAGAGGTGGGGAATCATCTCCCATAGAGCTAGCAGCCCACTCCTATTAAAGGAGCGTCCTCATTGCAAAGCGGGGGTCCATGCCGAGGCATCTGTGAGTAACCTTGAGCTGAGCCCCAGGCCAGCTGCTGTTGAACTTTTCCCACCCTTCCCAGGTAAAACACCTGAATATGTACAAGGGCTTGAAAGCCTAGAGGAAGGGCCATGGAGCCACACCAGCGACAGCACACAGGCCAACTTGGTGCCTGCAGGCCAGTCAGGATGGTCCTGGCCCTGGGCGGTCTTCTGGAAGCTTTCCATTGCCCTGCGTGAGATACCCCTCCTGTCCCGGCCCCCACTGCTTTTTTCCTTCCTCACCTCTGTCCGGAGAGAAATTCCAGCGGAAGGTATGGGTGACACATCCTCTTCTTTACAGGTGGAAGCCTGGCAACTCCTGCAGAAAGTCCAGCAGAGACCCACTCACACCGGGCCACCCACAAAGCCGTGACCCCTCACTCCCTCCCACCAGCACAGCCCCGACACTGCTGACGGGGCAGAGAATATGGAGTCAGGCACAGCTTCAGGGGCTATTGCTGCCTGCAGCGCTGTTTATATTGACCTCAACCCAGGCTCACCTGGGGAGGGCCGGCCTTCATGGTCAGGCTACACAGGTCAGCTAATCCTCAGCCCTCAGGGAATCACATTTTTGAAAATGGACCTCGCTTAGGCAGAATAGAAGCCAAGGAATAAAAGGACACAATGCCATTTGCAGCACCATAGGTGTGTCTAGAGGTAATCACGTGACTTTTAGTAAGTCAGAAAGTGAAAGACACATATCATATCATATTTCTTATAGGTGTGACCAAAAAATGGATATCAGGGCAGATATTTCCACGGAGAAGGGCAATCAGAGATTCATTCAACAAACTTATGGTTCAAATGGAAGGGTGTGAGGATTTGTTTTATTATTATATTGGGGTTAACAGACATATACAAACACAGGTGACATATATAATGACCAAAGACCTACAGAATACCAAGAGAAGACTACTCAACATTCTGTCATAAGGTACATGGGAAAAGGATTTCAGGAATAACAGACATATGTGTATGTGTAAAAGAGCCACATCTTCCACACCTAGAACAAGCCAAACACTGTAATCAAATTGCCTGTAATAAAAAATAAAAAATTAAATTAAAAACACGAACAAGAAGTAGTGAGACAAACTTGAGGGGCTTTCTCCTGGCACATTCCATTCTAAATTCCAATCTAGAACACGACTTCCATTGAGGCTCTGTTGCCCCAGTAACCAGATTTGGTAAGGGAGACCTGCTTCCACCTCGTGGCCGTTTCACACAACAGCAGCTTTAATCCCAGCGCTAATGGTCAGTTGATATTCAAAATCATTGCAGGCCTGTAAATGACACCTGCCCTGAAAACAAATCCTGGGTTCATATATCGACCAAAAAATTCAAAGGACGTCCATATTTCAAAACGACAGTTTCAAAAGGCATATTTTACACACATTAGTGTTCTGCTTCTTTTTCTTTCTTTCTGTTTTTGTTAAAAAAACGGGAATGGCAAACAGCATCCCTCAGAATGGGCGAAAATATTTGCAAACGAATCAATGGACAAAAGTTTAATCTCCAATATATATAAAGAGCTCATGCAGCTTAATATTAAAAAAACAAACAACCCAATACAAAAATGGGCAGAAGATCTAAAGAGACGTTTCTTCAAAGAAGACACAGAGATGGCCAAGACGCACATGAAAAGCTGCTCAACATCACTAATTATTCGAGAAATGCAAATCAAAACTACAATGAGGTATCACCTCACACCTGTTAGAATCGGCATCAACAGAAAATCTACAAACAAAGAATTCTGGGGAGGGTGTGGACAAAAGGATCCCTCTTCCACTAGTGGTGGAAATGTAAATTGATACAGTCACGATGGAGAACAGTATGGAGTTTCCTTAAAAAAACTAGAAATAGAATTACCATATGATCCAGCAATCCCACTTCTGGGCATATACCCAGAGAAAACCATAAATCAAAAAGGCACATTCACCACAATGCTCATTTCAGCACTATTTACGATAGCCAGGTAATGGAAGCAACCTAAATACCCACAGACAGACGAATGGATAAAGATGTGGTACATATATAAAATGGAATATTACTCAGCCATAAGAAGGAATGAAACTGGGTCATTTGTAGAGACGTCGATGGATCTAGAGACAGTCATACAGAATGAAGTAAGTCAGAAAGAGAAAAACAAATATTGTATATTAATGCATATATGTGGAACCTAGAAAAATGGTACAGATGAACTGGTTTGCAGGGAAGAAATAGAGACAGAGGTAGAGAACAGACGTATGGACACCAAGTGTGGGAAGCCATGGGGTGGTGGTGGTGGGATGAGTTGGGAGATTGGGATTGACCTGTATACATGTATATGCATAAAATACATAACTAATAATAACCTGCTGTATAAAAAATTAAATGAAATTAAATTTCAAAATTTTAAAAAATAAAATTTAAAAATAAAAGAGGAAAAAGTTCTTCCCTTCACACAGATGTATTTATATGAATGAATTATTTCCATGCTTATATCTATAAATACATAAAAGAGGAATAAAATCTAACTTGAACCAAAAAAGAAAAAAAAAAAAAACTGAACCCACCAGATAGACAGAGGAAAACCCTATCAGGGCACTTGTTCCAGCGGTAAACAATTCTGAAATTGGTCAGAGGTGGGTAATCATCTCCCATAGAGCAAGCAGCCCACTCCTAATCAAGGGGCGTCCTCATTGCAAAGCTGGGGGCAATGCCGAGACATCTGTGAGTAACCGTGAGCTGAGCCCCAGGCCAGCTGCTCTTGAACTTTTCCCACCCTTCCCAGGTAAAACACCTGAATATGTACAAGGGCTTGAAAGCCTAGAGGAAGGGGCGTGGAGCCACACCAGCGACAGCACTCAGGCCAACTTGGTGCCTGCAGGCCAGCCAGGATTGTCCTGGCCCTGGGCGCTCTTCTGGATACTTCCCATTGCCCTGCCTGAGATACCCCTCCTGTCCCGGCACCCACTGCTTTTTTCCTTCCTCACCTCTGTCCGGAGAGAAATTCCAGTGGATGGTAGAGGTGACACATCCTCTTCTTTACAGGTGGCAGCCTGGCAACTCTTGCAGAAAGTCCAGAAGAGACCCACTCACACTGGGCCACCCACAAAGCCGTGGCCCCTCACTCCCTCCCACCAGCACAGCCCCGACACTGCTGACGGGGCAGAGAATATGGAGTCAGGCACAGCTTCAGGGGCTATTGCTGCCTGCAGCGCTGTTTATATTGACCTCAACCCAGGCTCACCTGGGGAGGGCCGGCCTTCATGGTCAGGCTACACAGGTCAGCTAATCCTCAGCCCTCAGGGAATCACATTTTTGAAAATGGACCTCGCTTAGGCAGAATAGAAGCCAAGGAATAAAAGGACACAATGCCATTTGCAGCACCATAGGTGTGTCTAGAGGTAATCACGTGACTTTTAGTAAGTCAGAAAGTGAAAGACACATATCATATCATATTTCTTATAGGTGTGACCAAAAAATGGATATCAGGGCAGATATTTCCACGGAGAAGGGCAATCAGAGATTCATTCAACAAACTTATGGTTCAAATGGAAGGGTGTGAGGATTTGTTTTATTATTATATTGGGGTTAACAGACATATACAAACACAGGTGACATATATAATGACCAAAGACCTACAGAATACCAAGAGAAGACTACTCAACATTCTGTCATAAGGTACATGGGAAAAGGATTTCAGGAATAACAGACATATGTGTATGTGTAAAAGAGCCACATCTTCCACACCTAGAACAAGCCAAACACTGTAATCAAATTGCCTGTAATAAAAAATAAAAAATTAAATTAAAAACACGAACAAGAAGTAGTGAGACAAACTTGAGGGGCTTTCTCCTGGCACATTCCATTCTAAATTCCAATCTAGAACACGACTTCCATTGAGGCTCTGTTGCCCCAGTAACCAGATTTGGTAAGGGAGACCTGCTGCCACCTTGTGGCCGTTTCACACAACAGCAGCTTTAATCCCAGCGCTAATGGTCAGTTGATATTCAAAATCATTGCAGGCCTGTAAATGACACCTGCCCTGAAAACAAATCCTGGGTTCATATATCGACCAAAAAATTCAAAGGACGTCCATATTTCAAAACGACAGTTTCAAAAGGCATATTTTACACACATTAGTGTTCTGCTTCTTTTTCTTTCTTTCTTTTTTTGTTAAAAAGACGGGTATGGCAAAAAGCATCCCTCAGAATGGGCGAAAATATTTGCAAACGAATCAATGGACAAAAGTTTAATCTCCAATATATATAAAGAGCTCATGCAGCTTAATATTAAAAAAACAAACAACCCAATACAAAAATGGGCAGAAGATCTAAAGAGACGTTTCTTCAAAGAAGACACAGAGATGGCCAAGACGCACATGAAAAGCTGCTCAACATCACTAATTATTCGAGAAATGCAAATCAAAACTACAATGAGGTATCACCTCACACCTGTTAGAATCGGCATCAACAGAAAATCTACAAACAAAGAATTCTGGGGAGGGTGTGGACAAAAGGATCCCTCTTCCACTAGTGGTGGAAATGTAAATTGATACAGTCACGATGGAGAACAGTATGGAGTTTCCTTAAAAAAACTAGAAATAGAATTACCATATGATCCAGCAATCCCACTTCTGGGCATATACCCAGAGAAAACCATAAATCAAAAAGGCACATTCACCACAATGCTCATTTCAGCACTATTTACGATAGCCAGGTAATGGAAGCAACCTAAATACCCACAGACAGACGAATGGATAAAGATGTGGTACATATATAAAATGGAATATTACTCAGCCATAAGAAGGAATGAAACTGGGTCATTTGTAGAGACGTCGATGGATCTAGAGACAGTCATACAGAATGAAGTAAGTCAGAAAGAGAAAAACAAATATTGTATATTAATGCATATATGTGGAACCTAGAAAAATGGTACAGATGAACTGGTTTGCAGGGAAGAAATAGAGACACAGAGGTAGAGAACACACGTATGGACACCAAGTGTGGGAAGCCATGGGGAGGTGGTGTTGGGATGAGTTGGGAGATTTGGATTGATCTGTATACATGTATATGCATAAAATACATAACTAATAATAACTTGCTGTATAAAAAAAGAAATAAAATTAAATTTCAAAATTTAAAAAAATAAAATTTAAAAATAAAACAGAAAAAAGTTCTTCCCTTCACACAGATGTATTTATATGAATGAATTATTTCCATGCTTATATCTATAAATACATAAAAGAGGAATAAAATCTAACTTGAACCAAAAAAGAAAAAAAAAAACCTGAACCCATGAATTAGACAGAGGAAGACACAATCAGGGCACTTGCTCCAGCGGTAAACAATTCTGAAATTGGTCAGAGGTGGGGAATCATCTCCCATAGAGCCAGCAGCCCACTCCTACACAAGGAGCGTCCTCATTGCAAAGCGGGGGGCCATGCTGAGGCATCTGTGAGTAACCGTGAGCTGAGTCCCAGGCCAGCTGCTGTTGAACTTTTCCCACCCTTCCCAGGTAAAACACCTGAATATGTACAAGGGCTTGAAAGCCTAGAGGAAGGGGCGTGGAGCCACACCAGCGACAGCACGCAGGCCAACTTGGTGCCTGCAGGCCAGTCAGGATGGTCCAGGCCCTGGGCGCTCTTCTGGAAGCTTTCCATTGCCCTGCCTGAGATACCCCTCCTGTCCCGGCCCCCACTGCTTTTTTCCTTCCTCACCTCTGTCCGGAGAGAAATTCCAGAGGAAGTTATGGGTGACACATCCTCTTCATTACAGGTGGAAGCCTGGCAACTCCTGCAGAAAGTCCAGCAGAGACCCACTCACACCGGGCCACCCACAAAGCCGTGGCCCCTCACTCCCTCCCACCAGCACAGCCCCGACACTGCTGACGGGGCAGAGAATATGGAGTCAGGCACAGCTTCAGGGGCTATTGCTGCCTGCAGCGCTGTTTATATTGACCTCAACCCAGGCACACCTGTGGAGGGCTGGCAGGCAGTTTCAGGCTGCCAAAATCAGCCAATCCTCACCCCTCAGGGGCTCACAGTTGCAGAAAATGAAACTTGCTAAACGGGCCAGGCCCTAGGAACAGGTGTGGGCTCTTGAGAGTCAGGATAGACAAGGGGCTGCAGCTGCGGCTTGTTTTCTTATCATTTTATCTGGTCCATGAGTGGATAACAACTTCAAGAAGACCCTATCCTAATGAGAGGAACCCAGGAGTCAGGGAGAGGAGTGATGGTGGGTGGAGACAGAGGCCTGGTGCCCTGGCTGCAGTGGAAGTGTCTGGAAGACCAGGCAGAAAGAGCCTGCAGAGAGTGATAGCCATGGTCACAGACCTGTCAGAACTGCTGTTTGTTAGTTCAAGTCCTGCTCTGAGGTATTCTGTGTCAGCTGTGAGCGACAGGTGAGCAGGGGGTTCTCTGCAAGGTGGGCTATGTGCACAGTTCCTGTGTGTCCAGCCCTGCTGCGGATCCTTCCCAGGGGAGCTCCATATCCTGGGAAGGGCCTGAGTAGGAGAGCCCCATGGGCTGCTGGGTAGCTGCAGAGGTGAGCTCCATGCCCTGGGAGGGACTTGACCACGAGAGCCCCGTGGGCTGTGGGGTAGGGGTGCAGCCCAGGTGAGCTCCATATCCTGAGATTGGCCTGACCACGAGAGCCCCATGGGCTGCTGGAGACCTGGTAAAGGATATCAGGACAGTCAGTGAAGCCACCGAGGATATACATCCAGTAGCTCCTATTTCCTACTCCCTGCTGGTCATTCTACCTTCCACCAGGCCATGGCATTCTGTATTAGACTTCAATGATGCCTTCTTCTGTATTCCATTCATCTCAGAGTCACAAGAATTTTTGGCTTGTGAGTGGCAGGACACAACATGCATCAAAAGCAATAATGCTGGGCCGTCCTGCCCCAATGGTTCAAAAATCCCCACACCATCATTGGGGAAATGTCCTCTAAAGACCTAAAAGTTCAACCTCTGTAAAAGGGAACCCTCCTTCAATATGCAGATGACATTCTGATCACCAGGCCTACTAAAGACGCCTCTGAACTACCTAGCCAAGAAAGGATAGAAGGTGTCCAAGAAAAACGCTCAAATATCCCAGGCTAAGGTGACATGCCTGGGATTCATTCTCACAGATATTCGGAGAAACGCATCCCAGGATAGGGAAGAAGCCATTTGCAGCCTTACGTCTTCTAAAACTAGAAGACAGCTTAGGGGTTCTTGGGGAGGCCAAGGTTTTCTGCATCTGGATCCCTAACTACACTGTCATAGCTGGGCTTCTACATGAAACACTGACACGAAAAGATGATGATCCTTTTGAATAGAATCCAGAAGCAGCCTTTCAAGAATGGAAAGAGCAGTCAATACAGACCCTTGCCCAGGAACTCCCTAATTTAGCTAAACCCTTTGACCTTTACATACCCGGTCAAAGGTTAATCGCCCTTGGAGCCTTAGTGCAAAAACTGGGACCACTTGAAATGGAGCAACACAAGAATGCCCTTCAGGTATGATAAACTATGGTCACCAAGGGCTTTGCCCACCGACTCATCAGGCCAGGATACTGGGGTATCTAAAAAGCTGGAAATCAGCAGCCCGCAAGGCCAGCTCCCTCCTAAGGGAAAAGGACCCCACGTGGTGATCCTAACCACCCATCATGCCCTGAAGTTGCATGGGTCGCTCTGTGGACACACTGACCTCGAGTGAGGAGGCCCTCCAACTCCAACCTCCAGAGAGATAAACGGGGGCAACGGGCCCCCAAGATGACTCGTGTGACCATCACTTGACCTGGAGTTTCTCTCAGAAAACGACAAGACTGTTCCCCGAAAGAGCAGACTACTGCTTGCAGGACTTACTGCACCCAGAGGGGAGCTAATAAGCTTGGCGGGGGAAACGTATATCACGCTTTCACCATAGAAAACCCTACAGACACCGCGGTGATGGTGGCCAATATGACCGGCTGGACTGCTGGCTACTTCTAAAGGCCGTTGACTCAGTGGAGGTCATGGTCCTGGATCACCACTGACCCTGGACTGTCTGGGAGTTGCGCGGGCAGGGCTCTGACACATGGTGCTGTTTGTACATTAATTCAGGGACCTAATTAAAGAAAGCACAGACTACTGGTCAGAGCATCTAGTCTGGCAAAAACTGTCAGCCTTAGGTCGCCGAACATATGTGGGGTGGGGTGAAACCTGCCACCGCAGCATCCCTGCGCCTCTCTTTCCTGGACCCTTAAAGGACATTAGAATCTGTAACACTTCCAATGCTGGTGCTCAGGCGGACGAGAAGTGAGGCAGGAGGCCTTGGGACAATCAACCTCACCAGGAGGCTGGTGGGGAGACGTTTTGCCCCTCCCCCCATGTATCAGGGCTCCCACCACAGCATGAAGCAGTTACAAAAGAGGGGTCTGCACCCTCAACACCCCAAGAATAAGGAACGGAACAAAAAACAGAGGAGGTGTTCGTCTCCGGCAACGTTCATTAAAAATTCCTGGGAGATAAAAAGAGAATCTGGGCAATAAAATAAAGTCGAACCTGTTTTTCCTTTGTGCTTTGTCTAATTTCACGTGCTCCTAGGGTTCCGCATGCAGAGGTCCCACACCCGGCACTTCAGACCCGATTTCCTAGTGCAGAATGGCTGGGTCGACACCTCAGCTAGCGGGGTCCCATGCAGACTCCGCGGCATAGAGCCTGAGCTGCAGCCAACGCAGCCCTTGAGAGCTCCATCCCCTCCCTCCCACTGACGCTGCCCGGGACCCTACACAGCAGCCCAGCCCACAGCCCATGGGGGAGTGCACGCTCTCACCTCTCCATTCTGTTTTCAAAATACTGTTTCCTTTGCTTCTGAACCAAACTCAGTCTTGATCTGTTGGCTCCAATGACACTGGGCACGGGGACTCCTGTTGGGGTCCACTCTGGAGGATCAGTAACAGAAATTGAGAACATTGTAACTTCAATGAACAGATGTGTGAGCCAAACTGTAGTTAACATAGAGCAGTGTATAATGCTCGGGTAAAATAAGATGTTTCTAAGACTTACATTTGATATTTCCCTCACTTTCCTATAAGCAAGTTCAGTGAAGACGTCTGTCTTATTTGTCAGGTCAACATTAGAGAAATGAAGTGATTTATTTCCATGGATGTACATCGAATACTCTTGGCTGAAGCTTCAATCTTGTTTTGAATGCTTTTCCATTGAAAATGATACCTCTCTTTCAGCTCCCCCATTTCTGAGAAGTATAAAATCTTATAATTTATTATTACCAAAGGGGAAAGGTAGGAGAAGGGATAAATTAACAGTTTGGGATTAACACATACACACTGCTATGTATAAAATAGATCATCAACAAGGAACTACTGTATAGCACAGGGAACTACACTGAATATTTTGCAATAACCTATAAGGGGGAATAATCTGAAAAACAATAGATATTTTTATTGACATCATCTATCAATGACAGATAAAATGTAACCTAAGCAAGGCCGATGGTGAGTGCTTCTGACCCTGAAGATTTCAGTCATCTAAAGTTGGGGCTCTGCCTATTTCCCAAGCCCCTTACAGGACATACGTGTAGCCGTAGCTTAAAAATTCCTCAGTTTGGGGTTCGGGGAGGCACTGATTTGGAAAAATCCCTGGTGTTCTCCTTACATGCACGGGACCCTTCCTACAGCTAAAACATGCCTGTCACACCTAGAGGATGGTACACCGTTTGATCGGAAAGAGTTTGGAAAAGGCACCTCATCTCCTCATCGCCTGGTGCTCGGGTTCAACCCTCCAGCATCTTTCCTAACAATCTCCTCACTTGGGGATATCAGCACCGTCAACATCCTGTTGCACACAGTTTGGAATTTGTCCAGAGGATGAAGCGGAAGGATGAGAAAAATTTAGAGACAAGTCTTAGGTGTTCGGACAGGCACATGCCACTCTAATTTCCAATCCAGAAGACAAATTCATCAAAGGCTAGAATTGCCCACGGAAACAGAATAGGGCTAGAGGAAATCCCGCTGTTTTGTGTCCGGTTTCCAAAAACACAAGTTGAAAAATGGAACTCAGGGGCACTAAAATTCATGAAACTGCAGAGTTGAAAATATCTATCGTCGAAAAATGTCTTGAGGTAAGTCACAGAAAAGGAATTGTAAGCAAGGGAGAGTGGCAGGAAACAGATTTGAAGAGGTAGAAAGGACTCCCCATTAAAGCACAAGAAAAGGGGCTGAACATCGCCAATGATGCAGTTGGCCAAAAAGGGTGTATGCATTTTTTCTGAATATATTCAAGTAAAGGCCATACACACTTTTTATCCAACCAAACAGGTGGGCACTGGAAATCAATATCACAAAATGTATCACTTCACATCAGTCAGAAGGGCCATCCACATAAAGTGTAAACACCAGAAATGCAGGACAGGGCGAGGAGAAAAGGGAGCCCTGTGAGGCTGATAGTGGAAATGTAATTTGCCAACGGCCACTCTGGAGAAGTGTATTGTGTTTGCTAAAACATCTAAAAAATGAGCTACAGAGCATAGGGCACTTGCACTCATGGGCGTGTACCTTGGGAAAAACAAAAATCGACAGAAAACAGGCACCCGAACGTTTACCACCTCTCTGTTAAAAAGGGGCTCAACTTGGATATAACCTAAATGTCCCTGGAAGGATAAAATGGATAAAAGAGATGGGGTACTTATGTAGAGTGGAATATTACTCATCCAGAAATCAATGAAATAAGGCCAGTTGTAACAACTCTGGAGGAGTTACATACGATCATTCTAAGTGACATATGTCAGAAAGAAAAAGACACATATCATAAGATGTCACTTAAAGGTGGAATCAAAAATGGCTACACATGAAATAAATTACAAAACAGAAACATAGTCAAATATGTAGAAAATAGACATAAGGCTGCTAAATGGGAAAGGTGGGGAATGGTGAGGTATTATCCAGGAGGTTGAAATTAGCAAAGATACCATTCCAAGTACCAAATTGAATAACTGACAAGGCCTACACGGTACCTCAAAGAACTGCACTCAGCCCACTCAAGTCACTGGAAAATAATACATATGACTGGTAAGCATCTGAAAAAGAAGTTATTGTTGTCTCACAGTACATGAATCAAGTGGATGTACAGCAGCAAAAAACAGAGCTTTGAAAATCAGCTGTAACCAATATAAAAATAAATTTAAAACTATTTATAAAAACAGTGAGACAGACAAAAATTCTTACAACTTTTGTTGAAGGGCTACGATGTAACATGGATTGAACACGTGTTGACCCACAGCAGGATGATTATATAAGGCTGGAAGCTATGCACGCTAAGAGATGTTAGAGAGGCTGGGTGAGGAAATGCAGACCTTTTAAAGTAATACTGCCTGGTACCCATTCCATGGGTCCCAAATCTGCAGGTTCAAGGGAATCTTCTGACAGCGAAAACATGCCCGGGAAACCGAGATGAATGTACACCGTGTGCTCAGGAAAGGTGTCTAAAATGCACCTCATTTTTGATCTCCTGGTGCTGGGGTTCGCCATTCCAGCCACATTACTAACAATCTCCCCACTTGGAGAATCAGCACCTTTAACCTCCTGTTTCACATAGTTTGCAATTTGTGCAGAGGATAAATGGGAAGAGGGGGAACCAATGAGAGATTAGCTGTAGGACTTTTGACAGGCACATGTCACTCTAATTTCCCATTAGGAAGAAGAATTAACCAAAGGCTCAGCCTGCCTCCCCAGAACCAGAATAGGGCCAGAAGTAATCCAATGGTTTGGCGGCCAGCTCACAAAAAAAGCGAGTTGCGAAATGGAGCTCAGGAACAGACAATTCAAAGACCTGCAAAGATATAAATGATAACCAACGTCCAAAAATATATTCAGGTAAGGTAACGAAGAGGATCTGAATGAGAGGCAGAATTGCAGGAAACAGATTTCAAAAGGTAGATTGTACTCACATTTAAAGCATATGAAAAGCAGCAGAATTTCTAAAATGATGCGGTTGGGCAAAAGGGTGTATGCGTTTTTTTCGTGAATATCTTCAGGAAAAAAACACATGCAGAGTTTTTGGCCAACCAAGCAAGAGGGAAATGCAAATCCGCACAACAAAGAAGTCTCAATTTCCACTGCTCAGAAAGGCCATCCAAAAAATGTGTACAAACCAGAAATGCAGGAGAGGCCATGGAAAACAGGGAGCCTAGTCACGCTGATGGGTGGGGTATAAATATCCAAGAGCCACTCTGAAGAAGTGTATGCTGTTTTTAAAACATCTAAAATACAAAGCCCCGGAGCAAGGGGACTTCAACTCATGGACATATAACTTGGGAAGAGTAAATGTCAATAAGACACAGGCACCCCAAAGTTTAGGGCTGCTCTGCATACAAGAACCTCAACTTTGGTACACCTAAAATATCCCAGGAAAAAGAGAAATGCATAAAGAACTTGTGGTAATTTTGTACAACGGAATATCACTCAGACGTGAAATCAATGTATATAAGGCCAGTAGCAGCAGAAAGAGTGGATTTAGGTATGATGATTTTAAGGGAAATTAGTCACACAGAAAAAGAATCTTATCATAAGATATGACTTATAGAGGGAATGTCAATATCACAACACATGAACTGAATTAGGAAAGAGAACAGAGTCTCACATTTAGCAAAAATCTCTTATGCCTGCTTCAGGGGAAAGGAGAGGTGGGGTGATGCATAAAACCAGAGTTTGATATTAGCACAGGTACCATTCCATAAACCAAATACAGAATAGACAAGACCTACACCTTCCTCAGTGAACGGGACTCAACACCCCTATGCCCCACAGAGGAATATATCTGACTACTAAGAATCTTAAAACCTATGTATTGATATGTCTCCATAAGGGAATCAATTGTTTCTAGACTGGCATAAACACGTCAGTGAAAATCAGCTCAACCCCATTATAAAAATGAATTTCAAAAAAAACCCCAAAAAACAGCGAAATTCTTACACAATTCCTTCAGGGGTTCTGATGAAACCTGGAATGACCCTATCTGCAAAGACAGCTGGATGAGACATAAGGCTGGACACTTGGGACTGAGAGGACTGGTGAGATTGGGAGAGAAAATGCAGACCTTTTAAAGTAGTAATGCATGCCACCATTCCATGTGTCCCAAATCTCCAGGTAGAAGGGAATATCACTACAATTATAACATGTATGGGAAACCTAGAAAATGGACACCCTGTGATGGCGAAAGGTTTCTAAAACTCTCCTAATTTTTCCTCTCCTTGTGCTCCACTTTGGCATTCCAACTGCTTTACTATCAATCTCCCAACTTAGGAGAGTCAGCCCCTATAACCTCCTGGTTCGCACAGTTTGCTAATTGTGCAGAGGATGAAAGGGAAGAGGGAGAACCAATCAGAGAGTAGATGTAGGCATTTGGACGGGCACATGTCACTCTAATTTTCCGGCAGGAAGAAGAATTAACCAAAGCCTCAGCCACCCACAGGGAACCAATATAGCCACCCCTGGAACCAGTATAGGTCCTGAAGCAAAATTGTGGATTTGCGGCCAGCTCACAAAGATGGGATTTGAAAATTGGAGCTCAGGGGCACAGCAATTCACAAACCTGCAGACTTATAAAGTACTACTCTCTTCCAAAAATCTGTTGAGGGAAGGCAATGAAGCGGACTTGAAAATGAGGCAGAATTGCACAAAACATATTTCAAGAGGTAAATTGGAATCGCCTTTAAAGCACAGGAAAAGCATCCCAACTTGGACAGAGATGCACTTGGCCAAAAAGGGCGTATGCCTTTTCTCCTGAATATATTCAGAAGAAAACGCATACACCCTTTTTGGCCAATCAAGCAAGCACGCAATACAAATCCACACTACAAAGAATTGTCACTTACCACTGGTCAAAAGGGACATCCGAATATCTGTAAAAACCAGAAAGGTTGGGCTTCCCTGGTGGCGCAGTGGTTGCGAGTCTGCCTGCCGATGCAGGGGACACAGGTTCGTGCCCCGGTCTGGGAGGATCCCACGTGCCGCGGAGCGGCTGGGCCCGTGAGCCATGGCCACTGGGCCTGCGCGTCCGGAGCCTGTGCCCCGCAATGGGAGAGGCCACAGCAGTGAGAGACCCGCATACAGCAAAAAAAAAAAAAAAAAAAAAAAAAAAAAAAAACCAGAAAGGCAAGAGAGAGATGGCAAGGGCATGAAGCAATGTGATCCCAATGGTCATGGAGGATTGTGATGACAAGCGCATGGAGAATTGTGATGAGAAGATTATGTACCATTTTGTTGACTAAGGCAAGGAGCATTATGATGACAAGGTTCATGGAGCACTGTAATGACAAGCATCACGGAGCATAGTGATTACAGGGGTCATGGAGCATTGGGATGACAAGCACATGGATCATTGTGATGACAATGGTCATGGAGCATTTTAATGACAAGAGTCCCGGATCATTGTGTTGTCAGGATTCATGGAGCGTTGTGATGACAGTGGTCATGGAGCATTGTGATGATAGGGGTCATGGCACATTGTGATGAGAAGGTCATGGAGCATTGGGCTGAAAATGTCCATGGAGTACTGTGATGACAGGGGTCATGGAGCATTGTGATGACAAGGTACTGGAGCACTGTGATGAGAAGACCATGGAGCCTTGTGATGACAAGTCTCATGGAGCATTCTGATGAAAAGTGCCATGGAGCATTGTGATTACAGGGGTCTTGGAGCATTGTGATGACAAGGGCATGGAGCATTGGGATGAGAAAGCCATGGAGCGTTCTGATGACATGCATCATGGAGCTTTGTGATGACAAGGGCATGGAGCATTGTGATTACAGCGGTCTTGGAGCACTGTGATGAAAAGGGCATGGATCATTGTGATGAAAAAGGCATGGAGCCTTGTCATGACAGGGTTCAAGGAGCAAACTGACAACAAGTGTCAGGGAGCATTGTGATGACAAGGGTAATGAGTATTGTGATGACAAAGGTCATGGAGCACTGTGATGAGAAGACCATGGATAATTGTGATGACGAGCGTCATGGGGCGTTGTGATGATAAGTGTTATGGAACATATTGATCACAAGGATTTGGAGCATTTTGATGACAGAGGTCATGGAGCATTTTGGTTTCACTGTGATGACAATAGCCTGAAGCATTATGATGATGGGCATGGTGCATTGTGATGACAGGGTTCATGGAGCATTGAGATGAAAAGGGGCATGGAGCATTGCGATTACAGGAGTCTTGGAGCATTGTGATGACAAAGGCATGGAACATCGTGAATGAGAAGGCCATGGAGCATTCTGTTGACATGCGTCATGGAGCTTTGTGATGACAAGGGCATGGAGCATTGTGATTACAGGGGTCTTGGAGCATTGTGATGACAAGGGTCATGGAGCCTTGTGATGACAAGGCTGTGGAACATTGTGATGGCAGGGGTCATGGAGCATTGTTATGACAGGGGTAATGGAGCATTGTGATGACAAGGGCATGGAGCATTGGTCTGAAAAGTTTCATGGATTATTGTGATGAGAGGGGGCAAGGAGCATTGTGATGACAAGGGCATGGAACACTGTGATACATGGGTCATGGAGGATTGTAATGACAAGCGCATGGAGCATTGTGATAAGAATGGCATCGAGCATTGTGATGAAAAGCATCATGGAGCCTGTGATGACAAGGGCATGGAACAATGTGATGAGAGGGTTCATGGAGCATTGTGATGACAATGGCATGCAGCATTGTGATGACAAGGGTCATTGAGCTTTGTAATGACAAAGGTCATGGAGCATTTTGATGACAAGGGTGTGGTGCATTCTGTTGTGAAGGGCAGGGAGCATTGTGATGACAGGGGTTATGGAACATTGTGATGTCAGGGGAATGGAGCATTGTGATGATAAAGGCATGTAGCATTGTTGTGACAAGGGTCATGGAATATTGTGATGACAGAGGTGAGGGAGTATTGTGTTGACTAGTGATTGAACATTGTGATATCAGTGGTGAGAGAGCATTTTGATGAGAAGTGCATGGAGCAGTGTGATGACAAGGTTTATGGAGCATTGTGATGACAAAGATGTGGAGCATTGTGATGACAAGTGCATGGCACATTGTGATGCCATGGGTCATGGAGTATTGTGCTAACAAAGGCATTGATCATTGGGAGGACAAGGGTCACCAAGCATTGTGATGAAATGCTCATGGAGCTCTGTGGTGACAAAGGTCACAGAGCATTGTGATGACGAGGGCATGGACCATTGTAATGACAAAGGTCATGAAGCATTGTGATGACTGGAGTCATGGAGCATTGTGATTACAGGGGTAATAGAGCATTGTGATGAAAGGGCATGGAGCATTTTGATGACAGGGGCATGTTGCATTGGTTTGACAAGTTTCAGGGATTATTGTGATGACAGTGGGCATGGCGCATTGTGATGACAAGGGCATCTAGCATTGTGATGAGAAGGTCATGGAGTATTGTGAAGAAGGGTGTCAGGGAGCATTGTGATGACATATGTCGTGGTCCATTGCGATGACAATGGAATGGAGCATTGTGATGCCAAGTGTCATGGAGGATTGTGATGACAAAGGTAATGGAGCATTTTGATGACAAGCGCTTGGAGCATTGTGATGACAAGGGTCATGGAGCATTGTGATAACAAGGGCCATTGAGAATTTTGATGACATGTTCATGAAGCATTGTGATGACAATCACATGGAGCTTGCTGTGACAGGGATCATGGAGCAGTGCGATGAAAAGTGCATAGAGAATTGTGATGACAAAGCATGTAACACTGTGATGAAAAGCATCATGGAGCACAGTGATGCCAAGAACGTGGAGAATTGTGATGACAGGGGACATGGAGCATTGTGATGACCAGGGCATGGAGTATTGTGATGGCAAGACCGTGGAGCATTGTGATGAGAAGACCATGGATAATTGTGATGATGAGCGTCATGGAGCACTGTAATGACAAGGGGTATGGAGCATTGTGATGACAGGGGTCATGGAGCATTGTGATGACAAGGTTCATGGAGCATTCTGATGACAAGCTTGTGGAGTATTTTGATGACAATGACATGGAGCATTTTGATGAAAATGGCATGGGGCATTGTGATGAAAAAGACATGGAGCCTTTTCATGACAGTTTTCAGGGAGCATTCTGACGACAAGTGTCAGGGAGCATTGTGATGACAAAGGTCATGGAGAATTGTGGCAACAAGGGCATGGAGTATTGTGATGACAAGCACATGGAGCTTGCTATGACGGGGTCATGGAGCATTGCGATGACAAGTGCATAGAGAATTGTGATGACAAAGCATGTAACACTGTGATGAGAAGTGTCATGGAGCATAGTGATGCCAAGATCGTGGAGAATTGTGATGACAGGGGACATGGAGCATTGTGATGACCTGGGCATGGAGCATTGCGATGGCAAGATCGTGGAGCATTGTGATGAGAAGACCATGGATAATTGTAATGACGAGGTTCATGGAGCACTGTAATGACAAGGGGTATAGAGCATTGTGATGACAGTGGTCATGGAGCATTGTGATGACCGGGGACATGGAGCATTGTGATGCCCAAGGCATGGAGCACTGTGATGGCAAGACCGTGGAGCATTGTGATGAGAAGACCATGGATAATTGTGATGAGGAGCGTCATGGAGCACTGTAATGACAAGTGGTATGGAGCCTTGTGATGACAGGGGTCATGGAGCATTGTTATGACAGTGGTCATGGAGCATTGTGATGACAAGGGTCATGGAGCATTTTGATGACAAGAGCGTGGAGCATTGTGATGAGAAGACCATGGACAATTGTGATTACGAGTGTCATGGAGCACTGTAATGACAAGCAGTATGGAGCATTGTGATGACAGGGGTCATGGAGCATTGTGATGACTGGGGACATGGAGCATTGTGATGACCAGGGCATGGAGCATTGTGATGGCAAGACCGTGGAGCACTGTGATGAGAAGACCATGGATAATTGTGATGACGAACATCATGGAGCACTGTAATGACAAGGGGCATGGAGCATTGTGATGACAGGTGTCATGGAGCATTGTGATGACAGGGGTCATGGATCATTGAGATGACAAAGGTCACGGAGCATTCTGATGACAAGCTTGTGGAGTATTGTGATGACAATGGCATGAAGCATTGTGATGAAAAGGGCATGGATCATTGTGATGAAAAAGGCATGGAGACTTGTCATGACAGGGTTCAATGAGCATACTGATGACAAGTGTCAGGGAGCATTGTGATGACAAGTGTATTGAGAATTGTGATGACAAAGGTCATGGAGCATTGTGATGAGAAGTCCATGGATAATTGTGATGACCAGCGTCATGGGCGTTGTGATGACAAGTGTTATGGAACATTGTGATCACAAGGGTTTGGAGCATTGTGATGAGAGAGGTCATGGAGAATTTTGATTTCATTGTGATGACAATAGCATGAAGCATTATTATGATGGGCATGGTGCATTGTGATGACAGGGTTCATGGAGCATTGAGATGAAAAGAGTCATGGATCATTGTAATAACAAGTGTCTTGGAGCATTGTGATGACAAGGGCATGGAGTATTGTGATGAGAAGGCCATGGAGCATTCTGATGACATGCGTCAGGGAGCTTTGTGATGACATGGGCATGGAGCATTGTGATTACAGGGGTCTTGGAGCATTGTGATGACAAGGGCCATGGAGTCTTGTGATGACAAGGCCGTAGAACATTGTGATGGCAGGGGTCATGGAGCATTGTTATAACAGGTGTAAGGGAGCATTGTGATGACAAGGGCATGGAGCATTGGTGTGAAAAGTTTCATGGATTATAGTGATGAGAGTGAGCATGGAGCATTGTGATAACAAGGGCACGGAACACAGTGATACATGTGTCATGGAGGATTGCAATGACAAGGGAATGGAGCATTGTGATTACAAGCGTCATGGAGCTTTGTGATGACAACAGCATGGAGCAATGTGATGAGAGGTTTCATGGATCTTTGTGATGACAATGGCATGGAGCATTGTGATTCCAAGGGTCATGGAGCTTTGTGATGACATAGGCCATGGAGCATTTTGATGACAAGGGCGTGGTGCATTGTGATGAGAAGGGCAGGGAGCATTGTGATGACAGGGTCATGGAGCAATTGGATGAAAAGGGTCATGGAACATTTTGATGACAGTGTTTATGGAACATTGTGATGTTAGGGGTCATGGAGCATTGTGATGTAAAGGGTCATGGAGCATTGTGATGTCAGGGGTCATGGAGCATTGTGATGATAAGAGCATGTAGCATTGTTGTGACAAGGGTCATGGAACATTGGGATGACAGGGTGGAGGGAGTATTGTGTTGACTAGTGATGGAACATTGTGATATCAGTGGTGAGAGAGCATTTTGATGAGAGGTGCATGGAGCATTGTGATGACAAGGCTGTGGAGCATTGTGATGAGAAACGCAGGGCACATTGTGATGACATGGGTCATGGAACATTGTGCTGACAAACGCATGGAGCATTGTGATGACAAGGTTTATGGAGCATTGTGATGACAAAGATGTGGAGCATTGTGATGACAAGCGCATGGCACATTTGATGCCATGTGTCATGGAGTAATGTGCTGACAAAGGCATGGAGCATTGTGATGACAAGGGTCACCGAGCATTGTGATGAAATGTTCATGGAGTGTTGTGGTCACAAAGGTTACAGAGCCTTGTGATGACGAGGGCATGGACCATTGTGATGACAAAGGTCATGAAGCATTGTGATGACTGGAGTCACGGAGCATTGTGATGACAGGGGTCATAGAGCATTGTGATGAAAGGGCATGGAGCATTGTGATGACAGGGGCATGTTGCATTGGTTTGACAAGTTTCAGGGATTATTGTGATGACAGTGGGCATGGCGCATTGTGATGACAAGGGCATCTAGCATTGTGATGAGAAGGTCATGGAGTATTCTGAAGAAGAGTTTCAGGGAGCATTGTGATGACATATGTCATGGTCTATTGCAATGACAATGGAATGTAGCATTGTGATGCCAAGTGTCATGGAGGATTGTGATGACAAAGGTAATGGAGCATTTTGATGACAAGGGCTTGGAGCACTGTGATGACAAGGGTCATGGAGCATTCTGATAACAAGGGCCATTGAGAATTTTGATGACATGTTCATGAAGCATTGTGATGACAATCACATGGAGCTTGCTATGACAGGGGTCATGGAGCATTGCGATGACAAGTGCATAGAGAATTGTGATGACAAAACATGTAACACTGTGATGAGAAGTATCATGGAGCATAGTGATGCCAAGAACGTGGAGAATTGTGATGACAGGGGACATGGAGCATTGTGATGACCAGGGCATGGAGCATTGTGATGGCAAAACCGTGGAGCACTGTGATGAGAATACCATGGACAATTGTGATGACGAGCGTCATGGAGCACTCTAATGACAAGGGGTATGGAGCATTGTGATGACAGGGGTCATGGAGCATTGTGATGACTGGGGACATGGAGCATTGTGATGACCAGGGCATGGAGCCTTGTGATGGCAAGATCGTGGAGCACTGTGATGAGAAGATCATGGATAATTGTGATGACGAGTGTCATGGAGCAATGTAATGACAAGGGGTATAGAGCATTGTGATGACAGTGGTCATGGAGCATTGTGATGACCGAGGACATGGAGCATTGTGATGCCCAAGGCATGGAGCACTGTGATGGCAAGACCGTGGAGCATTGTGATGAGAAGACCATGGATAATTGTGATGAGGAGCGTCATGGAGCACTGTAATGACAAGTGGTATGGAGCCTTGTGATGACAGGGGTCATGGAGCATTGTTATGACAGTGGTCATGGAGCATTGTGATGACAAGTGTCATGGAGCATTTTGATGACAAGGGCGTGGAGCATTGTGATGAGAAGACCATGGACAATTGTGATTACGAGTGTCATGGAACACTGTAATGACAAGCAGTATGGAGCATTGTGATGACAGGGGTCATGGAGCATTGTGATGACTGGGGACATGGAGCATTGTGATGACCAGGGCATGGAGCATTGTGATGGCAAGACCGTGGAGCACTGTGATGAGAAGACCATGGATAATTGTGATGACGAACATCATGGAGCACTGTAATGACAAGGGGCATGGAGCATTGTGATGACAGGTGTCATGGAGCATTGTGATGACAGGGTTCATGGATCATTGAGATGAAAAGTGTCACGGAGCATTCTGATGACAAGCTTGTGGAGTATTGTGATGACAATGGCATGGAGCATTGTGATGAAAAGGGCATGTATCATTGTGATGAAAAAGGCATGGAGACTTGTCATGACAGGTTTCAATGAGCAAACTGATGACAAGTATCAGGGAGCATTGTGATGACAAGTGTATTGAGAATTGTGATGACAAAGGTCATGGAGCATTGTGATGAGAAGTCCATGGATAATTGTGATGACGAGCGTCATGGAACACTGTAATGACAAGGGGTATGGAGCATTGTGATGACAGGGGTCATGGAGCATTCTGAAGACAATGATCAGGGAGCATTCTGATGACAAGCTTGTGGAGTATTGTGATGACAATGACATGGAGCGTTGTGATGAAAAGGGCATGGAGCATTCTTATGAAAAAGGCATGGAGCATTTTCATGACAGTGTTCAAGGAGTATTCTGACGACAAGTGTCAGGGAGCATTGTGATGACAAGTGTATTGAGAATTGTGATGACAAAGGTCATGGAGCATTGTGACGACAAGTGCATGGAGTATTGTCATGACAGTCATCATGGAGTGTTGTGATTTCAAGTGTTATGGAACATTGTGATCACAAGGGGTTGGAGCATTGTGATGACAGAGGTCATGGACCATTTTGATTTCAAGGAGCATGGAGCATTGTGATGACAAAGGCATGGAGCAATGTGATCCCAAGGTTCATGGAGGATTGTGATGAAAATGGTAATGGAGTATTGTGATGACAAGCTCATGGAGCATTGTGATGACAAGGTCATGTAGGATTTTGATGACACAGGCATGGAGAATTGTGATGATAAGGGTCATGGAGCACTGTGATGATAAGCATCACGGAGCATTGTGATTACAGGGGTCATGGAGCATTGGGATGACAAGGGCATGGATCATTGTGATGACAAGTGTCATGGAGCATTGGGCTGAAAATGTTCATGGAGCATTGTGATGACAAGGGAATGGAGCATTGTGATGACAAGAGTCCCGGATCATTGTGTTGTCAGGGGTCATGGAGTGTTGTGATGACAGTGGTCATGGAGGATTGTGATGATATGGGTCATGGAGCATTGTGATGAGAAGGTCATGAAGCATTTGGCTGAAAATGTTCATGGAGTATTGTGATGACACGGGTCATGGAGCATTGTAATGAGAAGGGAATTGAGCACTGTGATGACAAGGTCCTGGAGCATTGTGATGGGAAGTCCATGGAGCCTTGTGATGACAATTCTCATGGAACATTCTGATGAAAAGGGGCATGGAGCATTGTGATTACAGGGGTCTTGGAGCATTGTGATGACAAGGGCATGGAGTATTGTGATGAGAAGGCCATGGAGCATTCTGATGACATGTGTCATGGAGCTTTGTGCTGACAAGGGCATGGAGCATTGTGATGAAAATGGCATGGATCATTGTTATGAAAAAGGCATGGAGCCTTGTTATGACAGGGTTCTAGGAGCATACTGATGACAAGTGTCACGGAGCATTGTGATGACAAGTGTAATGAGCATTGTGATGACAAAGTTCATGGAGCATTGTGATGAGAAGACCATGGATAATTTTGATGATGAGCGTCATGGGGTGTTGTGATGATAAGTTTTATGGAACATTGTTATCACAAGGGTTTGGAGCATTGTGATGACAGAGGTCATGGAGCATTTTGATTTCATTGTGATGACAATAGCCTGAAGCATTATGGTGATGGGCATGGTGCATTGTGATGACAGCATTCATGGAGCATTGAGATGAAAAGGGGCATGCAGCATTGTGATTACAGGGGTCTTGGAGCATTGTGATGACAAGGGCAAGGAGCATTGTGATGAGAAGGCCATGGAGCATTCTGATGACATGTGTCATTGAGCTTTGTGATGACAAGGGCATGGAGCATTGTGATTACAGGGGTCTTGGAGCATTGTGATGACAAGGGTCATGGAGCCTTGTGATGACAATGGTGTGGAACATTGTGATGGCAGGGGTCATGGAGCATTGTTATGACAGGTGTAATGGAGCATTGTGATGAGAAGGGCATGGAGCATTGGTCTGAAAAGTTTCATGGATTATTGTGATGAGAGTGGGCATGGAGCATTGTGATGACAAGGTCACGGAACACTGTGATCCATGGGTCATGGAGGATTGTAATGACAAGGGCATGGAGCATTGTGATGAGAAGGGCATCGAACATTGTTTTTACAAGCGTCATGAAGCTTTGTGATGACAAGTGCATGGAACAATGTGATGAGACCGTTCATGGAACATTGTGATTCCAAGGGTTAAGGAGCTTTGTGATGACAAAAGTCATGGAGCATTTTGATGTCAAGGGCGTGGTGCATTGTGATGAGAAGGGCAGGGAGAATTTTGATGAGAGGGTCATGCAGCAATTTGATGAAAAGTGTAATGGAACATTTTGATGACAGGGGTTATAGAACATTGTGATGTCAGGGGTCATGGAGCTTTGGGATGAAAAGGGTCATGGAGCCTTTTGATGACAGGGGTGATGGAACATTGTGATGTCAGGGGTCATGGAACATTGTGATGATAAGGGGATGTAGCATTGTGATGACAGGGGTCATGCAACATTGTGATTACAGGGGTGAGGGAGTATTGTGATGACTAGTGATGGAACATTGTGATATCTCTGTTGAGAGAGCATTTTGATGAGAAGTGCATGGAGCATTGTGATTACAAGGTTTATGGAGCATTACGATGACAAGGTTGTGGACCGCTGTGATGAAAATCACGTGGCACATTGTGATGACAAGGGTCATGGAGCATTGTTCTGACAAAGGCATGGAGCATTGTGATGACAAGGGTCACGGAGCATTGTGATGAAACGTTCATGGAGTATTGTGGTTACAAAGGTCACAGAGCCTTGTGATGATGTGGGCATGGAACACTGTGATGACAAATGTTATGAAGCATTGTGATGACTGGAGTCACAGAGCATTGTGATGACAAGGGTCATGGAGCATTGTGATGACAAGGGCATGGAGCATTGTGATGACAGTTGCATGGAGCATTGGTCTGACAAGTTTAATAGATTATTGTGATGACAGTGGGCATGGGGCATTGTGATGACAAGGGCATGGGGCATTGTGATGAGAAGGTCATGGAGTATTGTGAAGACAGGTGTCAGGGAGCATTGTGATGACATATGTCATGGTCCATTGCGATGACAATGGCATGGAGCATTGTGATGCCAAATGTAATGGAGGATTGTGATGACAAATATAATGGAGCATTGTGATGACTAGGGCTTGGAGCATTATGATGACAAGGGCCATTGAAAATTTTCATGACAAGGTCGTGAAGCATTGTGATGACAAGGTGCTGGAGCATTGTGATGAGAAAACCATGGAGCCTTGTGAGACAAGTCTCATGGAGCATACTGATGAAAAGGGGCATGGAGCATTTTGATTAGAGTGTCTTGGAAAATTGTGATGACAAGGGCATGGAGCATTGTGATGAGAAGGCCAAGGAGCAGTCTGATGACATGCGTCATTGAGCTTTGTGATGACAAGGGCATGGAGCATTGTAATTACAGGCGTCTTGGAGCATTGTGATGAAAAAGGCATGGATCATTGTGATGAAAAAGGCATGGAGCCTTGTCATGACAGGGTTCAAGGAGCATACAGAGAACAAGTGTCAGGGAGCATTTTGATGACAAGTGTATTGAGCATTGTGATAACAAAGGTCATGGAGCATTGTGAAGAGAAGACCATAGATAATTGTGATGACGAGCGTCATGGGGCATTGTGATGACAAGTTTTATGGAATATGGTGATCACAAGGGTTTGGAGCAGTGTTATGACAGAGGTCATGGAGCATTTTGATTTCATTGTGATGACAATAGCCTGAAGCATTATGATGATGGTCATGGTGCATTGTGATGACAGGGTTCATGGATCATTGAGATAAAAAGGGACATGGAGCATTGTGATTACAGGGGTCTTGGAGCATTGTGATGAGAAGGGTCATGGAGCCTTGTGATGACAAGGTCATGGAACATCGTGATGGCAGGGATCATGGAGCATTGTTATCACAGGGGTAATGGAGCATTCTGATGGCAAGGGCATGGAGCATTCTGATGACATGCATCATGGAGCTCTGTGATGACAAGGGCATGTAGCACTGTGATTACAGGTGTCTTGGAGCATTGTGATGACAAGGGTCATGGAGCCTTGTGATGACAAGGCCGTGGAACGTTGTGATGGCAGTGTTCATGGAGCATTATTATGACAGGGGTAATGGAGCATTGTGATGACAAGGGCATGGAACATTTGTCTGAAAAGTTTCATGGATTATTGTGATGAGAGTGGGCATGGAGCATTGTGATGACAAGGGCACGGAACACAGTGATCCATGGGTCATGGAGGATTGTAATGACAAGGGCATGGAGCATTGTGATGAGAAGGGCATCGAGCAGTGTGATGACAAGCACCATGGAGCTTTTTGATGACAATTGCATGGAACAATGTGATGAGAGGTTTCATGGAGTATTGTGATGACAATGGCATGGAGCATTGTGATGCCAAGGGTCATGGAGCTTTGTGATGACATAGGTCATGGAGCATTTTGATGACAAGGGCGTGGTGCATTGTGATGAGAAGGGCAGGGAGCATTGTGATGACATTGTCATGGACCAATTTGATGAAAAGGGTCATGGAACATTTTGATGAGAGGCGTTATATAACATTGTGATGTCAGGGGTCATGGAGCATTTTGATGAAAAGGGTCATGGAGCATTTTGATGACAGGGGTTATGGAACATTGTGATGTCAGGGATCATCGAACATTGTGATGATAAGTGCATGTAGCATTGTGATGACAGGAGTCATGGAACATTGTGATGACAGGGTTGAGGGAGTATTGTGATGAATAGTGATGTAACATTGTGTTATCAGTGGTGAGAAAGCATTTTGATTTTAAGTGCATGGAGCATTGTGATGACAAGGTTTATGGAGCATTGTGATGACAAGATTGTGGAGCACTGTGACGGCAAGCGCATGGTGCATTGTGATGACATGGGTCATGGAGCATTGTGCTGACAAGCGCATGGAGCATTGTGATGACAATGGTCATGGAGCATTGTGCTGAGAAAGGCATAGAGCATTGTGATGACAAGGGTCAAAGAGCATTGTGATGAAAAGTTCATGAAGCATTGTGGTTAAAAAGGTCACAGAGACTGTTGATGACAAGGGCATGGACCACTGTGATGACAAAGGTCATGAAGCCTTGTGATGACTGGAGTCACGGAGCATTGTCATGACAGGGATCATGGAGCATTGTGATAACAAGGGCTTGGGGCATTGTGATGACAAGGGCATGGAGCATTGGTCTAATAAGTTTCATGGCTTATTGCGATGACAGTTGGAATGGCGCATTGTGATGACAAGGGCATGGAGCATTGTGATGACCAGGTCATTCATTATTGTGAAGACAGGTGTCAGGGAGCATTGTGATGACATATGTAATGGCCCATTGTGATGACAATGCCATGGAGCATTGTGATGCCAAGTGTCATGGAGGATTCTGATGACAAAGGTAATGGAGCATTGTGATGACAATGGCTTGGAGCATTGTGATGACAAGGGTCAGGGAGCATTGTGCTGACAAGTGCATGGAAAATTGTGATGACAAGGGACATGGAGCATTCTGATGACAAGCTTGTGGAGTATTTTGATGACAATGGCATGGAGCATTGTGTTGAAAATGGCATGGTGCATTTTGATGAAAAAGGCATGGAGCCTTTTTGTGACAGGGTTCAAGGAACATTCTGACGACAAGTGTCAGGGAGCATTGTGATGACAAGTGTATCGAGAATTGTGATGACAAAGGTCATGGAGCATTGTGATGAAAAGGGCATGGAGTATTGTGATGACAGGCATCATGGAGCATTGTGATGACAAGTGTTATGGAACATTGTGATCACAAGGGTTTGGAGCATTGTGATGACAGAGGTCATGGATCATTTTGATTTCAAGGAGCATGGAGCATTGTGATGACAAGGGCATGGAGCAATGTGATCCCAAGGTTCATGGAGGATTGTGATGGCAATGGTAATGGAGTATTGTGATGACAAGTGCATAGAACATTGTAATGACAAGGTCATGTAGCATTTTGCTGACAAAGGCATGGAGCATTGTGATGACAGGTGTCATGGAGCACTGTGATGACAAGCGTCACGGAGCATTGTGATTACAGGGGTCATGGAGCATTGGGATGACAAGGGCATGCATCATTGTGATGACAAGTGTCATGGAGCATTGGGCTGAAAATGTTCATGGAGTATTGTGATGACAGGGGTCATGGAGCATTGTGATGACTAGGGAATGGAGCATTGTGATGAGAAGAGTCCCGGATCATTGTGTTGTCAGGTGATATTGAGCGTTGTGATGACTGTGGTCATGGAGCATTGTGATGATATTGCTCATGGAGCATTGTGATGAGAAGGTCATGGAGCATTGGGCTGAAAATGTTCATGGAGTATTGTGATGACAGGGGTCATGGAGCATTGTGATGATAAGGGAATGGGGCATTTTGATGACAATGTCCTGGAGCATTGTGATGAGAAGACCATGGAGCCTTGTGATGACAAGTCTCATGGAGCATTCTGATGAAAAGGGGCATGGACCATTGTGATTACAGGGGTCTTGGAGCATTGTGATGACAAGGGCATGGAGCATTGTGATGAGAAGGCCATGGAGCATTCTGATGACATGCATCATGGAACTTTGTGATGACAAGGGTATGGAGCATTGTGATTACAAGGGTCTTGGAGCATTGTGATGAAAATGGCATGGATCATTGTGATGAAAAAGGCATGGAGCCTTGTCATGAAAGTGTTCAGGGAGCATACTGATGGCAAGAGTCAGGGAGCATTGTGATGACATGTGTATTGCGCATTGTGATGACAAATGTCATGGGGCATTGTGATGAGTAGCGTCATGGGGTATTGTGATGAGAAGTGTTATGGAACATTGTGATTACAAGGGTTTGGAGCATTGTGATGACAGAGGTCATGGAGCATTTTGATTTCATTGTGATGACAAGAGCATGAAGCATTATGATGATGGGCATGGTGCCTTGTGATGACAGGGTTCATGGAGCATTGTGATGAAAGGTGGCATGGAGCTTTGGTCTGACAAGTTTCATGGATTATTTTGATGACAGTGGGCATGGCACATTGTGATGACAAGGGCATGGAGCATTGTGATGACAAGGTCATGGAGTATTGTGAAGACAGGTGTCAGGGAGCATTGTGATGACATATGTCATGTTCCATTGTGATAACAATAGCACGGAGCATTGTGATGCCAAGTGTCATGGAGGATTGTTGTGACAAAGGTAAAGGAGCGTTGTGATGATAAGCGCATGGAGCATTGAGATGACAAGGGCCATTGATAATTTTAATGTCCATGTCCTGAAACATTGTGATGACAAGCGCATGGAGCTTCCTATGACAGGGGTCATGGAGCATTGCGATGACAAGTGCATGTAGTATTGTTATGACAAGAGCATATAACATTGTGATGAGAAGTGCCATGGAGCATTGTGATGACAAGGACGTGGAGAATTGTGAGGACAAGGGACATTGAGCTTTGAGATGACCAGGGCATGGAGCATTGTGATGGCAAAACCGTGGAGCATTGTGATAAGAAGACCTTGGGTAATTGTGATGATGAGCATCATGGAGCACTGTAATGACAAGGGGCATGAAGCATTGTGATGACAGGTTTCAGGGAGCATTGTGATGACAGGGGTCATGAAGCATTATGATGACAAGGGCATGGAGCATTGTGATGACAAGGGTACGGAACATTGTGATGAAAAGTGCCATTGAGAATTTTGATGATAAAGTCGTGAAGCATTGTGATGACAAACACTTGGAGCTTGCTATGACAGGGGTCATGGAACATTGCAATGACAAGTGCATGGAGAATTGTGATGAAACGAGCATGTAACTTTGTGATGAGAAGTGTCATGTAGCATTGTGATGACAAGTACGTGGAGAATTGTTATGACAAGGGACATGGAGCATTGTGATAACCAGGGAATGGAGCATTGTGATGACAGGGGTCATGGAGCATTATTATGACAAGGGCCATGGTGCATTCTGATATAAGATATCACTTATGAAGGGACTGTAAACCTGGCTACATATGAACTGAATTAGGAAAGAGAACAGAGTCTCAGATTTAGAAAACACTCTTATGCTTGCTTAAGAGGGAAGGAGAGGTGGGGAGACACACAAAACCAGAGTTTGATATTAACACAGGTACCGTTCCATAATCCAAATACAGAAGAGACAAGCCCGACTCCTTCCTCAGTGAATGGGACTCAACACCCCTATTCCCCACAGAGAAATATATCTGACTAGTAAGGATCTTAAAACCTATGTATTGATATGTCTCCATAAGGGAACCAAGTGTGTCTAGAATGATATAAGCACGGCAGTGAGAATCAGCTCAAACCCACTATAAAAAGGAATTTCAAAACAAAACAAAGAAACAGTGAAATTCTTACACAATACCTTCAGGGGTTCTGATGAAACTTGGAATGACCCTTTCTACAACAACAGCTGGATGTGGCATAAGGCTGTTCACTTGGGACTGAGAGGATTGGTGAGATTGGGTGTGAAAATGCAGACGCTTTAAAGCAATAATGCCTGCCACTGATTCCATGGTTCCCAACTCTCCAGGTAGAAGGGAATATCACTACAGTTATAACATGTATGGGAAACCTAGAGAATGGACACCCTCTGATGGTGAAAGGTTTCTAAAACTCTACTAATTTTTTTCTCTCCATGTGCTCCAGCTTGACATTCCAACTGCTTTAATATCAATCTCCCAACTTGGAGAGTCAGCCCCTATAACCTCCTGGTTCGCACAGTTGGCACATTGTGCAGAGGATATAAGGGAAGAGGGAGAACCAATGAGAGAGTAGCTGTAGGCATTTGGACGGCCACATGTCACTCTAATTTTCCGTCATGAAGAAGAATTAACCAAACTCTCAGCCTGCCCCACCCCCATAACTAGTATAGGTCCTGAAGCAAAATTGTGGGTTTGCGGTCAGCTCACAAAAACACAAGTTGAAAAATGGAGCTCAGGGGCACAGCAATTCACTAACTTGCAGAGTTATAGAGGACTACTCTCTTCCAAAAATCTGTTGAGGAGAAGCCATGAGGCGGACTTGAAAATGAGGGAGATTTGCACGAAACAGATTTCCAGAAGTACATTGGAATCACCTTTAAACACAGGAAAAGCATCACAACTTCGACAATTATGGAATTGTCCATAAAGGGCGCATGCGTTTTCTCCTGAATATATTCAGGAGAAAACGCATACACCCATTTTGACCAACCAAGCAACCGCACAATGCAAATCTGCACTACAAAGAAGTATCACTTCCTACCAGTCAAAAGGGATATCCGTAAAATGTGTAAAAACCAGAAAGGCAAGAGGGGCTCTGGAGAACAGGGAGCCTTGTTATTCTGATGGGTGGGATGTAGATTGCCAACAGCCACTCTGGAGGAGTGCATTGTGTTCCCTAAAAGAATTAAGCAACAGTGCTTCACAACCTAAGGCACTTCCAGTCATGGGAATATACCTTGGGAAAATTGAAAATCAATAAGACACAGCCAACCCAAAATATAGGGCAGCACTGCTTACAAGAACCTCGACTTCGGGACACCTTAAATAACCCAGGAAAGACAAAAATGGTAAAGAAATTGTGGTACATACGTATGATGGAATATCCCTCAGCCATGAAGTCAATGTCATAAGGCCAGTAGCAGCATAATGACGGGATTCATGTACCATGATTCTAACTGAAAAAATCACACAGAAAAAGAAACTTATCATAAGATATCACTTATGAAGGGTGTATAAACATGGCTACACATGGAATGAATTAGGAAAGGGAACAGAGTCTCATATATAGAAAACACTCTTATGCATGCTTAAGGGGAAAGCAGAGGTGGGGTGATGAATAAAACCAGAGTTTGATATTAGCACAGGTACGGTTCCATAATCCAAATACAGAATAGACAAGACCTACTACTTCCTCTGTGAACGGGACTCAAAACCCCATATTTCCCGCAGAGGAATATATCTTACTAGTATGAATCTTAAAACCTATGTATTGATATGTCTCCGTAAGGGAATCAAGTGTGTCTAGACTGGCATAAACATGGCAGCGAGAATCAGCTCAAACCCACTATAAAAAGGAATTTCAAAAACAAAACAAAAAAACTGGGAAATTCATTACAATTCCTTCAGGGTCTCTGATGAAACCTCGAATGACCCTATCTACAATGACAGCTGGATGTGGCATAAGGAGGGACACTAGGGACTGAGAGGATTGATGAGATTGGGTGAGCAAATGCAGACCCTTTAAAGCAATAATGCATGGCACCCATTTCATGGGTTTCAACTCTCCAGGTTGAAGGGAATATTACTATAATTATAACATGTACGGGAAACGTAGAGAACGGACACACTGTGAATACGAAAGGCTTCTAAAATTCAACGAATAGTCCCTCTCCTGGTGCTCCGGTTTGACTTTCCATCTGCTTTACTATCAACCTCCCAACTTGGAGAGACAGCCCCTTTAACCTCCTGGTTTGCACAGGTTGCCAATTTGGCAGAGGATGAAAGGGAAGAGGGAGAACCAATGAGAGAGTAGCTGTTAGGCATTTGGACGGGCACATATCACTCTAACTTCCCGACAGGAAGAAGAATTAACCAAAGTCTCAGCCACCCACCGGAAACCAGTATAGGTCCTGAACCAAAATTTTGGACTTGCGGGCCGCTCACCAAAAACGAGTTGAAAAATGGAGCTCAGGGGCACAGCAATTCACAAACTGGCCGAGTAATAATGGACAACTATCATCCAAAAATCTGTTGAGGGAAGGCAGCGAGGTGGACTTCAAAGCGAGGTAGAATAGGAGGAAACAGATTTCAAGAGGTACGTTGGAATTGCCTTTAAAGCACAGGAAGAGGGGCACAACTTCGACAATGATGCACTTGGCCAAAAAGGGCGTATACGTTTTCTCCTGAATATATTCAGGAGAAAACGCATACGCCCTTTCTGGCCAAGCAAGCAAGCGGGCATGCAAATCTGCACTACAAAGAAGTATCATTTCCCACCGGTCAAAAGGGACATCCACAAAATGTGTAAAAACCAGAAAGGAAAGACAGGCCGTGGAGAACAGGGAGCCTTGTTATGCTGATGGGCGGGATGTAAATTGCCAACTGCCTCTCTGGAGGAGTGCATTGTGTTCCCTAAAACAAGTAAAGAACAGAGCTACAGAGCCAAGGGCACTTCCAATCTTGGGAATATACATTGGGAAAACTGAAAATCAATAATACAGAGCCACCCCAAAATTTAGGGCTGCACTGCTTACAAGGACCTCAACTTGGGTACACCTTAAATATCCCAGGAAATATAAAAATGGTTCAAAAACTTGTGGTACTTACGTACGATGGAATATCCCTCAGCCATGAAATCAATGTCATAAGCCCAGTAGCAGCAAAATGGGTGGATTCAGGTACGATGATTCTAAGTGAAATAAGACACACAGAAAAAGAAACTTATCATAAGATATCACTTATGAAGATCCTGTAAACATGGCTACACTTGAACTGAGTTAGGAAAGAGAACAGTGTCTCACATTTAGAAAACACACTTATTCCTGCTTAAGGGGGAAGGAGAGGTGGGGTGATGCATAAAACCAGAGTTTGATATAAGCACAGGTACCGTTCCAAAAACCAACTATGGAATAGACAAGACCTACACCTTCCTCAGTGAAAGGGACTCAAAACCCCATATTTCCCGCAGAGGAATATATCTGACTAGTAAGAATCTTAAAACCTATGTATTGATATGTCTCCGTAAGGGAATCAAGTGTGTCTAGGCTGGCATAAACATGGAAGGGAGAATCAGCTCAAACCCACTATAAAAAGGAATTTCAAAAACAAAACAAAAAAACTGGGAAATTCTTTACAATTCTTTCAGGGTCTCTGATGAAACCTGGAATGACCCTATCTACAACGACAGCTGGATGTGGCATAAGGCTGGACACTTGGGACTGAGAGGATTAGATAAAATGGGTGAGCAAATGCAGACCCGTTAAAGCACAAATGCCTGGCACCCATTCCATGGGCCCCAACTCTCCAGGTTGTAGGGAATATTACTACAGCTATAACATGTACGGGAAACCTAGAGAACGGACACACTGTGAATACGAAAAGTTTCTAAAACTAAACGAATAGTCCCTCTCCTGGTGCTCCGGTTTGACTTTCCATCTGCATTACTATCAACCTCCCAACTTGAAGAGACAGTCCCTTTAACCTCCTGGTTCGCACAGGTTTCCAATTTGGCAGAGGATGAAAGGGAAGAGGGAGAACCAATGAGAGAGTAGCTGTTAGGCATTTGGACGGGCACATATCACTGTAATTTCCCGGCAGGAAGAAGAATTAACCAAAGTCTCAGCCACCCACAGAGAACCAGTATAGGTCCTGAACCAAAATTTTGGACTTGCGGTCAGCTCACCAAAAACGAGTTGAAAAATGGAGCTCAGGGGCACAGCAATTCACAAACTGGCCGAGTAATAAAGGACAACTATCGTCCAAAAATCTGTTGAGGGAAGGCAACGAGGCGGACTTGAAAGCGAGGCAGAATAGCAGGAAACAGATTTCAAGAGGTACGTTGGAATCGCCTTTAAAGCACAGGAAGAGGGGCACAACTTCGACAATGATGCACTAGGCCAAAAAGGGCGTATGCGTTTTCTCCTGAATATATTCAGGAGAAAACGCATACGCCCTTTTTGGCCAAGCAAGGAAGTGGGCAATGAAAATCTGCACTACAAAGAAGTATCACTTCCAACCGGTCAAAAGGGACATCCACAAAATGTGTAAAAACCAGAAAGGAAAGACAGGCCCTGGAGAACAGGGAGCCTTGTTATGCTGATGGGCGGGATGTAAATTGCCAACTGCCTCTCTGGAGGAGTGCATTGTGTTCCCTAAAACAAGTAAAGAACAGAGCTACAGAGCCAAGGGCACTTCCAGTCTAGGGAATATACCTTGGGAAAACTGAAAATCAATAAGACAGAGCCACCCCAAAATTTAGGGCTGCACTGCTTACAAGGACCTCAAATTGGGTACACCTTAAATATCCCAGGAAATATAAAAATGGTTCAAAAAATTGTGGTACTTACGTACGATGGAATATCCCTCAGCCATGAAATCAATGTCATAAGACCAGTAGCAGCAAAATGGGTGGATTCAGGTACGATGATTCTAAGTGAAATAAGTCACACAGAAAAAGAAACTTATCATAAGATATCACTTATGAAGATCCTGTAAACATGGCTACACTTGAACTGAGTTAGGAAAGAGAACAGTGTCTCACATTTAGAAAACACTCTTATGCCTGCTTAAGGAGGAAGGAGAGGTGGGGTGATGCATAAAACCAGAGTTTGATATAAGCACAGGTACCGTTCCAAAAGCCAACTATGGAATAGACAAGACCTACACCTTCCTCAGTGAAAGGGACTCAAAACTCCATATTTCCCGCAGAGGAATATATCTGACTAGTAAGAATCTTAAAACCTATGTATTGATATGTCTCCGCAAGGGAATCAAGTGTGTCTAGACTGGCATAAACATGGCAGTGAGAATCAGCTCAAACCCACTATAAAAAGGAATTTCAAAAACAAAACAAAAAAACTGGGAAATTCTTTACAATTCCTTCAGGGTCTCTGATGAAACCTGAAATGACCCTATCTACAATGACAGCTGGATGTGGCATAAGGAGGGACACTTGGGACTGAGACGATTGGTGAGATTGGGTGAGCAAATGCAGACCCTTTAAAGCAGAAATGCCTGGCACCCATTCCATAGGTCCCAACTCTCCAGGTTGAAGGGAATATTACTACAGCTATAACATGTGCGGGAAACCTAGAGAACGGACACACTGTGAATACGAAATGTTTCTAAAACTCAACGAATAGTCCCTCTCCTGGCGCTCCGGTTTGACTTTCCATCTTCTTTACTATCAACCTCCGATCTTGGAGAGACAGCCCCTTTAACCTCCTGGTTTGCACAGGTTGCCAATTTGGCAGAGGATGAAAGGGAAGAGGGAGAACCAATGAGACAGTAGCTGTTAGGCATTTGAACAGGCACATATCACTGTAATTTCCCGGCAGGAAGAAGAATTAACCAACGTCTCAGCCACCCACCGGGAACCAGCATAGGTCCTGAACCAAAATTTTGGACTTGCGGTCAGCTCACCAAAAACGAGTTGAAAAATGGAGCTCAGGCCCACAGCAATTCACAAACTGGCCGAGTAATAAAGGACAACTATCGTCCAAAAATCTGATGAGGGAAGGCAACGAGGCGGACTTGAAAGCGAGGCAGAATAGCAGGAAACAGATTTCAAGGGGTACGTTGGAATCGCCTTTAAAGCACAGGAAGAGGGGCACAATTTCGACAATGATGCACTTGGCCAAAAAGGGCGTATGCGTTTTCTCCTGAATATATTCAGGAGAAAACGCATACGCCCTTTTTGGCCAAGCAAGCAATCGGGCAATGCAAATCTGCACTACAAAGAAGTATCACTTCCCACCGGTCAAAAGGGACATCCACAAAATGTGTAAAAACCAGAAAGGCAAGACAGGCCCTGGAGAACAAGGAGCCTTTTTATGCTGATGGGCGGGATGTAAATTGCCAACTGCCTCTCTGGAGGAGTGCATTGTGTTCCCTAAAACAAGTAAACAACAGAGCTACAGAGCCAAGGGCACTTCCAGTCTAGGGAATATACCTTGGGATAACTGAAAATCAATAAGACAGAGCCACCCCAAAATTTACGGCTGCACTGCTTACAGGGATCTCAACTTGGGTACACCTTAAATATCCCAGGAAATATAAAAATGGTTCAAAAAATTGTGGTACTTACGTACGATGGAATATCCCTCAGCCATGAAATCAATGTCATAAGACCAGTAGCAGCAAAATGGGTGGATTCAGGTACGATGATTCTAAGTGAAATATGTCACACAGAAAAAGAAACTTTTAATAAGATATCACTTATGAAGATCCTGTAAACATGGCTACACTTGAACTGAGTTAGGAAAGAGAACAGTGTCTCACATTTAGAAAACACTCTTATGCCTGCTTAAGGGGGAAGGAGAGGTGGGGTGATGCATAAAACCAGAGTTTGATATAAGCACATGTACCGTTCCAAAAACCATCTATGGAATAGACAAGTCCTACACCTTCCTCAGTGAAAGGGACTCAAAACCCCATATTTCCCGCAGAGGAATATATCTCACTAGTAAGAATCTTAAACCTATGTATTGATATGTCTCCGTAAGGGAGTCAAATCTGTCTAGACTAGCATAAACATGGCAGCGAGAATCAGCTCAAACCCACTATAAAAATGAATTTCAAAAACAAAACAAAAAAAATGGGAAATTCTTTACAATTCCTTCAGGGTCTCTGATGAAACCTGGAATGACCCTATCTACAATGACAGCTGGATGTGGCATAAGGAGGGACACTTGGGACTGAGACGATTGGTGAGATTGGGTGAGCAAATGCAGACCCTTTGAAGCACAAATGCCTGGCACCCATTCCATGGGTCCCAACTGTCCAGGTTGAAGGGAATATAACTACAGCTATAACATGTACGGGAAACCTAGAGAACGGACACACTGTGAATACGAAAGGTTTCTAAAACTCAACGAATAGTCCCTCTCCTGGTGCTCCGGTTTGACTTTGCATCTGCTTTACTATCAACCTCCCAGCTTGGAGAGACAGCCCATTTAACCTCTTGGTTTGCACAGGTTGCCAATTTGGCAGAGGATGAAAGGGAAGAGTGAGAACCAATGAGAGTAGCTGTTAGGCATTTGAACGGGCACATATCACTGTAATTTCCCGGCAGGAAGAAGAATTAACCAAAGTCTCAGCCACCCACCGGGAAGCAGCATAGGTCCTGAACCAAAATTTTGGACTTGCGGTCAGCTCACCAAAAACGAGTTGAAAAATGGAGCTCAGGGGCACAGCAATTCACAAACTGGCCGAGTAATAAAGGACAACTATCGTCCAAAAATCTGTTGAGGGAAGGCAACGAGGCGGACTTGAAAGCGAGGCAGAATAGCAGGAAACAGATTTCAAGAGGTACGTTGGAATCTCCTTTAAAGCACAGGAAGAGGGGCACAACTTCGACAATGATGCACTTGGCCAAAAAGGGCGTATGCGTTTTCTCCTGAATATATTCAGGAGAATACGCATACGCCCTTTTTGGCCAAGCAAGCAAGTGGGCAATGCAAATCTGCACTACAAAGAAGTATCACTTCCCACCGGTCAAAAGGGACATTCACAAAATGTGTAAAAACCAGAAAGGCAAGACAGTCCCTGGAGAACAGGGAGCCTTGTTATGCTGATGGGCGGGATGTAAATTGCCAACTGCCTCTCTGGAGGAGTGCATTGTGTTCCCTAAAACAAGTAAAGAACAGAGCTACAGAGCCAAGGACACTTACAGTCTAGGGAATATACCTTGGGAAAACTGAAAATCAATAAGACAGAGCCACCCCAAAATTTAGGGCTGCACTGCTTACAAGGACCTCAAATTGGGTACACCTTAAATATCCCAGGAAATATAAAAATGGTTCAAAAAATTGTGGTACTTACGTACGATGGAATATCCCTCAGCCATGAAATCAATGTCATAAGACGAGTAGCAGCAAAATGGGTGGATTCAGGTACGATTATTCTAAGTGAAATAAGTCACACAGAAAAAGAAACTTATCATAAGATATCACTTATGAAGATCCTGTAAACATGGCTACACTTGAACTGAGTTAGGAAAGAGAACAGTGTCTCACATTTAGAAAACACTCTTATGCCTGCTTAAGGGGGAAGGAGAGGTGGGGTGATGCATAAAACCAGAGTTTGATATAAGCACAGGTACCGTTTCAAAAACCATCTATGGAATAGACAAGACCTACACCTTCCTCAGTGAAAGGGACTCAAAACTCCATATTTCCCGCAGAGGAATATATCTGACTAGTAAGAATCTTAAAACCTATGTATTGATATGTCTCTGTAAGGGAATCAAGTGTGTCTAGACTGGCATAAACATGGCAGCAAAAATCTGTTCAAACCCACTATGAAAAGGAATTTCAAAAACAAAACAAAAAAACTGGGAAATTCTTTACAATTCCTTCAGGGTCTCTGATGAAACCTGGAATGACCCTATCTACAATGACAGCTGGATGTGGCATAAGTAGGGACACTTGGGACTGAGACGATTGGTGAGATTGGGTGAGCAAATGCAGACCCTTTAAAGCACAAATACCTGGCACCCATTCCAAGGGTCCCAACTCTCCAGGTTGAAGGGAATATTACTACAGCTATAACATGTCCGGGAAACCTAGAGAACGGACACACTGTGAATACGAAAGGCTTCTAAAACTCAACGAATAGTCCCTCTCCTGGTGCTCCGGTTTGACTTTCCATCTGCTTTACTATCAACCTCCCAACTTGGAGAGACAGCCCCTTTAACCTCCTGGTTCACACAGGTTGCCAATTTGGCAGAGGATGAAAGGGAAGAGGGAGAACCAATGAGAGAGTAGCTGTTAGGCATTTGAACGGGCACATATCACTGTAATTTCCCGGCAGGAAGAAGAATTAACCAAAGTCTCAGCCACCCCCCGTGAACCAGCATAAGCTCTGAACCAAAATTTTGGACTTGCGGTCAGCTCACCAAAAACGAGTTGAAAAATGGAGCTCAGTGGCACAGCAATTCACAAACTGGCCGAGTAATAAAGGACAACTATCGTCCAAAAATTTGTTGAGGGAAGGCAACGAGGCGGACTTGAAAGCGAGGCAGAATAGCAGGAAACAGATTTCAAGAGGTACGTTGGAATCGCCTTTAAAGCACAGGAAGAGGGGCACAACTTCGACAATGATGCACTTGGCCATAAAGTGCGTATGCGTTTTCTCCTGAATATATTCAGGAGAAAACGCATACACCCTTTTTGGCCAAGCAAGCAAGCGGGCAATGCAAATCTGCACTACAAAGAAGGATCACTTCCCACCAGTCAAAAGGGACATCCACAAAATGTGTAAAAACCAGAAAGGCAAGACAGGCCCTGGAGAACAGGGAGCCTTGTTATGCTGATGGGCGGGATGTAAATTGCCAACTGCCTCTCTGGAGGAGTGTACTGTGTTCCCTAAAACAAGTAAACAACAGAGCTACAGAGCCAAGGGCACTTCCAGTCTAGGGAATATACCTTGGGAAAACAGAAAATCAATAAGACAGTGCCACCCCAAAATTTAGGGCTGCACTGCTTACAAGGACCTCAACTTGGGTACACCTTAAATATCCCAGGAAATATAAAAATGGTTCAAAAAATTGTGGTACTTACCTACGATGGAATATCCCTCAGCCATGAAATCAATGTAATAAGACCAGTAGCAGCAAAATGGGTGGATTCAGGTACGATGATTCTAAGTGAAATAAGTCACACAGAAAAAGAAACTTATCATAATATATCACTTATGAAGATCCTGTAAACATGGCTACACTTGAACTGAGTTAGGAAAGAGAACAGTGTCTCACATTTAGAAAACACTCTTACGCCTGCTTAAGGGGGAAGGAGAGGTGGGGTGATGCATAAAACCAGAGTTTGATATAAGCACAGGTACCGTTCCAAAAACCAACTATGGAATAGACAAGACCTACACCTTCCTCAGTGAAAGGGACTCAAAACCCCATATTTCCCGCAGAGGAATATATCTGACTAGTAAGAATCTTAAAACCTATGTATTGATATGTATCCGTAAGGGAATCAAGTGTGTCTAGACTGGCATAAACATGGCAGCGAGAATCAGCTCAAACCCACTATAAAAAGGAATTTTAAAAACAAAACAAAAAAACCTGAAAATTCTTTACAATTCCTTCAGGGTCTCTGATGAAACCTGGAATGACCCTATCTACAACGACAGCTGGATGTTGCATAAGGCTGGACACTTGGGACTGAGATGATTGGTGAGATTGGGTGAGCAAATGCAGACCCTTAAAGCAATAATGCATGGCACCCATTCCATTCGTCCCAACTCTCCAGGTTGAAGGGAATATTACTACAGCTATAACATGTACGGGAAACCTAGAGAACGGACACACTGTGAATACGAAAGGTTTCTAAAACTCAACGAATAGTCCCTCTCCTGGTGCTCCAGTTTGACTTTCCATCTGCTTTACTATCAACCTCCGAACTTGGAGAGACAGCCCCTTTAACCTCCTGGTTTGCACAGGTTGCCAATTTGGCAGAGGATGAAAGGGAAGAGGGAGAACCAATGAGAGAGTAGCTGTTAGGCATTTGAACGGGCACATATCACTGTAATTTCCCGGCAGGAAGAAGAATTAACCAACGTCTCAGCCACCCACCGGGAACCAGCATAGGTCCTGAACCAAAATTTTGGACTTGCTGTCAGCTCACAGAAAACGAGTTGAAAAATGGAGCTCAGGGGCACAGTAATTCACAAACTGGCCGAGTAATAAAGGACAACTATCGTCCAAAAATCTGATGAGGGAAGGCAACGAGGCGGACTTGAAAGCGAGGCAGAATAGCAGGAAACAGATTTCAAGAGGTACGTTGGAATCGCCTTTAAAGCACAGGAAGAGGGGCACAACTTCGACAATGATGCACTTGGCCAAAAAGGGCGTATGCGTTTTCTCCTGAATATATTCAGGAGAAAACGCATACGCCCTTTTTGGCCAAGCAAGCAAGTGGGCAATGAAAATCTGCACTACAAAGAAGTATCACTTCCCACCGGTCAAAAGGGACATCCACAAAATGTGTAAAAACCAGAAAGGAAAGACAGGCCCTGGAGAACAGGGAGCCTTGTTATGCTGATGGGCGGTATGTAAATTGCCTACTGCCTCTCTGGAGGAGTGCATTGTGTTCCCTAAAACAAGTAAACAACAGAGCTACAGAGCCAAGGGCACTTCCAGTCTAGGGAATATACCTTGGGATAACTGAAAATCAATAAGACAGAGCCACCCCAAAATTTAGGGCTGCACTGCTTACAAGGATCTCAACTTGGGTACACCTTAAATATCCCAGGAAATATAAAAATGGTTAAAAAAATTGTGGTACTTATGTACGATGGAATATCCCTCAGCCATGAAATCAATGTCATAAGACCAGTAGCAGCGAAATGGTTGGATTCAGGTACGATGATTCTAAGTGAAATAAGTCACACAGAAAAAGAAACTTTTCATAATATATCACTTATGAAGATCCTGTAAACATGGCTACACTTGAACTGAGTTAGGAAAGAGAACAGTGTCTCACATTTAGAAAACACTCTTATGCCTGCTTAAGGAGGAAGGAGAGGTGGTGTGATGCATAAAACCAGAGTTTGATATAAGCACAGGTACCGTTCCAAAAACCAACTATGGAATAGACAAGACCTACATCTTCCTCAGTGAAAGGGACTCAAAATCCCATATTTCCCGCAGAGGAATATATCTGACTAGTAAGAATCTTAAAACCTATGTATTTATGTGTCTCTATAAGGGAATCAAGTGTGTCTAGACTGGCATAAACAGGGCAGCGAGAATCAGCTCTAACCCACTATAAAAAGGAATTTCAAAAACAAAACAAAAAAACTGGGAAATTCTTTACAATTCCTTCAGGGTCTCTGATGAAACGTGGAATGACCCTATCTACAGTGACAGCTGGATGTGTCATAAGGAGGGACACTTGGGACTGAGACGATTGGTGAGATTGGGTGAGCAAATGCAGACCCTTTGAAGCACAAATGCCTGGCACCCATTCCATGCGTCCCAACTCTCCAGGTTGAAGGGAATATTACTACAGCTATAACATGTACGGGAAACCTAGAGAACGGACACACTGTGAATACGAAAGGTTTGTAAAACTCAACGAATTGTCCCTCTCCTGGTGCTCCGGTTTGACTTTGCATCTGCTTTACTATCAAGCTCCCAACTTGGAGAGACAGCCCATTTAACCTCCTGGTTTGCACAGGTTGCCAATTTGGCAGAGGATGAAAGGGAAGAGTGAGAACCAATGAGAGTAGCTGTTAGGCATTTGAACGGGCACATATCACTGTAATTTCCCGGCAGGAAGAAGAATTAACCAAAGTCTCAGCCACCCACCGGGAAACAGCATAGGTCCTGAACCAAAATTTTGGACTTGCGGTCAGCTCACCAAAAACGAGTTGAAAAATGGAGCTCAGGGGCACAGCAATTCACAAACTGGCCGAGTAATAAAGGACAACTATCGTCCAAAAATCTGTTGAGGGAAGGCAACGAGGCGGACTTGAAAGCGAGGCAGAATAGCAGGAAACAGATTTCAAGAGGTACGTTGGAATCGCCTTTAAAGCACAGGAAGAGGGGCACAACTTCGACAATGATGCACTTGGCCAAAAAGGGCGTATGCGTTTTCTCCTGAATATATTCAGGAGAATACGCATACGCCCTTTTTGGCCAAGCAAGCAAGTGGGCAATGCAAATCTGCGCTACAAAGAAGTATCACTTCCCACCGGTCAAAAGGGACATCCACAAAATGTGTAAAAACCAGAAAGGCAAGACAGGCCCTGGAGAACAGGGAGCCTTGTTATGCTGATGGGCGGGATGTAAATTGCCCACTGCCTCTCTGGAGGAGTGCATTGTGTTCCCTAAAACAAGTAAAGAACAGAGCTACAGAGCCAAGGACACTTACAGTCTAGGGAATATACCTTGGGAAAACTGAAAATCAATAAGACAGAGCCACCCCAAAATTTAGGGCTGCACTGCTTACAAGGACCTCAAATTGGGTACACCTTAAATATCCCAGGAAATATAAAAATGGTTCAAAAAATTGTGGTACTTACGTACGATGGAATATCCCTCAGCCATGAAATCAATGTCATAAGACCAGTAGCAGCAAAATGGGTGGATTCAGGTACGATGATTCTAAGTGAAATAAGTCACACAGAAAAAGAAACTTATCATAAGATATCACTTATGAAGATCCTGTAAACATGGCTACACTTGAACTGAGTTAGGAAAGAGAACAGTGTCTCACATTTAGAAAACACTCTTATGCCTGCTTAAGGGGGAAGGAGAGGTGGGGTGATGCATAAAACCAGAGTTTGATATAAGCACAGGTACCGTTCCAAAAACCATCTATGGAATAGACAAGACCTACACCTTCCTCAGTGAAAGGGACTCAAAACTCCATATTTCCCGCAGAGGAATATATCTGACTAGTAAGAATCTTAAAACCTATGTATTGATATGTCTCTGTAAGGGAATCAAGTGTGTCTAGACTGGCATAAACATGGCAGCAAAAATCTGTTCAAACCCACTATGAAAAGGAATTTCAAAAACAAAACAAAAAAACTGGGAAATTCTTTACAATTCCTTCAGGGTCTCTGATGAAACCTGGAATGACCCTATCTACAATGACAGCTGGATGTGGCATAAGTAGGGACACTTGGGACTGAGACGATTGGTGAGATTGGGTGAGCAAATGCAGACCCTTTAAAGCACAAATACCTGGCACCCATTCCAAGGGTCCCAACTCTCCAGGTTGAAGGGAATATTACTACAGCTATAACATGTCCGGGAAACCTAGAGAACGGACACACTGTGAATACGAAAGGCTTCTAAAACTCAACGAATAGTCCCTCTCCTGGTGCTCCGGTTTGACTTTCCATCTGCTTTACTATCAACCTCCCAACTTGGAGAGACAGCCCCTTTAACCTCCTGGTTCACACAGGTTGCCAATTTGGCAGAGGATGAAAGGGAAGAGGGAGAACCAATGAGAGAGTAGCTGTTAGGCATTTGAACGGGCACATATCACTGTAATTTCCCGGCAGGAAGAAGAATTAACCAAAGTCTCAGCCACCCCCCGTGAACCAGCATAAGTTCTGAACCAAAATTTTGGACTTGCGGTCAGCTCACCAAAAACGAGTTGAAAAATGGAGCTCAGTGGCACAGCAATTCACAAACTGGCCGAGTAATAAAGGACAACTATCGTCCAAAAATTTGTTGAGGGAAGGCAACGAGGCGGACTTGAAAGCGAGGCAGAATAGCAGGAAACAGATTTCAAGAGGTACGTTGGAATCGCCTTTAAAGCACAGGAAGAGGGCACAACTTCGACAATGATGCACTTGGCCATAAAGTGCGTATGCGTTTTCTCCTGAATATATTCAGGAGAAAACGCATACACCCTTTTTGGCCAAGCAAGCAAGCGGGCAATGCAAATCTGCACTACAAAGAAGGATCACTTCCCACCAGTCAAAAGGCACATCCACAAAATGTGTAAAAACCAGAAAGGCAAGACAGGCCCTGGAGAACAGGGAGCCTTGTTATGCTGATGGGCGGGATGTAAATTGCCAACTGCCTCTCTGGAGGAGTGTACTGTGTTCCCTAAAACAAGTAAACAACAGAGCTACAGAGCCAAGGGCACTTCCAGTCTAGGGAATATACCTTGGGAAAACAGAAAATCAATAAGACAGTGCCACCCCAAAATTTAGGGCTGCACTGCTTACAAGGACCTCAACTTGGGTACACCTTAAATATCCCAGGAAATATAAAAATGGTTCAAAAAATTGTGGTACTTACCTACGATGGAATATCCCTCAGCCATGAAATCAATGTAATAAGACCAGTAGCAGCAAAATGGGTGGATTCAGGTACGATAATTCTAAGTGAAATAAGTCACACAGAAAAAGAAACTTATCATAATATATCACTTATGAAGATCCTGTAAACATGGCTACACTTGAACTGAGTTAGGAAAGAGAACAGTGTCTCACATTTAGAAAACACTCTTATGCCTGCTTAAGGGGGAAGGAGAGGTGGGGTGATGCATAAAACCAGAGTTTGATATAAGCACAGGTACCGTTCCAAAAACCAACTATGGAATAGACAAGACCTACACCTTCCTCAGTGAAAGGGACTCAAAACCCCATATTTCCCGCAGAGGAATATATCTGACTAGTAAGAATCTTAAAACCTATGTATTGATATGTATCCGTAAGGGAATCAAGTGTGTCCAGACTGGCATAAACATGGCAGCGAGAATCAGCTCAAACCCACTATAAAAAGGAATTTTAAAAATAAAACAAAAAAACCTGGAAATTCTTTACAATTCCTTCAGGGTCTCTGATGAAACCTGGAATGACCCTATCTACAACGACAGCTGGATGTTGCATAAGGCTGGACACTTGGGACTGAGATGATTGGTGAGATTGGGTGAGCAAATGCAGACCCTTAAAGCAATAATGCATGGCACCCATTCCATTCGTCCCAACTCTCCAGGTTGAAGGGAATATTACTACAGCTATAACATGTACGGGAAACCTAGAGAACGGACACACTGTGAATACGAAAGGTTTCTAAAACTCAACGAATAGTCCCTCTCCTGGTGCTCCAGTTTGACTTTCCATCTGCTTTACTATCAACCTCCGAACTTGGAGAGACAGCCCCTTTAACCTCCTGGTTTGCACAGGTTGCCAATTTGGCAGAGGATGAAAGGGAAGAGGGAGAACCAATGAGAGAGTAGCTGTTAGGCATTTGAACGGGCACATATCACTGTAATTTCCCGGCAGGAAGAAGAATTAACCAACGTCTCAGCCACCCACTGGGAACCAGCATAGGTCCTGAACCAAAATTTTGGACTTGCGGTCAGCTCACAGAAAACGAGTTGAAAAATGGAGCTCAGGGGCACAGTAATTCACAAACTGGCCGAGTAATAAAGGACAACTATCGTCCAAAAATCTGATGAGGGAAGGCAACGAGGCGGACTTGAAAGCGAGGCAGAATAGCAGGAAACAGATTTCAAGAGGTACGTTGGAATCGCCTTTAAAGCACAGGAAGAGGGGCACAACTTCGACAATGATGCACTTGGCCAAAAAGGGCGTATGCGTTTTCTCCTGAATATATTAAGGAGAAAACGCATACGCCCTTTTTGGCCAAGCAAGCAAGTGGGCAATGAAAATCTGCACTACAAAGAAGTATCACTTCCCACTGGTCAAAAGGGACATCCACAAAATGTGTAAAAACCAGAAAGGAAAGACAGGCCCTGGAGAACAGGGAGCCTTGTTATGCTGATGGGCGGTATGTAAATTGCCAACTGCCTCTCTGGAGGAGTGCATTGTGTTCCCTAAAACAAGTAAACAACAGAGCTACAGAGCCAAGGGCACTTCCAGTCTAGGGAATATACCTTGGGATAACTGAAAATCAATAAGACAGAGCCACCCCAAAATTTAGGGCTGCACTGCTTACAAGGATCTCAACTTGGGTACACCTTAAATATCCCAGGAAATATAAAAATGGTTAAAAAAATTGTGGTACTAATGTACGATGGAATATCCCTCAGCCATGAAATCAATGTCATAAGACCAGTAGCAGCGAAATGGTTGGATTCAGGTACGATGATTCTAAGTGAAATAAGTCACACAGAAAAAGAAACTTTTCATAATATATCACTTATGAAGATCCTGTAAACATGGCTACACTTGAACTGAGTTAGGAAAGAGAACAGTGTCTCACATTTAGAAAACACTCTTATGCCTGCTTAAGGAGGAAGGAGAGGTGGTGTGATGCATAAAACCAGAGTTTGATATAAGCACAGGTACCGTTCCAAAAACCAACTATGGAATAGACAAGACCTACATCTTCCTCAGTGAAAGGGACTCAAAATCCCATATTTCCCGCAGAGGAATATATCTGACTAGTAAGAATCTTAAAACCTATGTATTTATGTGTCTCTATAAGGGAATCAAGTGTGTCTAGACTGGCATAAACAGGGCAGCGAGAATCAGCTCTAACCCACTATAAAAAGGAATTTCAAAAACAAAACAAAAAAACTGGGAAATTCTTTACAATTCCTTCAGGGTCTCTGATGAAACGTGGAATGACCCTATCTACAGTGACAGCTGGAAGTGTCATAAGGAGGGACACTTGGGACTGAGACGATTGGTGAGATTGGGTGAGCAAATGCAGACCCTTTGAAGCACAAATGCCTGGCACCCATTCCATGGGTCCCAACTCTCCAGGTTGAAGGGAATATTACTACAGCTATAACATGTACGGGAAACCTAGAGAACGGACACACTGTGAATACGAAAGGTTTGTAAAACTCAACGAATTGTCCCTCTCCTGGTGCTCCGGTTTGACTTTGCATCTGCTTTACTATCAAGCTCCCAACTTGGAGAGACAGCCCATTTAACCTCCTGGTTTGCACAGGTTGCCAATTTGGCAGAGGATGAAAGGGAAGAGTGAGAACCAATGAGAGTAGCTGTTAGGCATTTGAACGGGCACATATCACTGTAATTTCCCGGCAGGAAGAAGAATTAACCAAAGTCTCAGCCACCCACCGGGAAACAGCATAGGTCCTGAACCAAAATTTTGGACTTGCGGTCAGCTCACCAAAAACGAGTTGAAAAATGGAGCTCAGGGGCACAGCAATTCACAAACTGGCCGAGTAATAAAGGAAAACTATCGTCCAAAAATCTGTTGAGGGAAGGCAACGAGGCGGACTTGAAAGCGAGGCAGAATAGCAGGAAACAGATTTCAAGAGGTACGTTGGAATCGCCTTTAAAGCACAGGAAGAGGGGCACAACTTCGACAATGATGCACTTGGCCAAAAAGGGCGTATGCGTTTTCTCCTGAATATATTCAGGAGAATACGCATACGCCCTTTTTGGCCAAGCAAGCAAGTGGGCAATGCAAATCTGCACTACAAAGAAGTATCACTTCCCACCGGTCAAAAGGGACATCCACAAAATGTGTAAAAACCAGAAAGGCAAGACAGGCCCTGGAGAACAGGGAGCCTTGTTATGCTGATGGGCGGGATGTAAATTGCCCACTGCCTCTCTGGAGGAGTGCATTGTGTTCCCTAAAACAAGTAAAGAACAGAGCTACAGAGCCAAGGACACTTACAGTCTAGGGAATATACCTTGGGAAAACTGAAAATCAATAAGACAGAGCCACCCCAAAATTTAGGGCTGCACTGCTTACAAGGACCTCAAATTGGGTACACCTTAAATATCCCAGGAAATATAAAAATGGTTCAAAAAATTGTGGTACTTACGTACGATGGAATATCCCTTAGCCATGAAATCAATGTCATAAGACCAGTAGCAGCAAAATGGGTGGATTCAGGTACGATGATTCTAAGTGAAATAAGTCACACAGAAAAAGAAACTTATCATAAGATATCACTTATGAAGATCCTATAAACATGGCTACACTTGAACTGAGTTAGGAAAGAGAACAGTGTCTCACATTTAGAAAACACTCTTATGCCTGCTTAAGGGGGAAGGAGAGGTGGGGTGATGCATAAAACCAGAGTTTGATATAAGCACAGGTACCGTTCCAAAAACCATCTATGGAATAGACAAGACCTACACCTTCCTCAGTGAAAGGGACTCAAAACTCCATATTTCCCGCAGAGGAATATATCTGACTAGAAAGAATCTTAAAACCTATGTATTGATATGTCTCCGTAAGGGAATCAAGTGTGTCTAGACTGGCATAAACATGGCAGCAAAAATCTGTTCAAACCCACTATAAAAAGGAATTTCAAAAACAAAACAAAAAAACTGGGAAATTCTTTACAATTCCTTCAGGGTCTCTGATGAAACCTGGAATGACCCTATCTACAATGACAGCTGGATGTGGCATAAGTAGGGACACTTGGGACTGAGACGATTGGTGAGATTGGGTGAGCAAATGCAGACCCTTTAAAGCACAAATACCTGGCACCCATTCCAAGGGTCCCAACTCTCCAGGTTGAAGGGAATATTACTACAGCTATAACATGTACGGGAAACCTAGAGAACGGACACACTGTGAATACGAAAGGCTTCTAAAACTCAACGAATAGTCCCTCTCCTGGTGCTCCGGTTTGACTTTCCATCTGCTTTACTATCAACCTCCCAACTTGGAGAGACAACCCCTTTAACCTCCTGGTTCACACAGGTTGCCAATTTGGCAGAGGATGAAAGGGAAGAGGGAGAACCAATGAGAGAGTAGCTGTTAGGCATTTGAACGGGCACATATCACTGTAATTTCCCGGCAGGAAGAAGAATTAACCAAAGTCTCAGCCACCCCCCGTGAACCAGCATAAGTTCTGAACCAAAATTTTGGACTTGCGGTCAGCTCACCAAAAACGAGTTGAAAAATGGAGCTCAGTGGCACAGCAATTCACAAACTGGCCGAGTAATAAAGGACAACTATCGTCCAAAAATTTGTTGAGGGAAGGCAACGAGGCGGACTTGAAAGCGAGGCAGAATAGCAGGAAACAGATTTCAAGAGGTACGTTGGAATCGCCTTTAAAGCACAGGAAGAGGGGCACAACTTCGACAATGATGCACTTGGCCATAAAGTGCGTATGCGTTTTCTCCTGAATATATTCAGGAGAATACGCATACGCCCTTTTTGGCCAAGCAAACAAGTGGGCAATGCAAATCTGCACTACAAAGAAGGATCACTTCCCACCAGACAAAAGGGACATCCACAAAATGTGTAAAAACCAGAAAGGCAAGACAGGCCCTGGAGAACAGGGAGCCTTGTTATGCTGATGGGCGGGATGTAAATTGACAACTGCCTCTCTGTAGGAGTGTACTGTGTTCCCTAAAACAAGTAAACAACAGAGCTACAGAGCCAAGGGCACTTCCAGTCTAGGGAATATACCTTGGGAAAACTGAAAATCAATAAGACAGTGCCACCCCAAAATTTAGGGCTGCACTGCTTACAAGGACCTCAACTTGGGTACACCTTAAATATCCCAGGAAATATAAAAATGGTTCAAAAAATTGTGGTACTTACCTACGATGGAATATCCCTCAGCCATGAAATCAATGTAATAAGACCAGTAGCAGCAAAATGGGTGGATTCAGGTACGATGATTCTAAGTGAAATAAGTCACACAGAAAAAGAAACTTATCATAATATATCACTTATGAAGATCCTGTAAACATGGCTACACTTGAACTGAGTTAGGAAAGAGAACAGTGTCTCACATTTAGAAAACACTCTTATGCCTGCTTAAGGGGGAAGGAGAGGTGGGGTGATGCATAAAACCAGAGTTTGATATAAGCACAGGTACCGTTCCAAAAACCAACTATGGAATAGACAAGACCTACACCTTCCTCAGTGAAAGGGACTCAAAACCCCATATTTCCCGCAGAGGAATATATCTGACTAGTAAGAATCTTAAAACCTATGTATTGATATGTATCCGTAAGGGAGTCAAGTGTGTCTAGACTGGCATAAACATGGCAGCGAGAATCAGCTCAAACCCACTATAAAAAGGAATTTCAAAAACAAAAAAAAAAACCTGGAAATTCTTTACAATTCCTTCAGGGTCTCTGATGAAACCTGGAATGACCCTATCTACAACGACAGCTGGATGTTGCATAAGGCTGGACACTTGGGACTGAGATGATTGGTGAGATTGGGTGAGCAAATGCAGACCCTTAAAGCAATAATGCCTGGCACCCATTCCATTCGTCCCAACTCTCCAGGTTGAAGGGAATATAACTACAGCTATAACATGTACGGGAAACCTAGAGAACGGACACACTGTGAATACGAAAGGTTTCTAAAACTCAACGAATAGTCCCTCTCCTGGTTCTCCGGTTTGACTTTGCATCTGCTTTACTATCAACATCCCAACTTGGAGAGACAGACCATTTAACCTCCTGGTTTGCACAGGTTGCCAATTTGGCAGAGGATGAAAGGGAAGAGGGAGAACCAATGATAGAGTAGCTGTTAGGCATTTGAACGGGCACATATCACTGTAATTTCCTGGCAGGAAGAAGAATTAACCAAAGTATCAGCCACCCACCGGGAAGCAGCATAGGTCTTGAACCAAAATTTTGGACTTACGGTCAGCTCACCAAAAACGAGTTTAAAAATGGAGCTCAGGGGCACAGCAATTCACAAACTGGCCGACTAATAAAGGACAACTATCGTCCAAAAATCTGTTGAGGGAAGGCAACGAGGCGGACTTGAAAGCGAGGCAGAATAGCAGGAAACAGATTTCAAGAGGTACGTTGGAATCGCCTTTAAAGCACAGGAAGAGGGGCACAACTTCGACAATGATGCACTTGGCCAAAAAGGGCGTATGCGTTTTCTCCTGAATATATTCAGGAGAAAACGCATACGCCCTTTTTGGCCAAGCAAGCAAGCGGGCAATGCAAATCTGCACTACAAAGAAGTATCACTTCCCACCGGTCAAAAGGGACATCCACAAAATGTGTAAAAACCAGAAAGGCAAGACAGGCCCTGGAGAACAGGGAGCCTTGTTATGCTGATGGGCGGGATGTAAATTGCCCACTGCCTCTCTGGAGGAGTGCATTGTGTTCCCTAAAACAAGTAAAGAACAGAGCTACAGAGCCAAGGACACTTACAGTCTAGGGAATATACCTTGGGAAAACTGAAAATCAATAAGACAGAGCCACCCCAAAATTTAGGGCTGCACTGCTTACAAGGACCTCAAATTGGGTACACCTTAAATATCCCAGGAAATATAAAAATGGTTCAAAAAATTGTGGTACTTACGTACGATGGAATATCCCTCAGCCATGAAATCAATGTCATAAGACCAGTAGCAGCAAAATGGGTGGATTCAGGTACGATGATTCTAAGTGAAATAAGTCACAGAGAAAAAGAAACTTATCATAAGATATCACTTATGAAGATCCTGTAAACATGGCTACACTTGAACTGAGTTAGGAAAGAGAACAGTGTCTCACATTTAGAAAACACTCTTATGCCTGCTTAAGGGGGAAGGAGAGGTGGGGTGATGCATAAAACCAGAGTTTGATATAAGCACAGGTACCGTTCCAAAAACCATCTATGGAATAGACAAGACCTACACCTTCCTCAGTGAAAGGGACTCAAAACTCCATATTTCCCGCAGAGGAATATATCTGACTAGTAAGAATCTTAAAACCTATGTATTGATATGTCTCCGTAAGGGAATCAAGTGTGTCTAGACTGGCATAAACATGGCAGCAAAAATCTGCTCAAACCCACTATAAAAAGGAATTTCAAAAACAAAACAAAAAAACTGGGAAATTCTTTACAATTCCTTCAGGGTCTCTGATGAAACCTGGAATGACCCTATCTACAATGACAGCTGGATGTGGCATAAGTAGGGACACTTGGGACTGAGACGATTGGTGAGATTGGGTGAGCAAATGCAGACCCTTTAAAGCACAAATACCTGGCACCCATTCCAAGGGTCCCAACTCTCCAGGTTGAAGGGAATATTACTACAGCTATAACATGGACGGGAAACCTAGAGAACGGACACACTGTGAATACGAAAGGCTTCTAAAACTCAACGAATAGTCCCTCTCCTGGTGCTCCGGTTTGACTTTCCATCTGCTTTACTATCAACCTCCCAACTTGGAGAGACAGCCCCTTTAACCACCTGGTTCACACAGGTTGCCAATTTGGCAGAGGATGAAAGGGAAGAGGGAGAACCAATGAGCGAGTAGCTGTTAGGCATTTGGACGGGCACATATCACCCTAACTTCCCAGCAGGAAGAAGAATTAACCAAAGTCTCAGCCGCCCAACGGGAACCAGCATAGGTCCTGAACCAAAATTTTGGACTTGCGGTCAGCTCACAAAAAACGAGTTGAAAAATGGAGCTCAAGGGCACAGCAACTCACAAACTGGCAGAGTAATAAAGGACAACACTCGTCCAAAATCTGTTAAGGGAAGGCAACGAGGCGGACTTGCAAGCTAGGCAGAATAGCAGGAAATATATTTCAAAAGGTACGTTGGAATCGCATTTAAAGCACAGGAAGAGGGGCACAACTTCGACAATGATGCACATGGCCAAAAAGGGGGTATGCGTTTTCTCCTGAATATATTCAGGAGAAAACGCATACCCCCTTTTTGGCCAAGCAAGCAAGCGGGCCATGCCAATGTGCACTACAAAGAAGTATCACTTCCCAACAGTCAAGGGGGACATCCACAAAATGTGTAAAAACCAGAAAGGTAAGACAGGCCCTGGAGAACAGGGAGCCTTGTTATCCTGATGGGCGGGATGTACACTGCCAACTGCCTCTCTGGAGGAGTGCATTGTGTTCCCTAAAACAAGTAAACAACAAAGCTACAGAGCCAAGGGCACTTCCAGTCTAGGGAATATATCTTGGGAAAACTGAAGATCAATAAGACAGAGCCACCCCAAAATTTAGGGCTGCACTGCTTACAAGGACCTCAACTTGGGTACACCTTAAATATCCCAGGAAATATAAAAATGGTTCAAAAAATTGTGGCACTTACGTACGATGGAATATCCCTCAGCCATGAAATCAATGTCATAAGACCAGTAGCAGCAAAATGGGTGGATTCAGGTACGATGATTCTAAATGAAATAAGTCACACAGAAAAAGAAACTTATCATAAGATATCACTTATGAAGATCCTGTAAACATGGCTACACTTGAACTGAATTAGGAAAGAGAACAGTGTCTCACATTTAGAAAACACTCTTATGCCTGCTTAAGGGCGAAGGAGAGGTGGGGTGATGTATAAAACCAGAGTTTGATATAAGCACAGGTACCGTTCCAAAAACCAACTATGGAATAGACAAGACCTACACCTTCCTCAGTGAAAGGGACTCAAAACCCCATATTTCCCGCAGAGGAATATATCTGACTAGTAAGAATCTTAAAACCTATGTATTGATATGTCTCCGTAAGGGAATCAAGTGTGTCTAGACTGGCATAAACATGGCAGCGAGAATCAGCTCAAACCCACTATAAAAAGGAATATCAAAAACAAAACAAAAAACTGGAAAATTCTTAACAATTCCTTCAGGGTCTATGATGAAACCTGGAAAGACCCTATCTACAACGACAGCTGGATGTGGCATAAGGCTGGACACTTGGGACTGAGAGGATTGGTGAGATTCGGTGAGCAAATGCAGACCCTTTAAAGCACAAATGCCTGGCACCCATTTCATGGGTCACAACTCTCCAGGTTGAAGGGAATATTACTACAGCTATAACATGTACGGGAAACCTAGAGAACGGACCCACTGTGAATATGAAAGGATTCTAAAACTCAACGAATAGTCCCTCTCCTGGTGCTCTGGTTTGACTTTCCATCTGCTTTACTATCAATCTCCCAACTTGGAGAGACAGCCCATTTAACCTCCTGGTTCGCACAGGTTTCCAATTTGGCAGAGGATGAAAGGGAAGAGGGAGAACCAGTGAGAGAGTAGCTGTTAGGCATTTGGACGGGCACATATCACTCTAACTTCCCAGCAGGAAGAAGAATTAACCAAAGTCTCAGACCCCATCGGGAAACAGCATGGGTCTTGAACCAAAATTTTGGAGTTGCGGTCAGCTCACAAAAAACGAGTTGAAAAATTGAGCTCAAGGGCACAGCAATTCACAAAATGGCAGAGTAATAAAGGAAAACTATCGTCCAAAATTTGTTAAGGGAAGGCAACGAGGCAGACTTTAAAGCGAGGCAGAATAGCAGGAAATAGATTTCAAGAGGTACGTTGGAATCGCCTTTACAGCACAGGAAGAGGGGCACAACTTCGACAATGATGCACTTGGCCAAAAAGGGCGTATGCGTTTTCTCCTGAATATATTCAGGAGAAAACGCATACGCCCTTTTTGGCCAAGGAAGCAAGCTGGCAATGCTAATCTGCACTACAAAGAAGTATCACTTCCCAGCAGTCAAGAGGGACATCCACAAAATGTGTAAAAACAGAAAGGTAAGACAGGCCCTGGAGAACAGGGAGCCTTGTTATCCTGATGGGCGGATGTACACTGCCAACTGCCTCTCTGGAGGAGTGCATTGTTTTCTCTAAAACAAGTAAACAACAGAGCTACAGAGCCAAAGCCACTTCCAGTCTAGGGAATATACCTTGGGAAAACTGAAAATCAATAAGACAGAGCCACCCCAAAATTTAGGGCTGCAGTGCTTACAAGGACCTCAACTTGGGTACACCTTAAATATCCCAGGAAGTATAAAAATGCTTCAAAAAATTGTGGTACTTACGTGCGATGGAATATCCCTCAGCCATGAAATCTACGTCATAAGACCAGTAGCAGCAAAATGGGTGGATTCAGGTACGATGATTCTAAATGAAATAAGTCACACAGAAAAAGAATCTTATCATAAGATATCACTTATGAAGATCCTGTAAACATGGCTACACTTGAACTGAGTTAGGAAAGAGAACAGTGTCTCACATTTAGAAAACACTCTTATGCCTGCTTAAGGGGGAAGGAGATGTGGGGTGATGAATAAAACCAGAGTTTGATATAAGCACAGGTACCGTTCCAAAAACCAACTATGGAATAGACAAGACCTACACCTTCCCCAGTGAAAGGGACTCAAAACCCCATATTTCCCGCAGAGGAATATATCTGACTAGTAAGAATCTTAAAACCTATGTATTGATATGTCTCCGTAAGGGAATCAAGTGTGTCTAGACTGGCATAAACATGGCAGCGAGAATCAGCTCAAACCCACTATAAAAATGAATATCAAAAACAAAACAAAAAACTGGAAAATTCTTAACAATTCCTTCAGGGTCTCTGATGAAATCTGGAAAGACCCTATCTACAACGACAGCTGGATGTGGCCTAAGTCTGGACACTTGGGACTGAGAGGATTGGTGAGATTCGGTGAGCAAATGCAGACCCGTTAAAGCACAAATGCCTGGCACCCATTCCATGGGTCACAACTCTCCAGGTTGAAGGGAATATTACTACAGCTATAACATGTACGGGAAACCTAGAGAACGGACCCACTGTGAATACGAAAGGATTCTAAAACTCAACGAATAGTCCCTCTCCTGGTGCTCCGGTTTGAATTTCCATCTGCTTTACTATCAATCTCCCAACTTGGAGAGACAGCCCATTTAACCTCCTGGTTCGCACAGGTTTCCAATTTGGGAGAGGATGAAAGGGAAGAGGGAGAACCAGTTTGAGAGTAGCTGTTAGGCATTTGGACGGGCACATAACACTCTAACTTTCCAGCAGGAAGAGGAATTAACCAAAGTCTCAGCCACCCAACGGGAAACAGCATAGGTCCTGAACCAAAATTTTGGACTTGCGGTCAGCTCACAAAAAACGAGTTGAAAAATGGAGCTCAAGGGCACAGCAATTCACAAAATGGCAGAGTAATAAATGACAACTATCGTCCAAAATTTGTTAAGGGAAGGCAACGAGGCAGACTTTAAAGCGAGGCAGAATAGCCGGAAATAGATTTCAAGAGGTACGTTGGAATCGCCTTTAAAGCACAGGAAGAGGGGCACAACTTCGACAATGATGCACTTGGCCAAAAAGGGCGTATGCGTTTTCTCCTGAATATATTCAGGAGAAAACGCATACACACTTTTGGGCCAAGGAAGCAAGCAGGCAATGCTAATCTGCACCTCAAAGAAGTATCACTTCCCACCGGTCAAAAGGGACATCCACAAAATGTGTAAAAACCAGAAAGGTAAGACAGGCCCTGGAGAACAGGGAGCCTTGTTATGCTGATTGGCGGGATGTAAATTGCCAACTGCCTCTCTGGAGGAGTGCATTGTGATCCCTAAAACAAGTAAACAACAGAGCTACAGAGCCAAGGGCACTTCCAGTCTAGGGAATATACATTGGGAAAACTGAAAATCAATAAGACAGAGCCACCCCAAAATTTATGGCTGCAGTGCTTACAAGGACCTCAACTTGGGTACACCTTAAATATCCCAGGAAATATAAAAATGGTTCAAAAAATTGTGGTACTTAGGTACGATAGAATAACCTTCAGCCATGAGATCAATGTCATAAGACCAGTAATAGCAAAATGGGTGGATTCAGGTACGATGATTCTAAGTGAAATAAGTCACACAGAAAAAGAAACTTATCATAAGATATCACTTATGAAGATCCTGTAAACATGGCTACACTTGAACTGAGTTAGGAAAGAGAACAGTGTATCACATTTAGAAAACACTCTTATGCCTGCTTAAGGGGGAAGGAGAGGTGGGGTGATGCATAAAAGCAGAGTTTGATATAAGCACAGGTACCGTTCCAAAAACCAACTATGGAATAGACAAGACCTACACTTTCCTCAGTGAAGGGGACCCGAGGCATCTGTGAGTAACCGTGAGCTGAGCCCGAGGCCAGCTGCTGCTGAACTTTTCCCACCCTTCCCAGGTAAAACACCTGAATATGTACAAGGGCTTGAAAGCCTAGAGGAAGGGCCGTGGAGCCACACCAGCGACAGCACGCAGGAAAACTTGGTGCCTGCAGGCCAGCCAGGATGGTCCTGGACCTGGGCGCTCTTCTGAAAACTTTCCATTGCCCTGCCTGAAATACCCCTCCTGTCCCGGCCCCCACTGCTTTTTTCCTTCCTCACCTCTGTCCGGAGAGAAATTCCAGCGGAAGGTATGGTTGACACATCCTCTTCTTTACAGGTGGAAGCCTGGCATCTCCTGCAGAAAGTCCAGCAGAGACCCACTCACACCGGACCACCCACAAAGCCGTGGCCCCTCACTCCCTCCCACCAGCACAGCCCCGAGACTGCTGACGGGGCAGAGGATATGGAGTCAGGCACAGCTTCAGGGGCTATTGCTGCCTGCAGCGCTGTTTATATTGACCTCAACCCAGGCACACCAGGGGAAAGCCGGCCGGCAGGGTCAGGCTACCCAGGTCAGCTAATCCTCAGCCCTCAGGGAATCACATTGTTGAAAATGGACCTCGCTAAGGCAGAATAGAAGCCAAGGAATAGAAGGACACAATGCCATTTGCAGCACCGTAGGTGTGTCTAGAGGTAATCACGTGACTTGTAGTAAGTCAGAAAGTGAAAGACACATATCGTATCATATCTCTTATAGGTGTGACCAAAAAATGGATACCAGGGCAGATATTTCCACGGAGAAGGGCTATCACAGATTCATTCAAAAAACATATGGTTCACCAATGGAAAGGTGTGAGGATTGGTTTCATTATGATATTGGGGTTAACAGACATATACAAACACAGGTGACATATAGAATCACCAAAGACCTACAGAATACCAAGAGAAGACTACTCAACATTCTGTCATAAGGTACATGGGAAAAGGATCCCAGGAAGAACAGACATATTTATATGTGTAAAAGAACCACATCTTCCACACCTACAACGAGCCAAACATTGTAATCAAATTTGCTGTAATAAAAAATAAAAAATTAAATTAAAAACACGAACAAGAAGTAGTGAGACAAACTTGAGGGGCTTTCTCCTGGCACATTCCATTCTAAATTCCAATCTAGAACACGACTTCCATTGAGGCTCTGTTGCCCCTGACACCAGATTTGGTAAGGGAGAACTGCTGCCACCTTGTGGCCATTTCACACAACAGCAGCTTTAATCCCAGCGCTAATGGTCAGTTGATATTCAAAATCATTGCAGGCCTGTAAATGACACCTGCCCTGAAAACAAATCCTGGGTTCATATATCGACCAAAAAATTCAAGGGACGTCCATATTTCAAAACGACAGTTTCCAAAGGCATATTTTACACACATTAGTGTTCTGCTTCTTTTTCTTTCTTTCTTTTTTTGTTAAAAAAACGGGAATGGCAAAAAGCATCCCTCAGAATGGGCGAAAATATTTGCAAACGAATCAATGGACAAAGGTTTAATCTCCAATATATATAAAGAGCTCATGCAGCTTAATATTAAAACAACAAACAACCCAATACAAAAATGGGCCGAAGATCTAAAGAGACATTTCTTCAAAGAAGACACACAGATGGCCAAGACGCACATGAAAAGCTGCTCAACATCACTAATTATTAGAGAAATGCAAATCAAAACTACAATGAGGTATCACCTCACACCTGTTAGAATCGGCATCATCAGAAAATCTACAAACAACGAATTCTGGGGAGGGTGTGGACAAAAGGATCCCTCTTCCACTAGTGGTGGAAATGTAAATTGATACAGTCACGATGGAGAAGAGTATGGAGTTTCCTTAGAAAAACTAGAAATAGAATTACCATATGATCCAGCAATCCCACTTCTGGGCATATACCCAGAGAAAACCATAAATCAAAAAGGCACATTCACCACAATGCTCATTTCAGCACTATTTACGATAGCCAGGTAATGGAAGCAACCTAAATACCCACAGACAGACGAATGGATAAAGATGTGGTACATATATAAAATGGAATATTACTCAGCCATAAGAAGGAATGAAACTGGGTCATTTGTAGAGACGTCGATGGATCTAGAGACTGTCATACAGAATGAAGTAAGTCAGAAAGAGAAAAACAAATATTGTATATTAATGCATATACGTGGAACCTAGAAAAGTGGTACAGATGAACTGCTTTGCAGGGAAGAAATAGAGACACAGAGGTAGAGAACACACGTATGGACACCAAGTGTGGGAAGCCATGGGGAGGTGGTGTTGGGATGAGTTGGGAGATTGGGATTGACCTGTATACATGTATATGCATAAAATACATAACTAATAATAACCTGCTGTATAAAAAAATAAATAAAATTAAATTTCAAAATTTTTAAAAATAAAATTTTAAAATAAAACAGAAAAAAGTTCTTCCCTTCACACAGATGTATTTATATGAATGAATTATTTCCATGCTTATATCTATAAATACATAAAAGAGGAATAAAATCTAACTTGAACCAAAAAAGAAAAAAAAAACCCTGAACCCACGAGTTAGACAGAGGAAAACCCTATCAGGGAACTTGCTCCAGCGGTAAACAATTCTGAAATTGGTCAGAGTTGGGGAAGCATCTCCCATAGAGCCAGCAGCCCACCCCCCAAGCAAGGAGGGTCCTCATTGCAAAGCTGGGGGACCAAGCCAAGGCATCTGTGAGTAAACGTGAGCTGAGCCCCAGTCCTGCGGCAGCTGAACTCTTCCCACCCTTTCCAGGTAAAACACCTGAATATGTACAAGAACTTGCAAGCTTAGAGGAAGGGCTGTGGAGCCACACCAGCGACAGCACACAGGCCAACTTGGTGCCTGCAGGCCAGTCAGGATGGTCCTGGCCCCAGATGCTCTTCTGGAAGCTTTCCATTTCCCTGCCTGAGATACCCCTCCTGCCACGGCCCCCAGTGATTTTTTACTTCCTCACCTCTGCCTGGGGAGAAATTCCAGCGGCAGGTATCGGTGACACATCTTCTTCTTTAGCAGGTGGCAGCCTGACAACTCCTGCAGAAAGTCCAGCAGAGCCCCACTCACACCTGGCCACCCACAAAGCCACGGCCCCTCACTCCCTCCCACCAGCACAGCCCCGGCACTGCCTACGGGGCAGAGAATATGGCGTCAGTGACAGCTACAAGGGCTGTCGCTCACTGGAGAGCTGTTTATATTGCCCTCAACCCAGGCACACCTGTGGAGGGCTGGCAGGCAGTTTCAGGCTACCAAAATCAGCCAATCCTCACCCCTCAGGGGCTCACAGTTGCAGAAAATGAAACTTGCTAAACGGGCCAGTCCCTAGGAACAGGTGTGGGCTCTTGAGAGTCAGGATAGACAAGGGGCTGCAGCTGCGGCTTGTTTTCTTATCATTTTATCTGGTCAATGAGTGGAAAACAACTTCAAGAAGACACTATCCTAATGAGAGGAACCCAGGAGTCAGGGAGAGGAGTGATGGTGGGTGGAGACAGAGGCCTGGTGCCCTGGCTGCAGTGGAAGTGTCTGGAAGACCAGGCAGAAAGAGCCTGCAGAGAGTGATAGCCATGGTCACAGACCTGTCAGAGCTGCTGTTTGTTAGTTCAAGTCCTGCTCTGAGGTATTCTGTGTCAGCTGTGAGTGACAGGTGAGCTGGGGGTTCTCTGCAAGATGGGCTATGTGCACAGTTCCTGTATGTCCAGCCCTGCTGGGGTACCTGCCCAGGGGAGCTCCGTATCCTGGGAAGGGCCTGAGTAGGAGAGCCCCATGGGTGGCTGGGTAGCTGCAGAGGTGAGCTCCATACCCTTGGAGGGACTTGACCACGAGAGCCCCGTGGGCTGTGGGGTAGGGGTGCAGCCCAGGTGAGCTCCATATCCTGGGATTGGCCTGACCATGAGAGCCCCATGGGCTGCTGGAGACCTGGTAAAGGATATCAGGACAGTCAGTGAAGCCACCGAGGATATACATCCAGTAGCTCCTATTTCCTACTCCCTGCTGGTCATTCTACCTTCCACCAGGCCATGGCATTCTGTATTAGACTTCAATGATGCCTTCTTCTGTATTCCATTCATCTCAGAGTCACAAGAATTTTTGGCTTGTGAGTGGCAGGACACAACATGCAACAAAAGCAATAATGCTGGGCCGTCCTGCCCCAATGGTTCAAAAATCCCCACACCATCATTGGGGAAATGTCCTCTAAAGACCTAAAAGTTCAACCTCTTTAAAAGGGAACCCTCCTTCAATATGCAGATGACATTCTGATCGCCAGGCCTACTAAAGACGCCTCTGAACTACCTAGCCAAGAAAGGATAGAAGGTGTCCAAGAAAAACGCTCAAATATCCCAGGCTAAGGTGACATGCCTGGGCTTCATTCTCACAGATATTCGGAGAAACGCATCCCAGGATAGGGAAGAAGCCATTTGCAGCCTTACCTCTTCTAAAACTAGAAGACAGCTTAGGGGTTCCTGGGGAGGCCAAGGTTTTCTGCATCTGGATCCCTAACTACAGTCTAATAGCTGGGCCTCTACATGAAACACTGACACGAAAAGATGATGATCCTTTTGAATAGAATCCAGAAGCAGCCTTTCAAGAATGGAAAGAGCAGTCAATACAGACCCTTGCCCAGGAACTCCCTAATTTAGCTAAACCCTTTGACCTTTACATACCCGGTCAAAGGTTAATCACCCTTGGAGCCTTAGTGCAAAAACTGGGACCACTTGAAATGGAGCAACACAAGAATGCCCTTCAGGTATGATAAACTATGGTCACCAAGGGCTTTGCCCACCGACTCATCAGGCCAGGATACTGGGGTATCTAAAAAGCTGGAAATCAGCAGCCCACAAGGCCAGCTCCCTCCTAAGGGAAAAGGACCCCTCGTGGTGATCCTAACCACCCATCATGCCCTGAAGTTGCAGGGGTCGCTCTGTGGACACACTGACCTCGAGTGAGGAGGCCCTCCAACTCCAACCTCCAGAGAGATAAACGGGGGCAACGGGCCCCCAAGATGACTCGTGTGACCATCACTTGACCTGGAGTTTCTCTCAGAAAACGACAAGACTGTTCCCCGAAAGAGCAGACTACTGCTTGCAGGACTTACTGCACCCAGAGGGGAGCTAATAAGCTTGGCGGGGGAAACGTATATCACGCTTTCACCATAGAAAACCCTACAGACACCGCGGTGATGGTGGCCAATATGACCGGCTGGACTGCTGGCTACTTCTAAAGGCCGTTGACTCAGTGGAGGTCATGGTCCTGGATCACCACTGACCCTGGACTGTCTGGGAGTTGCGCGGGCAGGGCTCTGACACATGGTGCTGTTTGTACATTAATTCAGGGACTTAATTAAAGAAAGCACAGACTACTGGTCAGAGCATCTAGTCTGGCAAAAACTATCAGCCTAAGGTCGCCGAACATATGTGGGGTGGGGTGAAACCTGCCACCGCAGCATCTCTGCGCCTCTCTTTCCTGGACCCTTAAAGGTCATTAGAATCTGTAACACTTCCAATGCTGGTGCTCAGGCGGACGAGAAGTGAGGCAGGAGGCCTTGGGACAATCAACCTCACCAGGAGGCTGGTGGGGAGACGTTTTGCCCCTCCCCCCATGTATCAGGGCTCCCACCACAGCATGAAGCAGTTACAAAAGAGGGGTCTGCACCCTCAACACCCCAAGAATAAGGAACGGAACAAAAAGCAGAGGAGGTGTTCGTCTCCGGCAACGTTCATTAAAAATTCCTGGGAGATAAAAAGAGAATCTGGGCAATAAAATAAAGTCGAACCTGTTTTTCCTTTGTGCTTTGTCTAATTTCACGTGCTCCTAGGGTTCCGCATGCAGAGGTCCCACACCCGGCACTTCAGACCCGATTTCCTAGTGCAGAATGGCTGGGTCGACACCTCAGCTAGCGGGGTCCCATGCAGACTCCGCGGCATAGAGCCTGAGCTCCAGCCAATGCAGCCCTCGAGAGCTCCATCACCTCCCTCCCACTGACGCTGCCGGGGACCCTACACAGCAGCCCAGCCCACAGCCCATGGGGGAGTGCATGCTCTCACCTCTCCATTCTGTTTTCAAAATAATGTTTCCTTTGCTTCTGAACCAAACTCAGTCTTGATCTGTTGGCTCCAATGACACTGGGCACGGGGACTCCTGTTGGGGTCCACTCTGGAGGATCAGTAACAGAAATTGAGAACATTGTAACTTCAATGAACAGATGTGTGAGCCAAACTGTAGTTAACATAGAGCAGTGTATAATGCTCGGGTAAAATAAGATGTTTCTAAGACTTACATTTGATATTTCCATCACTTTCCTATAAGCAAGTTCAGTGAAGACGTCTGTCTTATTTGTCAGGTCAACATTAGAGAAATGAAGTGATTTATTTCCATGGATGTACATCGAATACTCTTGGCTGAAGCTTCAATCTTGTTTTGAATGCTTTTCCATTGAAAATGATACCTCTCTTTCAGCTCCCCCGTTTCTGAGAAGTATAAAACCTTATAATTTATTATTACCAAAGGGGAAAGGTAAGAGAAGGGATAAATTAACAGTTTGGGATTAACACATACACACTGCTATGTATAAAATAGATCATCAACAATGAACTACTGTATAGCACAGGGAACTACACTGAATATTTTGCAATAACCTATAAGGGGAAATAATCTGAAAAAGAATAGATATTTTTATTGACATCATCTATCAATGACAGATAAAATGTAACCTAAGCAAGGCCGATGGTGAGCGCTTCTGACCCTGAAGATTTCAGTCATCTAAAGTTTGGGCTCTGCCTATTTCCCAAGGCCCTTAAAGGACATACGTGTAGCCGTAGCTTAAAAATTCCCCAGTTTGGGGTTCGGGGAGGCACTGAATTGGAAAAATCCCTGGTGTTCTCCTTACATGCACGGGACCCTTCCTACAGCTAAAACATGCCTGTCACACCTAGAGGATGGTACACCGTTTGATCGGAAAGAGTTTGGAAAAGGCACCTCATCTCCTCATCGCCTGGTGCTCGGGTTCAACCCTCCAGCATCTTTCCTAACAATCTCCTCACTTGGGGATATCAGCACCGTCAACATCCTGTTGCACACAGTTTGGAATTTGTCCAGAGGATGAAGCGGAAGGATGAGAAAAATTTAGAGACAAGTCTTAGGTGTTCGGACAGGCACATGCCACTCTAATTTCCAATCCAGAAGACAAATTCATCAAAGGCTAGAATTGCCCACGGAAACAGAATAGGGCTAGAGGATATCCCGCTGTTTTGTGTCCAGTTTCCAAAAACACAAGTTGAAAAATGGAACGCAGGGGCACTAAAATTCATGAAACTGCAGAGTTGAAAATATCTATCGTCGAAAAATGTCTTGAGGTAAGTCACAGAAAAGGACTTGTAAGCAAGGGAGAGTGGCAGGAAACAGATTTGAAGAGGTAGAAAGGACTCCCCATTAAAGTACAAGAAAAGGGGCTGAACATCGCCAATGATGCAGTTGGCCAAAAAGGGTGTATGCATTTTTTCTGAATATATTCAAGTAAAGGCCATACACACTTTTTATCCAACCAAACAGGTGGGCACTGGAAATCAATATCACAAAATGTATCACTTCACATCAGTCAGAAGGGCCATCCACATAAAGTGTAAACACCAGAAATGCAGGACAGGGTGAGGAGAAAAGGGAGCCCTGTGAGGCTGATAGTGGAAATGTAATTTGCCAACGGCCACTCTGGAGAAGTGTATTGTGTTTGCTAAAACATCTAAAAAATGAGCTACAGAGCATAGGGCACTTGCACTCATGGGCGTGTACCTTGGGAAAAACAAAAATCGACAGAAAACAGGCACCCGAACGTTTACCACCTCTCTGTTAAAAAGGGCCTCAACTTGGATATAACGTAAATGTCCCTGGAAGGATAAAATGGATAAAAGAGATGGGGTACTTATGTAGAGTGGAATATTACTCATCCAGAAATCAATGAAATAAGGCCAGTTGTAACAACTCTGGAGGAGTTACATACGATCATTCTAAGTGACATATGTCAGAAAGAAAAAGACACATATCATAAGATGTCACTTAAAGGTGGAATCAAAAATGGCTACACATGAAATAAATTACAAAACAGAAACATAGTCAAATATGTAGAAAATAGACATAAGGCTGCTAAATGGGAAAGGTGGGGAATGGTGAGGTATTATCCAGGAGGTTGAAATTAGCAAAGATACCATTCCAAGTACCAAATTGAATAACTGACAAGGCCTACACGGTACCTCAAAGAACTGCACTCAGCCCACTCAAGTTACTGGAAAATAATACATATGACTGGTAAGCATCTGAAAAAGAAGTTATTGTTGTCTCACAGTACATGAATCAAGTGGATGTACAGCAGCAAAAAACAGAGCTTTGAAAATCAGCTGTAACCAATATAAAAATAAATTTAAAACTATTTATAAAAACAGTGAGACAGGCAAAAATTCTTACAACTTTTGTTGAAGGGCTACGATGAACATGGATTGAACACATGTAGACCCACAGCAGGATGATTATATAAGGCTGGAAGCTATGCACGCTAAGAGATGTTAGAGAGGCTGGGTGAGGAAATGCAGACCTTTTAAAGTAATACTGCCTGGTACCCATTCCATGGGTCCCAAATCTGCAGGTTCAAGGGAATCTTCTGACAGCGAAAACATGCCTGGGAAACCGAGATGAATGTACACCGTGTGCTCAGGAAAGGTGTCTAAAATGCACCTCATTTTTGATCTCCTGGTGCTGGGGTTCGCCATTCCAGCCACATTACTAACAATCTCCCCACTTGGAGAATCAGCACCTTTAACCTCCTGTTTCACATAGTTTGCAATTTGTGCAGAGGATAAATGGGAAGAGGGGGAACCAATGAGAGGTTAGCTGTAGGACTTTTGACAGGCACATGTCACTCTAATTTCCCATTAGGAAGAAGAATTAACCAAAGGCTCAGCCTGCCTCCCCAGAACCAGAATAGGGCCAGAAGTAATCCAATGGTTTGGCGGCCAGCTCACAAAAAATGCGAGTTGCAAAATGGAGCTCAGGAGCAGACAATTCAAAGACCTGCAAAGATATAAATGATAACCAACGTCCAAAAATATATTCAGGTAAGGTAACGAAGAGGATCTGAATGAGAGGCAGAATTGCAGGAAACAGATTTCAAAAGGTAGATTGTACTCACATTTAAAGCATATGAAAAGCAGCAGAATTTCTAAAATGATGCGGTTGGGCAAAAGGGTGTATGCGTTTTTTTCGTGAATATATTCAGGAAAAAAACACATGCAGAGTTTTTGGCCAACCAAGCAAGAGGGAAATGCAAATCCGCACAACAAAGAAGTCTCAATTTCCACTGCTCAGAAAGGCCATCCAAAAAATGTGTACAAACCAGAAATGCAGGAGAGGCCATGGAAAACAGGGAGCCTAGTCACGCTGATGGGTGGGGTATAAATATCCAAGAGCCACTCTGAAGAAGTGTATGCTGTTTTTAAAACATCTAAAATACAAAGCCCCGGAGCAAGGGGACTTCAACTCATGGACATATAACTTGGGAAGAGTAAATGTCAATAAGACACAGGCACCCCAAAGTTTAGGGCTGCTCTGCATACAAGAACCTCAACTTTGGTACACCTAAAATATCCCAGGAAAAAGAGAAATGCATAAAGAACTTGTGGTAATTTTGTACAACGGAATATCACTCAGACGTGAAATCAATGTATATAAGGCCAGTAGCAGCAGAAAGAGTGGATTTAGGTATGATGATTTTAAGGGAAATTAGTCACACAGAAAAAGAATCTTATCATAAGATATGACTTATAGAGGGAATGTCAATATCACAACACATGAACTGAATTAGGAAAGAGAACAGAGTCTCACATTTAGCAAAAATCTCTTATGCCTGCTTCAGGGGAAAGGAGAGGTGGGGTGATGCATAAAACCAGAGTTTGATATTAGCACAGGTACCATTCCATAAACCAAATACAGAATAGACAAGACCTACACCTTCCTCAGTGAACGGGACTCAACACCCCTATGCCCCACAGAGGAATATACCTGACTACTAAGAATCTTAAAACCTATGTATTGATATGTCTCCGTAAGGGAATCACTTGTGTCTAGACTGGCATAAACACGTCAGTGAAAATCAGCTCAACCCCATTATAAAAATGAATTTCAAAAAAACCCCAAAAAACAGCGAAATTCTTACACAATTCCTTCAGGGGTTCTGATGAAACCTGGAATGACCCTATCTGCAAAGACAGCTGGATGAGACATAAGGCTGGACACTTGGGACTGAGAGGACTGGTGAGATTGGGAGAGAAAATGCAGACCTTTTAAAGTAGTAATGCATGCCACCATTCCATGTGTCCCAAATCTCCAGGTAGAAGGGAATATCACTACAATTATAACATGTATGGGAAACCTAGAAAATGGACACCCTGTGATGGCGAAAGGTTTCTAAAACTCTCCTAATTTTTCCTCTCCTTGTGCTCCACTTTGGCATTCCAACTGCTTTACTATCAATCTCCCAACTTAGGAGAGTCAGCCCCTATAACCTCCTGGTTCGCACAGTTTGCTAATTGTGCAGAGGATGAAAGGGAAGAGGGAGAACCAATCAGAGAGTAGATGTAGGCATTTGGACGGGCACATGTCACTCTAAGTTCCCGGCAGGAAGAAGAATTAACCAAAGCCTCAACCACCCACAGGGAACCAATATAGCGACCCCTGGAACCAGTATAGGTCCTGAAGCAAAATTGTGGATTTGCGGCCAGCTCACAAAGATGGGATTTGAAAATTGGAGCTCAGGGGCACAGCAATTCACAAACCTGCAGACTTATAAAGGACTACTCTCTTCCAAAAATCTGTTGAGGGAAGGCAATGAAGCGGACTTGAAAATGAGGCAGAATTGCACAAAACATATTTCAAGAGGTAAATTGGAATCGCCTTTAAAGCACAGGAAAAGCATCCCAACTTGACAGAGATGCACTTGTCCAAAAAGGGCGTATGCCTTTTCTCCTGAATATATTCAGAAGAAAACGCATACACCCTTTTTGGCCAATCAAGCAAGCGCGCAATACAAATCCACACTACAAAGAATTGTCACCTACCACCGGTCAAAAGGGACATCCGAATATCTGTAAAAACCAGAAAGGCAAGAGAGAGATGGCAAGGGCATGAAGCAATGTGATCCCAATGGTCATGGAGGATTGTGATGACAAGCGCATGGAGAATTGTGATGACAAGATTATGTACCATTTTGTTGACAAAGGCAAGGAGCATTATGATGACAAGGTTCATGGAGCACTGTGATGAGAAGCATCACGGAGCATTGTGATTACAGGGGTCATGGAGCATTGGGATGACAAGCACATGGATCATTGTGATGACAATGGTCATGGAGCATTTTAATGACAAGAGTCCCGGATCATTGTGTTGTCAGGGTTCATGGAGCTTTGTGATGACAGTGGTCATGGAGCATTGTGATGACAGGGGTCATGGCGCATTGTGATGAGAAGGTCGTGGAGCATTGGGCTGAAAATGTCCATGGAGTACTGGGATGACAGGGGTCATGGAGCATTGTGATGACAAGGTACTGGAGCACTGTGATGAGAAGACCATGGAGCCTTGTGATGACATGTCTCATGGAGCATTCTGATGAAAAGTGCCATGGAGAATTGTGATTACAGCGGTCTTGGAGCACTGTGATGAAAAGGGCATGGATCATTGTGATGAAAAAGGCATGGAGCCTTGTCATGACAGGGTTCAAGGAGCAAACTGACAACAAGTGTCAGGGAGCATTGTGATAACAAGGGTATTGAGTATTGTGATGACAAAGGTCATGGAGCATTGTGATGAGAAGACGATGGATAATTGTGATGACGAGCGTCATGGGGCGTTGTGATGATAAGTGTTATGGAACATATTGATCTCAAGGATTTGGAGCATTGTGATGACAGAGGTCATGGAGCATTTTGGTTTCATTGTGATGACAATAGCCTGAAGCATTATGATGATGGGCATGGTGCATTGTGATGACAGGGTTCATGGAGCATTGAGATGAAAAGGGGCATGGAGCATTGCGATTACAGGAGTCTTGGAGCATTGTGATGACAAAGGCATGGAACATCGTGAATGAGAAGGCCATGGAGCATTCTGTTGACATGCATCATTGAGCTTTGTGATGACAAGGGCATGGAGCATTGTGATTACAGGGGTCTTGGAGCATTGTGATGACAAGGGTCATGGAGCCTTGTGGCTGTGGAACATTGTGATGGCAGGGGTCATGGAGCATTGTTATGACAGGGGTAATGGAGCATTGTGATGACAAGGGCATGGAGCATTGGTCTGAAAAGTTTCATGGATTATTGTGATGAGAGGGGGCAAGGAGCATTGTGATGACAAGGGCATGGAACACTGTGATACATGGGTCATGGAGGATTGTAATGAGAAGCGCATGGAGCATTGTGATAAGAATGGCATCGAGCATTGTGATGAAAAGCATCATGGAGCCTGTGATGACAAGGGCATGGAACAATTTGATGAGAGGGTTCATGGAGCATTGTGATGACAATGGCATGCAGCATTGTGATGACAAGGGTCATTGAGCTTTGTGATGACAAATGTCATGGAGCATTTTGATGACGGGGGGGGGTGCATTCTGTTGTGAAGGGCAGGGAGCATTGTGATGACAGGGGTTATGGAACATTGTGATGTCAGGGGAATGGAGCATTGTGATGATAAAGGCATGTAGCATTGTTGTGACAAGGGTCATGGAATATTGTGATGACAGGGGTGAGGGAGTATTGTGTTGACCGGGGACATGGAGCATTTTGATGTCCAAGGCATGGAGCACTGTGATGGCAAGACCGTGGAGCATTGTGATGAGAAGACCATGGATAATTGTGATGAGGAGCATCATGGAACACTGTAAAGACAAGTGGTATGGAGCCTTGTGATGACAGGGGTCATGGAGCATTGTTATGACAGTGGTCATGGAGCATTGTGATGACAATGGTCATGGAGCATTTTGATGACAAGGGCATGGAGCATTGTGATGAGAAGACCATGGACAATTGTGATTACGAGTGTCATGGAGCACTGTAATGACAAGCAGTATGGAGCATTGTGATGACAGGGGTCATGGAGCATTGTGATGACTGGGGACATGGAGCATTGTGATGACCAGGGCATGGAACATTGTGATGGCAAGACCGTGGAGCACTGTGATGAGAAGACCATGGATAATTGTGATAACGAACATCATGGAGCACTGTAATGACAAGGGGCATGGAGCATTGTGATGACAGGTGTCATGGAGCATTGTGATGACAGGGGTCATGGATCATTGAGATGACAAGGGTCACGGAGCATTCTGATGACAAACTTGTGGAGTATTGTGATGACAATGGCATGAAGCATTGTGATGAAAAGGGCATGGATCATTGTGATGAAAAAGGCATGGAGACTTGTCATGACAGGGTTCAATGAGCATACTGATGACAAGTGTCAGGGAGCATTGTGATGACAAGTGTATTGAGAATTGTGATGACAAAGGTCATGGAGCATTGTGATGAGAAGTCCATGGATAATTGTGATGACCAGCGTCATGGGCGTTGTGATGACAAGTGTTATGGAACATTGTGATCACAAGGGTTTGGAGCATTGTGATGAGAGAGGTCATGGAGAATTTTGATTTCATTGTGATGACAATAGCATGAAGCATTATGATGATGGGCATGGTGCATTGTGATGACAGGGTTCATGGAGCATTGAGATGCAAAGAGGCATGGATCATTGTAATAACAAGGGTCTTGGAGCATTGTGATGACAAGGGCATGGAGTATTGTGATGAGAAGGCCATGGAGCATTCTGATGACATGCGTCAGGGAGCTTTGTGATGACATGGGCATGGAGCATTGTGATTACAGGGGTCTTGGAGCATTGTGATGACAAGGGTCATGGAGCCTTGTGATGACAATGCCGTAGAACATTGTGATGGCAGGGGTCATGGAGCATTGTTATGACAGGTGTAATGGAGCATTGTGATGACAAGGGCATGGAGCATTGGTCTGAAAAGTTTCATGGATTATTGTGATGAGAGTGAGCATGGAGCATTGTGATGACAAGGGCATGGAACACAGTGATACATGTGTCATGGAGGATTGTAATGACAAGGGCATGGAGCATTGTGATGACAAGCGTCATGGAGCTTTGTGATGACAACGGCATGGAGCAATGTGATGAGAGGTTTCATGGAGCTTTGTGATGACAATGGCATGGAGCATTGTGATTCCATGGGTCATGGAGCTTTGTGATGACATAGGCCATGGAGCATTTTGATGACAAGGGCGTGGTGCATTGTGATGAGAAGGGCAGGGAGAATTGTGATGACAGGGTCATGGAGCAATTGGATGAAAAGGGTCATGGAACATTTTGATGACAGTGTTTATGGAACATTGTGATGTTAGGGGTCATGGAGCATTGTGATGAAAAGGGTCATGGAGCATTGTGATGACAGGGGTTATGGAACATTGTGATGTCAGGGGTCATGGAGCATTGTGATGATAAGAGCATGTAGCATTGTTGTGACAAGGGTCATGGAACATTGGGATGACAGGGTGGAGGGAGTATTGTGTTGACTAGTGATGGAACATTGTGATATCAGTGGTGAGAGAGCATTTTGATGAGAGGTGCATGGAGCATTGTGATGAGAAACGCAGGGCACATTGTGATGACATGGGTCATGGAACATTGTGATGACAAACGCCTGGAGCATTGTGATGACAAGGTTTATGGAGCATTGTGATGACAACGATGTGGAGCATTGTGATGACAAGCGCATGGCACATTTGATGCCATGTGTCATGGAGTAATGTGCTGACAAAGGCATGGAGCATTGTGATGACAAGGGTCACCGAGCATTGTGATGAAATGTTCATGGAGTGTTGTGGTCACAAAGGTCACAGAGCCTTGTGATGACGAGGTCATGGACCATTGTGATGACAAAGGTCATGAAGCATTGTGATGACTGGAGTCACGGAGCATTGTGATGACAGGGGTCATAGAGCATTGTGATGAAAGGGCATGGAGCATTGTGATGACAGGGTCATGGAGCATTTTTCTGACAAGTTTCAGGGATTATTGTGATGACAGTGGGCATGGCGCATTGTGATGACAAGGGCATGGAGCATTGTGATGAGAAGGTCATGGAGTATTGTGAAGAAGGGTGTCAGGGAGCATTGTGATGACATATGTCATGGTCTATTGCAATGACAATGGAATGTAGCATTGTGATGCCAAGTGTCATGGAGGATTGTGATGACAAAGGTAATGCAGCATTTTGATGACAAGGGCTTGGAACATTGTGATGACAAGGGTCATGGAGCATTCTGATAACAAGGGCCATTGAGAATTTTGATGACATGTTCATGAAGCATTGTGATGACAATCACATGGAGCTTGCTATGACAGGGGTCATGGAGCATTGCGATGACAAGTGCATAGAGAATTGTGATGACAAAACATGTAACACTGTGAGGAGAAGTATCATGGAGCATAGTGATGCCAAGAACGTGGAGAATTGTGATGACAGGGGACATGGAGCATTGTGATGACCAGGGCATGGAGCATTGTGATGGCAAGACCGTGGAGCACTGTGATGAGAAGACCATGGATAATTGTGGTGACGAGCGTCATGGAGCACTGTAATGACAAGGGGTATAGAGCATTATGATGACAGTGGTCATGGAGCATTGTGATGACCGGGGACATGGAGCATTGTGATGACTGGGGACATGGAGCATTGTGATGACCAGGGCATGGAGCCTTGTGATGGCAAGGTCGTGGAGCACTGTGATGAGAAGATCATGGATAATTGTGATGACGAGGGTCATGGAGCACTGTAATGACAAGTGGTATAGAGCATCGTGATGACAGTGGTCATGGAGCATTGTGATGACCTGGGACATGGAGCATTGTGATGCCCAAGGCATGGAGCACTGTGATGACAAGACCGTGGAGCATTGTGATGAGAAGACCATGGATAATTGTGATGAGGAGCGTCATGGAGCACTGTAATGACAAGTGGTATGGAGCCTTGTGATGACAGGGGTCATGGAGCATTGTTATGACAGTGGTCATGGAGCATTGTGATGACAAGGGTCATGGAGCATTTTGATGACAAGGGCGTGGAGCATTGTGATGAGAAGACCATGGACAATTGTGATTACGAGTGTCATGGAGCACTGTAATGACAAACGGTATGGAGCATTGTGATGACAGGGGTCATGGAGCATTGTGATGACTGGGGACATGGAGCATTGTGATGACCAGGGCATGGAGCATTGTGATGGCAAGACCGTGGAGCACTGTTATGAGAAGACCATGGATAATTGTGATAACGAACATCATGGAGCACTGTAATGACAAGGGGCATGGAGCATTGTGATGACAGGTGTCATGGAGCATTGTGATGACAGGGGCCATGGATCATTGAGATGAAAAGTGTCACGGAGCATTCTGATGACAAGCTTGTGGAGTATTGTGATGACAATGGCATGGAGCATTGTGATGAAAAGGGCATGGATCATTGTGATGAAAAAGGCATGGAGACTTGTCATGACAGGGTTCAATGAGCATACTGATGACAAGTATCAGGGAGCATTGTGATGACAAGTGTATTGAGAATTGTGATGACAAAGGTCATGGAGCATTGTGATGAGAAGTCCATGGATAATTGTGATGACCAGCGTCATGGGGCGTTGTGATGACAAGTGTTATGGAACATTGTGATCACAAGGGTTTGGAGCATTGTGATGAGAGAGGTCATGGAGAATTTTGATTTCATTGTGATGACAATAGCATGAAGCATTATGATGATGGGCATGGTGCATTGTGATGACAGGGTTCATGGAGCATTGAGATGCAAAGAGGCATGGATCATTGTAATAACAAGGGTCTTGGAGCATTGTGATGACAAGGGCATGGAGTATTGTGATGAGAAGGCCATGGAGCATTCTGATGACATGCGTCAGGGAGCTTTGTGATGACATGGGCATGGAGCATTGTGATTACAGGGGTCTTGGAGCATTGTGATGACAAGGGCCATGGAGTCTTGTGATGACAAGGCCGTAGAACATTGTGATGGCAGGGGTCATGGAGCATTGTTATGACAGGTGTAATGGAGCATTGTGATGACAAGGGCATGGAGCATTGGTCTGAAAAGTTTCATGGATTATTGTGATGAGAGTGAGCATGGAGCATTGTGATGACAAGGGCACGGAACACAGTGATACATGTGTCATGGAGGATTGCAATGACAAGGGCATGGAGCATTGTGATGACAAGCGTCATGGAGCTTTGTGATGACAATGGCATGGAGCAATGTGATGAGAGGTTTCATGGAGCTTTGTGATGACAATGGCATGGAGCATTGTGATTCCAAGGGTCATGGAGCTTTGTGATGACATAGGCCATGGAGCATTTTGATGACAAGAGCGTGGTGCATTGTGATGAGAAGGGCAGGGAGCATTGTGATGACAGGGTTATGGAGCAATTGGATGAAAAGGGTCATGGAACATTTTGATGACAGTGTTTATGGAACATTGTGATGTTAGGGGTCATGGAGCATTGTGATGAAAAGGGTCATGGAGCATTGTGATGATAAGAACATGTAGCATTGTTGTGACAAGGGTCTTGGAACATTGGGATGACAGGGTGGAGGGAGTATTGTGTTGACTAGTGGTGGAACACTGTGATATCAGTGGTGAGAGAGCATTTTGATGAGAGGTGCATGGAGCATTGTGATGACAAGGCTGTGGAGCATTGTGATGAGAAACGCAGGGCACATTGTGATGACATGGGTCATGGATCATTGTGCTGACAAACGCATGGAGCATTGTGATGACAAGGTTTGTGGAGCATTGTGATGACAGCGATGTGGAGCATTGTGATGACAAGCGCATGGCACATTTGATGCCATGTGTCATGGAGTAATGTGCTGACAAAGGCATGGAGCATTGTGATGACAAGGGTCACCGAGCATTGTGATGAAATGTTCATGGAGTGTTGTGGTCACCAAGGTCACAGAGTCTTGTGATGACGAGGGCATGGACCATTGTGATGACAAAGGTCATGAAGCATTGTGATAACTGGAGTAACAGAGCATTGTGATGACAGGGGTCATAGAGCATTGTGATGAAAGGGCATGGAGCCTTGTGATGACAGGGTCATGGAGCATTTTTCTGACAAGTTTCATGGATTATTGTGATGACAGTGGGCATGGCGCATTGTGATGACAAGGGCATGGAGCATTGTGATGAGAAGGTCATGGAGTATTGTGAAGAAGGGTGTCAGGGAGCATTGTGATGACATATGTCATGGTCTATTGCAATGACAATGGAATGTAGCATTGTGATGCCAAGTGTCATGGAGGATTGTGATGACAAAGGTAATGGAGCATTTTGATGACAAGGGCTTGGAGCATTGTGATGACAAGGGTCATGGCGCATTGTAATAACAAGGGCCATTGAGAATTTTGATGACATGTTCATGAAGCATTGTGATGACAATCACATGGATCTTGCTATGACAGGGGTCATGGAGCATTACGATGACAAGTGCATAGAGAATTGTTATGACAAAACATGTAACACTGTGATGAGAAGTATCATGGAGCATAGTGATGCCAAGAACGTGGAGAATTGTGATGACAGGGGACATGGAGCATTGTGATGACCAGGGCATGGAGCATTGTGATGGCAAGACCGTGGAGCATTGTGATGAGAAGACCATGGATAATAGTGATGACGAGCGTCATGGAGCACTGTAATGACAAGGGGTATGGAGCATTGTGATGACAGGGGTCATGGAGCATTGTGATGACTGGGGACATGGAGCATCGTGATGACCAAGGCATGGAGCATTGTGATGGCAAGACTGTGGAGCATTGTGATGAGAAGACCATGGATAATTGTCATGACGAGCATCATGGAACACTGTAATGACAAGGGGCATGGAGCATTGTGATGACAGGGGTCATGGAGCATTCTGAAGACAATGATCATGGAGCATTCTGATGACAAGCTTGTGGAGTATTGTGATGACAATGACCTGGATCGTTGTGATGAAAAGGGCATGGAGCATTCTGATGAAAAAGGCATGGAGCCTTTTCATGACTGTGTTCAAGGAGTATTCTGACGACAAGTGTCAGGGAGCATTGTGATGACAAGTGTATTGAGAATTGTGATGACAAAGGTCATGGAGCATTGTGACGACAAGTGCATGGAGTATTGTCATGACAGTCATCATGGAGTGTTTTGATGACAAGTGTTATGGAACATTGTGATCACAAGGGGTTGGAGCATTGTGATGACAGAGGTCATGGACCATTTTGATTTCAAGGAGCATGGAGCATTGTGATGACAAGGGCATGGAGCAATGTGATCCCAAGGTTCATAGAGGATTGTGATGAAAATGGTAATGGAGTATTGTGATGACAAGCTCATGGAGCATTGTGATGAAAAGTTCATGTAGGATTTTGATGACACAGGCATGGAGAATTGTGATGATAAGGGTCATGGAGCACTGTGATGATAAGCGTCATGGAGCATTGTGATTACAGGGGTCATGGAGCATTGGGATGACAAGGGCATGGATCATTGTGATGACAAGTGTCATGGAGCATTGGGCTGAAAATGTTCATGGAGCATTGTGATGACAAGGGAATGGAGCATTGTGATGACAAGAGTCCCGGATCATTGTGTTGTCAGGGGTCATGGAGTGTTGTGATGACAGTGGTCATGGAGGATTGTGATGATATGGGTCATGGAGCATTGTGATGAGAAGGTCATGAAGCATTGGGCTGAAAATGTTCATGGAGTATTGTGATGACAGGGGTCATGGAGCATTGTAATGAGAAGGGAATTGAGCACTGTGATGACAAGGTCCTGGAGCATTGTGATGGGAAGTCCATGGAGCCTTGTGATGACAATTCTCATGGAACATTCTGATGAAAAGGGGCATGGAGCATTGTGATTACAGGGGTCTTGGAGCATTGTGATGAGAAGGCCATGGAGCATTCTGATGACATGCGTCATGGAGCTTTGTGCTGACAAGGGCATGGAGTATTGTGATGAAAATGGCATGGATCATTGATATGAAAAAGGCATGGAGCCTTGTCATGACAGGGTTCAAGGAGCATACTGACGACAAGTGTCACGGAGCATTGTGATGACAAGTGTATTGAGCATTGTGATGACAAAGTTCATGGAGCATTGTGATGAGAAGACCATGGATAATTGTGATGATGAGCGTCATGGGGTGTTGTGATGATAAGTTTTATGGAACACTGTGATCACAAGGTTTCGGAGCATTGTGATGACAGAGGTCATGGAGCATTTTGATTTCATTGTGATGACAATAGCCTGAAGCATTATGTTGATGGGCATGGTGCATTGTGATGACAGGGTTCATGGAGCATTGAGATGAAAAGGGGCATGGAGCATTGTGATTACAGGGGTCTTGGAGCATTGTGATGACAAGGGCAAGGAGCATTGTGATGAGAAGGCCATGGAGCATTCTGATGACATGCGTCATTGAGCTTTGTGATGACAAGGGCATGGAGCATTGTGATTCCATGGGTCATGGAGCTTTGTGATGACATAGGCCATGGAGCATTTTGATGACAAGGGCGTGGTGCATTGTGATGAGAAGGGCAGGGAGAATTGTGATGACAGGGTCATGGAGCAATTGGATGAAAAGGGTCATGGAACATTTTGATGACAGTGTTTATGGAACATTGTGATGTTAGGGGTCATGGAGCATTGTGATGAAAAGGGTCATGGAGCATTGTGATGACAGGGGTTATGGAACATTGTGATGTCAGGGGTCATGGAGCATTGTGATGATAAGAGCATGTAGCATTGTTGTGACAAGGGTCATGGAACATTGGGATGACAGGGTGGAGGGAGTATTGTGTTGACTAGTGATGGAACATTGTGATATCAGTGGTGAGAGAGCATTTTGATGAGAGGTGCATGGAGCATTGTGATGACAAGGCTGTGGAGCATTGTGATGAGAAACGCAGGGCACATTGTGATGACATGGGTCATGGAACATTGTGATGACAAACGCCTGGAGCATTGTGATGACAAGGTTTATGGAGCATTGTGATGACAACGATGTGGAGCATTGTGATGACAAGCGCATGGCACATTTGATGCCATGTGTCATGGAGTAATGTGCTGACAAAGGCATGGAGCATTGTGATGACAAGGGTCACCGAGCATTGTGATGAAATGTTCATGGAGTGTTGTGGTCACAAAGGTCACAGAGCCTTGTGATGACGAGGTCATGGACCATTGTGATGACAAAGGTCATGAAGCATTGTGATGACTGGAGTCACGGAGCATTGTGATGACAGGGGTCATAGAGCATTGTGATGAAAGGGCATGGAGCATTGTGATGACAGGGTCATGGAGCATTTTTCTGACAAGTTTCAGGGATTATTGTGATGACAGTGGGCATGGCGCATTGTGATGACAAGGGCATGGAGCATTGTGATGAGAAGGTCATGGAGTATTGTGAAGAAGGGTGTCAGGGAGCATTGTGATGACATATGTCATGGTCTATTGCAATGACAATGGAATGTAGCATTGTGATGCCAAGTGTCATGGAGGATTGTGATGACAAAGGTAATGGAGCATTTTGATGACAAGGGCTTGGAACATTGTGATGACAAGGGTCATGGAGCATTCTGATAACAAGGGCCATTGAGAATTTTGATGACATGTTCATGAAGCATTGTGATGACAATCACATGGAGCTTGCTATGACAGGGGTCATGGAGCATTGCGATGACAAGTGCATAGAGAATTGTGATGACAAAACATGTAACACTGTGAGGAGAAGTATCATGGAGCATAGTGATGCCAAGAACGTGGAGAATTGTGATGACAGGGGACATGGAGCATTGTGATGACCAGGGCATGGAGCATTGTGATGGCAAGACCGTGGAGCACTGTGATGAGAAGACCATGGATAATTGTGGTGACGAGCGTCATGGAGCACTGTAATGACAAGGGGTATAGAGCATTATGATGACAGTGGTCATGGAGCATTGTGATGACCGGGGACATGGAGCATTGTGATGACTGGGGACATGGAGCATTGTGATGACCAGGGCATGGAGCCTTGTGATGGCAAGGTCGTGGAGCACTGTGATGAGAAGATCATGGATAATTGTGATGACGAGGGTCATGGAGCACTGTAATGACAAGTGGTATAGAGCATCGTGATGACAGTGGTCATGGAGCATTGTGATGACCTGGGACATGGAGCATTGTGATGCCCAAGGCATGGAGCACTGTGATGACAAGACCGTGGAGCATTGTGATGAGAAGACCATGGATAATTGTGATGAGGAGCGTCATGGAGCACTGTAATGACAAGTGGTATGGAGCCTTGTGATGACAGGGGTCATGGAGCATTGTTATGACAGTGGTCATGGAGCATTGTGATGACAAGGGTCATGGAGCATTTTGATGACAAGGGCGTGGAGCATTGTGATGAGAAGACCATGGACAATTGTGATTACGAGTGTCATGGAGCACTGTAATGACAAACGGTATGGAGCATTGTGATGACAGGGGTCATGGAGCATTGTGATGACTGGGGACATGGAGCATTGTGATGACCAGGGCATGGAGCATTGTGATGGCAAGACCGTGGAGCACTGTTATGAGAAGACCATGGATAATTGTGATAACGAACATCATGGAGCACTGTAATGACAAGGGGCATGGAGCATTGTGATGACAGGTGTCATGGAGCATTGTGATGACAGGGGCCATGGATCATTGAGATGAAAAGTGTCACGGAGCATTCTGATGACAAGCTTGTGGAGTATTGTGATGACAATGGCATGGAGCATTGTGATGAAAAGGGCATGGATCATTGTGATGAAAAAGGCATGGAGACTTGTCATGACAGGGTTCAATGAGCATACTGATGACAAGTATCAGGGAGCATTGTGATGACAAGTGTATTGAGAATTGTGATGACAAAGGTCATGGAGCATTGTGATGAGAAGTCCATGGATAATTGTGATGACCAGCGTCATGGGGCGTTGTGATGACAAGTGTTATGGAACATTGTGATCACAAGGGTTTGGAGCATTGTGATGAGAGAGGTCATGGAGAATTTTGATTTCATTGTGATGACAATAGCATGAAGCATTATGATGATGGGCATGGTGCATTGTGATGACAGGGTTCATGGAGCATTGAGATGCAAAGAGGCATGGATCATTGTAATAACAAGGGTCTTGGAGCATTGTGATGACAAGGGCATGGAGTATTGTGATGAGAAGGCCATGGAGCATTCTGATGACATGCGTCAGGGAGCTTTGTGATGACATGGGCATGGAGCATTGTGATTACAGGGGTCTTGGAGCATTGTGATGACAAGGGCCATGGAGTCTTGTGATGACAAGGCCGTAGAACATTGTGATGGCAGGGGTCATGGAGCATTGTTATGACAGGTGTAATGGAGCATTGTGATGACAAGGGCATGGAGCATTGGTCTGAAAAGTTTCATGGATTATTGTGATGAGAGTGAGCATGGAGCATTGTGATGACAAGGGCACGGAACACAGTGATACATGTGTCATGGAGGATTGCAATGACAAGGGCATGGAGCATTGTGATGACAAGCGTCATGGAGCTTTGTGATGACAATGGCATGGAGCAATGTGATGAGAGGTTTCATGGAGCTTTGTGATGACAATGGCATGGAGCATTGTGATTCCAAGGGTCATGGAGCTTTGTGATGACATAGGCCATGGAGCATTTTGATGACAAGAGCGTGGTGCATTGTGATGAGAAGGGCAGGGAGCATTGTGATGACAGGGTTATGGAGCAATTGGATGAAAAGGGTCATGGAACATTTTGATGACAGTGTTTATGGAACATTGTGATGTTAGGGGTCATGGAGCATTGTGATGAAAAGGGTCATGGAGCATTGTGATGATAAGAACATGTAGCATTGTTGTGACAAGGTTCTTGGAACATTGGGATGACAGGGTGGAGGGAGTATTGTGTTGACTAGTGGTGGAACACTGTGATATCAGTGGTGAGAGAGCATTTTGATGAGAGGTGCATGGAGCATTGTGATGACAAGGCTGTGGAGCATTGTGATGAGAAACGCAGGGCACATTGTGATGACATGGGTCATGGATCATTGTGCTGACAAACGCATGGAGCATTGTGATGACAAGGTTTGTGGAGCATTGTGATGACAGCGATGTGGAGCATTGTGATGACAAGCGCATGGCACATTTGATGCCATGTGTCATGGAGTAATGTGCTGACAAAGGCATGGAGCATTGTGATGACAAGGGTCACCGAGCATTGTGATGAAATGTTCATGGAGTGTTGTGGTCACCAAGGTCACAGAGTCTTGTGATGACGAGGGCATGGACCATTGTGATGACAAAGGTCATGAAGCATTGTGATAACTGGAGTAACAGAGCATTGTGATGACAGGGGTCATAGAGCATTGTGATGAAAGGGCATGGAGCCTTGTGATGACAGGGTCATGGAGCATTTTTCTGACAAGTTTCATGGATTATTGTGATGACAGTGGGCATGGCGCATTGTGATGACAAGGGCATGGAGCATTGTGATGAGAAGGTCATGGAGTATTGTGAAGAAGGGTGTCAGGGAGCATTGTGATGACATATGTCATGGTCTATTGCAATGACAATGGAATGTAGCATTGTGATGCCAAGTGTCATGGAGGATTGTGATGACAAAGGTAATGGAGCATTTTGATGACAAGGGCTTGGAGCATTGTGATGACAAGGGTCATGGCGCATTGTAATAACAAGGGCCATTGAGAATTTTGATGACATGTTCATGAAGCATTGTGATGACAATCACATGGATCTTGCTATGACAGGGGTCATGGAGCATTACGATGACAAGTGCATAGAGAATTGTTATGACAAAACATGTAACACTGTGATGAGAAGTATCATGGAGCACAGTGATGCCAAGAACGTGGAGAATTGTGATGACAGGGGACATGGAGCATTGTGATGACCAGGGCATGGAGCATTGTGATGGCAAGACCGTGGAGCATTGTGATGAGAAGACCATGGATAATAGTGATGACGAGCGTCATGGAGCACTGTAATGACAAGGGGTATGGAGCATTGTGATGACAGGGGTCATGGAGCATTGTGATGACTGGGGACATGGAGCATCGTGATGACCAAGGCATGGAGCATTGTGATGGCAAGACTGTGGAGCATTGTGATGAGAAGACCATGGATAATTGTCATGACGAGCGTCATGGAACACTGTAATGACAAGGGGCATGGAGCATTGTGATGACAGGGGTCATGGAGCATTCTGAAGACAATGATCATGGAGCATTCTGATGACAAGCTTGTGGAGTATTGTGATGACAATGACCTGGATCGTTGTGATGAAAAGGGCATGGAGCATTCTGATGAAAAAGGCATGGAGCCTTTTCATGACAGTGTTCAAGGAGTATTCTGACGACAAGTGTCAGGGAGCATTGTGATGACAAGTGTATTGAGAATTGTGATGACAAAGGTCATGGAGCATTGTGACGACAAGTGCATGGAGTATTGTCATGACAGTCATCATGGAGTGTTGTGATGACAAGTGTTATGGAACATTGTGATCACAAGGGGTTGGAGCATTGTGATGACAGAGGTCATGGACCATTTTGATTTCAAGGAGCATGGAGCATTGTGATGACAAGGGCATGGAGCAATGTGATCCCAAGGTTCATAGAGGATTGTGATGAAAATGGTAATGGAGTATTGTGATGACAAGCTCATGGAGCATTGTGATGAAAAGTTCATGTAGGATTTTGATGACACAGGCATGGAGAATTGTGATGATAAGGGTCATGGAGCACTGTGATGATAAGCGTCATGGAGCATTGTGATTACAGGGGTCATGGAGCATTGGGATGACAAGGGCATGGATCATTGTGATGACAAGTGTCATGGAGCATTGGGCTGAAAATGTTCATGGAGCATTGTGATGACAAGGGAATGGAGCATTGTGATGACAAGAGTCCCGGATCATTGTGTTGTCAGGGGTCATGGAGTGTTGTGATGACAGTGGTCATGGAGGATTGTGATGATATGGGTCATGGAGCATTGTGATGAGAAGGTCATGAAGCATTGGGCTGAAAATGTTCATGGAGTATTGTGATGACAGGGGTCATGGAGCATTGTAATGAGAAGGGAATTGAGCACTGTGATGACAAGGTCCTGGAGCATTGTGATGGGAAGTCCATGGAGCCTTGTGATGACAATTCTCATGGAACATTCTGATGAAAAGGGGCATGGAGCATTGTGATTACAGGGGTCTTGGAGCATTGTGATGAGAAGGCCATGGAGCATTCTGATGACATGCGTCATGGAGCTTTGTGCTGACAAGGGCATGGAGTATTGTGATGAAAATGGCATGGATCATTGATATGAAAAAGGCATGGAGCCTTGTCATGACAGGGTTCAAGGAGCATACTGACGACAAGTGTCACGGAGCATTGTGATGACAAGTGTATTGAGCATTGTGATGACAAAGTTCATGGAGCATTGTGATGAGAAGACCATGGATAATTGTGATGATGAGCGTCATGGGGTGTTGTGATGATAAGTTTTATGGAACACTGTGATCACAAGGTTTCGGAGCATTGTGATGACAGAGGTCATGGAGCATTTTGATTTCATTGTGATGACAATAGCCTGAAGCATTATGTTGATGGGCATGGTGCATTGTGATGACAGGGTTCATGGAGCATTGAGATGAAAAGGGGCATGGAGCATTGTGATTACAGGGGTCTTGGAGCATTGTGATGACAAGGGCAAGGAGCATTGTGATGAGAAGGCCATGGAGCATTCTGATGACATGCGTCATTGAGCTTTGTGATGACAAGGGCATGGAGCATTGTGATTACAGGGGTCTTGGAGCATTGTGATGACAAGGGTCATGGAGCCTTGTGATGACAATGGTGTGGAACATTGTGATGGCAGTGGTCATGGAGCATTGTTATGACAGGGGTAATGGAGCATTGTGATGAGAAGGGCATGGAGCATTGGTCTGAAAACTTTCATGGATTATTGTGATGAGAGTGGGCATGGAGCATTGTGATGACAAGGTCACGGAACACTGTGATCCATGGGCCATGGAGGATTGTAATGACAAGGGCATGGAGCATTGTGATGAGAAGGGCATCGAACATTGTTTTGACAAGCGTCATGGAGCTTTGTGATGACAAGGGCATGGAACAATGTGATGAGAGGGTTCATGGAACACTGTGATTCCAAGGGTTATGGAGCTTTGTGATGACAAAAGTCATGGAGCATTTTGATGTCAAGGGCGTGGTGCATTGTGATGAGAAGGGCAGGGAGCATTTTGATGACAGGGTCATGCAGCAATTTGATGAAAAGTGTAATGGAACATTTTGATGACAGGGGTTATAGAACATTGTGATGTCAGGGGTCATGGAGCTTTGGGATGAAAAGGGTCATGGAGCATTTTGATGACAGGGGTTATGGAACATTGTGATGTCAGGGGTCATGGAACATTGTGATGATAAGGGGATGTAGCATTGTGATGACAGGGGTCATGCAACATTGTGATTACAGGGGTGAGGGAGTATTGTGATGACTAGTGATGGAACATTGTGATATCTCTGTTGAGAGAGCATTTTGATGAGAAGTGCATGGAGCATTGTGATTACAAGGTTTATGGAGCATTACGATGACAAGGTTGTGGACCGTTGTGATGAAAATCACGTGGCACATAGTGATGACAAGGGTCATGGAGCATTGTTCTGACAAAGGCATGGAGCATTGTGATGACAAGGGTCACGGAGTATTGTGATGAAAAGTTCATGGAGTATTGTGGTTACAAAGGTCACAGAGCCTTGTGATGATGTGGGCATGGAACACTGTGATGACAAATGTTATGAAGCATTGTGATGACTGGAGTCACAGAGCATTGTGATGACAGGGGTCATGGAGCATTGTGATGACAAGGGCATGGAGCATTGTGATGACAGGGGCATGGAGCATTGGTCTGACAAGTTTAATAGATTATTGTGATGACAGTGGGCATGGGGCATTGTGATGACAAGGGCATGGGGCATTGTGATGAGAAGGTCATGGAGTATTGTGAAGACAGGTGTCAGGGAGCATTGTGATGACATATGTCATGGTCCATTGCGATGACAATGGCATGGAGCATTGTGATGCCAAATGTAATGGAGGATTGTGATGACAAATATAATGGAGCATTGTGATGACTAGGGCTTGGAGCATTATGATGACAAGGGCCATTGAAAATTTTCATGACAAGGTCGTGAAGCATTGTGATGACAAGGTGCTGGAGCATTGTGATGAGAAAACCATGGAGCCTTGTGAGACAAGTCTCATGGAGCATACTGATGAAAAGGGGCATGGAGCATTGTGATTAGAGTGTCTTGGAAAATTGTGATGACAAGGGCATGGAGCATTGTGATGAGAAGGCCAAGGAGCAGTCTGATGACATGCGTCATTGAGCTTTGTGATGACAAGGGCATGGAGCATTGTAATTACAGGTGTCTTGGAGCATTGTGATGAAAAAGGCATGGATCATTGTGATGAAAAAGGCATGGAGCCTTGTCATGACAGAGTTCAAGGAGCATACAGAGAACAAGTGTCTGGGAGCATTTTGATGACAAGTGTATTTAGCATTGTGATGACAAAGGTCATGGAGCATTGTGATGAGAAGACCATAGATAATTGTGATGACGAGCATCATGGGGCATTGTGATGACAGGTGTTATGGAATATTGTGATCACAAGGGTTTGGAGCAGTGTTATGACAGAGGTCATGGAGAATTTTGATTTCATTGTGATGACAATAGCCTGAAGCATTATGATGATGGTCATGGTGCATTGTGATGACAGGGTTCATGGATCATTGAGATAAAAAGGGACATGGAGCATTGTGATTACAGGGGTCTTGGAGCATTGTGATGAGAAGGGTCATGGAGCCTTGTGATGACAAGGCCATTGAACATCTTGATGGCAGGGGTCATGGAGCATTGTTATCACAGGGGTAATGGAGCATTGTGATGGCAAGGGCATGGAGCATTGTGATGACATGCATCATGGAGCTTTGTGATGACAAGGGCATGTAGCACTGTGATTACAGGGGTCTTGGAGCATTGTGATGACAAGGGTCATGGAGCCATGTGATGACAAGGCCGTGGAACGTTGTGATGGCAGGGGTCATGGAGCATTGTTATGACAGGGGTAATGGAGCATTGTGATGACAAGGGCATGGAACATTTGTCTGAAAAGTTTCATGGATTATTGTGATGAGAGTGGGCATGGAGCATTGTGATGAAAAGGGCATGGAACACAGTGATACATGGGTCATGGAGGATTGTAATGACAAGGGCATGGAGCATTGTGCTGAGAAAGGCATAGAGCATTGTGATGACAAGGGTCAAAGAGCATTGTGATGAAAAGTTCATGAAGCATTGTGGTTAAAAAGGTCACAGAGACTGTTGATGACAAGGGCATGGACCATTGTGATGACAAAGGTCATGAAGCCTTGTGATGACTGGAGTCACGGAGCATTGTGATGACAGGGGTCATGGAGCATTGTGATAACAAGGGCATGGGGCATTGTGATGACAAGGGCATGGAGCATTGGTCTAATAAGTTTCATGGCTTATTGCGATGACAGTTGGAATGGCGCATTGTGATGACAAGGGCATGGAGCATTGTGATGACCAGGTCATTCATTATTGTGAAGACAGGTGTCAGGGAGCATTGTGATGACATATGTAATGGCCCATTGTGATGACAATGCCATGGAGCATTGTGATGCCAAGTGTCATGGAGGATTCTGATGACAAAGGTAATGGAGCATTGTGATGACAATGGCTTGGAGCATTGTGATGACAAGGGTCAGGGAGCATTGTGCTGACAAGTGCATGGAAAATTGTGATGACAAGGGACATGGAGCATTCTGATGACAAGCTTGTGGAGTATTTTGATGACAATGGCATGGAGCATTGTGATGAAAATGGCATGGTGCATTTTGATGAAAAAGGCATGGAGCCTTTTTGTGACAGGGTTCAAGGAGCATTCTGATGACAAGTGTCAGGGAGCATTGTGATGACAAGTGTATCGAGAATTGTGATGACAAAGGTCATGGAGCATTGTGATGAAAAGGGCATGGAGTATTGTGATGACAGGCATCATGGAGCATTGTGATGACAAGTGTTATGGAATATTGTGATCACAAGGGTTTGGAGCATTGTGATGGCAGAGGTCATGGATCATTTTGATTTCAAGGAGCATGGAGCATTGTGATGACAAGGGCATGGAGCAATGTGATCCCAAGGTTCATGGAGGATTGTGATGGCAATGGTAATGGAGTATTGTGATGACAAGTGCATAGAACATTGTAATGACAAGTCATGTAGCATTTTGCTGACAAAGGCATGGAGCATTGTGATGACAGGTGTCATGGAGCACTGTGATGACAAGCGTCACGGAGCATTGTGATTACAGGGGTCATGGAGCATTGGGATGACAAGGGCATGCATCATTGTGATGACAAGTGTCATGGAGCATTGGGCTGAAAATGTTCATGGAGTATTGTGTTGACAGGGGTCATGGAGCATTGTGATGACTAGGGAATGGAACATTGTGATGACAAGAGTCCCGGATCATTGTGTTGTCAGGTGATATTGAGCGTTGTGATGACTGTGGTCATGGAGCATTGTGATGATATTGGTCATGGAGCATTGTGATGAGAAGGTCATGGAGCATTGGGCTGAAAATGTTCATGGAGTATTGTGATGACAGGGGTCATGGAGCATTGTGATGATAAGGGAATGGGGCATTTTGATGACAATGTCCTGGAGCATTGTGATGAGAAGACCATGGAGCCTTGTGATGACAAGTCTCATGGAGCATTCTGATGAAAAGGGGCATGGACCATTGTGATTACAGGGGTCTTGGAGCATTGTGATGACAAGGGCATGGAGCATTGTGATGAGAAGGCCATGGAGCATTCTGATGACATGCATCATGGAGCTTTGTGATGACAAGGGCATGGAGCATTGTGATTACAGGGGTCTTGGAGCATTGTGATGAAAATGGCATGGATCATTGTGATGAAAAAGGCATGGAGCCTTGTCATGAAAGGGTTCAGGGAGCATACTGATGGCAAGAGTCAGGGAGCACTGTGATGAAATGTGTATTGCGCATTGTGATGACAAATGTCATGGGGCATTGTGATGAGAAGTCCATGGATAATTGTGATGAGTAGCGTCATGGGGTATTGTGATGACAAGTGTTATGGAACATTGTGATCACAAGGGTTTGGAGCATTGTGATGACAGAGGTCATGGAGCATTTTGATTTCATTGTGATGACAAGAGCATGAAGCATTATGATGATGGGCATGGTGCATTGTGATGACAGGGTTCATGGAGCATTGTGATGAAAGGTGGCATGGAGCTTTGGTCTGACAAGTTTCATGGATTATTTTGATGACAGTGGGCATGGCACATTGTGATGACAAGGGCATGGAGCATTGTGATGACAAGGTCATGGAGTATTGTGAAGACAGGTGTCAGGGAGCATTGTGATGACATATGTCATGTTCCATTGTGATGACAATAGCACGGAGCATTGTGATGCCAAGTGTCATGGAGGATTGTTGTGACAAAGGTAAAGGAGCATTGTGATGATAAGCGCATGGAGCATTGAGATGACAAGGGCCATTGATAATTTTAATGTCCATGTCCTGAAACATTGTGATGACAAGCGCATGGAGCTTCCTATGACAGGGGTCATGGAGCATTGCGATGACAAGTGCATGGAGTATTGTTATGACAAGAGCATATAACATTGTGATGAGAAGTGCCATGGAGCATTGTGATGACAAGGACGTGGAGAATTGTGAGGACAAGGGACATTGAGCTTTGAGATGACCAGGGCATGGAGCATTGTGATGGCAAAACCGTGGAGCATTGTGATGAGAAGACCATGGGTAATTGTGATGACGAGCATCATGGAGCACTGTAATGACAAGGGGCATGAAGCATTGTGATGATAGGTGTCAGGGAGCATTGTGATGACAAGGGCATGGAGCATTGTGATGACAAGGGTACGGAACATTGTGATGAAAAGTGCCATTGAGAATTTAGATGATAAAGTCGTGAAGCATTGTGATGACAAACACTTGGAGCTTGCTATGACAGGGGTCATGGAACATTGCAATGACAAGTGCATGGAGAATTGTGATGAAACGAGCATGTAACTTTGTGAAGAGAAGTGTCATGTAGCATTGTGATGACAAGTACATGGAGAATTGTTATGACAAGGGACATGGAGCATTGTGATAACCAGGGAATGGAGCATTGTGATGACAGGGGTCATGGAGCATTATTATGACAAGGGCCATGGTGCATTCTGATATAAGATATTACTTATGAAGGGACTGTAAACCTGGCTACATATGAACTGAATTAGGAAAGATAACAGAGTCTCAGATTTAGAAAACACTCTTATGCTTGCTTAAGGGGGAAGGAGAGGTGGGGAGACACACAAAACCAGAGTTTGATATTAACACAGGTACCGTTCCATAATGCAAATACAGAAGAGACAAGCCCGACTCCTTCCTCAGTGAATGGGACTCAACACCCCTATTCCCCACAGAGAAATATATCTGACTAGTAAGGATCTTAAAACCTATGTATTGATATGTCTCCATAAGGGAACCAAGTGTGTCTAGAATGACATAAACACGGCAGTGAGAATCAGCTCAAACCCACTATAAAAAGGAATTTCAAAACAAAACAAAGAAACAGTGAAATTCTTACACAACACCTTCAGGGGTTCTGATGAAACTTGGAATGACCCTATCTACAACAACAGCTGGATGTGGCATAAGGCTGTTCACTTGGGACTGAGAGGATTGGTGAGATTGGGTGAGAAAATGCAGATGATTTAAAGCAATAATGCCTGCCACTGATTCCATGGTTCCCAACTCTCCAGGTAGAAGGGAATATCACTACAGTTATAACATGTATGGGAAACCTAGAGAATGGACACCCTTTGATGGTGAAAAGTTTCTAAAACTCTACTAATTTTTTTCTCTCCATGTGCTGCAGCTTGACATTCCAACTGCTTTAATATCAATCTCCAAACTTGGAGAGTCAGCCCCTATAACATCCTGGTTCGCACAGTTGGCACATTGTGCAGAGGATATAAGGGAAGAGGGAGAACCAATGAGAGAGTAGCTGTAGGCATTTGGACGGCCACATGTCACTCTAATTTCCCATCATGAAGAAGAATTAACCAAACTCTCAGCCTGCCCCACCCCCATAACTAGTATAGGTCCTGAAGCAAAATTGTGGGTTTAAGGTCAGCTCACAAAAACACAAGTTGAAAAATGGAGCTCAGGGGCAGAGCAATTCACTAACTTGCAGAGTTATACAGGACTACTCTCTTCGAAAAATCTGCTGAGGAAAAGCCATGAGGCGGACTTGAAAATGAGGGAGATTTGCACGAAACAGATTTCCAGAAGTACATTGGAATCGCCTTTAAACACAGGAAAAGCATCACAACTTCGACAATTAGGGAATTGTCCATAAAGGGCACATGCGTTTTCTCCTGAATATATTCAGGAGAAAACGCATACACCCATTTTAGCCAACCAAGCAACCGCACAATGCAAATCTGCACTACAAAGAAGTATCACTTCCCACCAGTCAAAAGGGATATCCGTAAAATGTGTAAAAATCAGAAAGGCAAGAGGGGCTCTAGAGAACAGGGAGCCTTGTTATGCTGATGGGTGGGATGCAGATTGCCAACAGCCACTCTGGAGGAGTGCATTGTGTTCCCTAAAATAATTAAACAACAGAGCTTCACAACCAAAGGCACTTCCAGTCATGGGAATATACCTTGGGGAAATTGAAAATCAATAAGACACAGCCAACCCAAAATATAGGGCAGCACTGCTTACAAGAACCTCGACTTCGGGACACCCTAAATATCCCAGTAAAGACAAAAATAGTAAAGAAATTGTGGTACATACGTACGATGGAATATCCCTCAGCCATGAAATCAATGTGATAAGGCAAGTAGCAGCATAATGAGTGGATTCATGTACGATGATTCTAACTGAAATAAGTCACACAGAAAAAGAAACTTATCATAAGATATCACTTATGAAGGTCTTGTAAACATGTCTACACATGAACTGAATTAGGAAAGAGAAGAGTCTCACATTTAGAAAACACTCTTATGCCTGCTCAAGAGGAAAGGAGAGGTGGGGTGATGCATAAAACCAGAGTTTGATATTAGCACAGGTACGGTTGCATAATCCAAATACAAAATAGACAAGACCTACTCTTTCCTCACTGAACGGGGCTCAACACCCCTATTCCCCGCAGAGTAGTATATCTGACTAGTAAGAATCTTAAAACCTATGTATTGATATGTCTCCATAAGGTAATTAAGTATGTCTAGAATGACATAAACACGGAAGAGAGAATCAGCTCAAACCCACTATAAAAATGAATTTCAAAACAAAACAAATAAACAGTGAAATTCTTACACAATACCTTCAGGGGTTCTGATGAAACTTAGAATGACCCTATCTACAACGACAGCTGGATGTGGCATAAGGCTGGTCACTTGGGACTGAGAGGATTGGTGAGATTGGGTGAGAAAATGCAGACCGTTTAAAGCAATAATACCTGGCACCCATTCCATGGGTCCCAACTCTCCAGGTAGAAGGGAATATCACTACAGTTATAACATGTATGGGAAACCTAGAGAATGGACACCATCTGATGGTGAAAGGTTTCTAAAACTCTACTAATTTTTTTATCTCCTTGTGCACCAGTTTGACATTCCAACTGCTTTAGTATCAATCTCCCAAATTGGAGAGTCAGCACCTATAACCTCCTGGTTCGCACAGTTGGCACATAGTGTAGAGGATATAAGGGAAGAGGGAGAAACAATTAGAGAGTAGCTGTAGACATTTGGATGGCCACATGTCACTCTAAATTCCCGTCACGAAGAAGAATTAACAAACTCTGAGCCAGCCCCCCCAATGGAACCAGTATAGGTCCTGAAGCAAAATTGTGGATTGGCAGTCAGCTCAAAAAAACGCGAGTTGAAAAATGGAGCTCAGGGGCACAGCAATTCACTAACTTGCAGAGTTATAAAGGACTACTCTCTTCCAAAAATCTGTTGAGAGAAAGCCATGAGGCGGACTTGAAAATGAGGCAGAAGGGCACGAAACAGATTTCCAGAAGTACATTGGAATCGCCTTTAAACACAGGAAAAGCATCACAACTTCGACAATTATGGAATTATCCATAAAGGGCACATGCGTTTTCTCCTGAATATATTCAGGAGAAAACGCATACGCCAATTTTGGCCAACCAAGCAACCGCACAATGCAAATCTGCACTACAAAGAAGTATCACTTCCAACTGGTCAAAAGGGATATCCGTAAAATGTGTAAAAGCAAGAAAGGCAAGACAGGATCTGTAGAACAGTGAGCCTTGTTATACGGATGGGTGGGATGTAAATTGCCAACAGCCACTCTGGAGGTGTGCATTGTGTTCCCAAAAAGAAGTAAACAACAGTGCTTCACAACCTAAGGCACGTCCAGTCACGGGAATATACTTTGGGAAAATTGAAAATCAATAAGACACAGCCACCCCAAAATTTATGGCAGCACTGCTTACAAGAACCTCGACTTCGGGACACCTTATAAATACCAGGAAAGACAAAAATGGTAAAGAAATTGTGGTACATACGTATGATGGAATATCCCTCAGCCATGAAGTCAATGTCATAAGGCCAGTAGCAGCATAATGACGGGATTCATGTACGATGATTCTAACTGAGATAAGTCACACAGAAAAATAAACTTATCATAAGATATCACTTATGAAGGGTATATAAACATGGCTACACATGGAATGAATTAGGAAAAGGAACAGAGTCTCATATTTAGAAAACACTCTTATGCATGCTTAAGGGGAAAGCAGAGGTGGGGTGATGAATAAACCCAGAGTTTGATATTAGCACAGGTACGGTTCCATAATCCAAATACAGAATAGACAAGACCTACTACTTCCTCTGTGAACGGGACTCAAAACCCCATATTTCCTGCAGAAGAATATATCTTACTAGTAAGAATCTTAAAACTTATGTATTGATATGTCTCCGTAAGGGAATCAAGTGTGTCTAGACTGGCATAAACATGGCAGCGAGAATCAGCTCAAACCCACTAGAAAAGGAAATTCAAAAACAAAACAAAAAACAGGGAAATTCTTTACAATTCCTTCAGGGTCTCTGATGAAACCTGGAATGACCCTATCTACAACGACACCGGGATGTGGCATAAGGCTGGACACTTGGGACTGAGAGGTTTGGTGAGAGAGGTTGAGCAAATGCAGACCCTTTAAAACAATAATAAGTGGCACCCATTCCATGGGTCTCAACTCTCCAGGTTGAAGGAACTATTACTACAGCTAAAACATGTACGGAAATCCTAGAGAACGGACACACTGTGAATACGAAAGGTTTCTAAACCTCAAAGAATAGTCCCTCTCCTGGTGCTCCGGTTTCACTTTACAACTGCTTTATTGTCAGTCTTCCAACTTGAAGAGACAGCCACTTTAACATGCTGGTTCGAACAGGTTGCCAATTTGGCAGAGGATGAAAGGGAAGAGGAAGAACCAATGAGAGAGTAGCTGTTAGGGATTTGGACGGGCACATGTCACTCTAATTTCCCGGCAGGAAGAAGAATTAACAAAAGTCTCAGCCACCCACCGGGAACCAGTATAGGTACTGAACCAAAATTTTGGACTTGCGTTCAGCTCACAAAAAACGAGTTGAAAAATGCAGCTCAGGGGCACAGCAATTTAAAAACTGGCAGAGTAATAAAGGACAACTATCGTCCAAAAATCTGTTGAGGGAAGGAAACGAGGCGGATTTGAATGGCAGGCAGAATAGCAGGAAACAGATTTCAAGAGGTACGTTGGAATCGCATTTAAAGCACAGGAACAGGGGCAAAACTTTGACAATAATGCACTTGGCCAAAAAGGGCGTATGCGTTTTCTCCTGAATATATTCAGGAGAAAACGCATACGCCCTTCTTGGCCAAGCAAGTAAGCGGGCAATGTAAATCTGCACTACAAAGAAGTATCACTTCCCACTGGTCAAAAGGGACAGCAACAAAATGTGTAAAATCCAGAAACGCAAGACAGGCCCTGGAGAACAGGGAGCCTTGTTATGGTGTTGGGCGAGATAAAAACTGTCAACTGCTTCTCTGGAGGAATGCATTGTGTGGCCTAAAACAAGTAAAAAACAGAGCTACAGAGCCAAGGGCACTTCCAGTCTAGGGAATATACCTTGGGAAAACTGAAAATCAATAAGAAAGATCCACCTCAAAATTTAGGGCTGCACTGCTTACAAGAACCTCAACTTGGGTACACATTAAATATCCCAGGAAATATAAAAATGGTTCAAAATATTGTGGTACTTACGTACGACGGAATATCCCTCAACCATGAAATAAAAGTCATAAGACCAGTAGCAGCAAAATGAGTGGATTCAGGTACGATGATTCTAAGTGAAATAAGTCACACAGAAAAAGAAACTTATCATAAGATATCACTTATGAAGATCCTGTAAACATGGCTACACTTGAACTGAGTTAGGAAAGAGAACAGTGTCTCACATTTATAAAACACTCTTATGCCTGCTTAAGGGGGAAGGAGAGGTGGGGTGATGCATAAAACCAGAGTTTGATATAAGCACACGTACCGTTCCAAAAACCAACTATGGAATAGACAAGACCTACACCTTCCTCAGTGAAAGGGACTCAAAACCCCACATTTCCCGCAGAGGAATATATTTGACTACAAAGAATCTTAAAACCTATGTATTGATATGTCTCCGTAAGGGAATCAAGTGTGTCTAGACTGGCATAAACATGGCAGCGGGAATCAGCTGAAACCCACTATAAAAAAGAATATCAAAAACAAAACAAAAAAACTGGGAAATTCTTTACAATTCCTTCAGGGTCTCTGATGAAACCTGGAATGACCCTATCTACAATGACAGCTGGATGTGGCATAAGGAGGGACACTTGGGACTGAGAGGATTGGTGAGATTGGGTGAGCAAATGCAGACCCTTTAAAGCACAAAGGCCTGGCACCCATTCTATGGGTCCCAACTCTCCAGGTTGAAGGGAATATTACTACAGCTATAACATGTACGGGAAACCTAGAGAACGGACACACTGTGAATACGAAAGGATTCTAAAACTCAACGAATAGTCCCTCTCCTGGTGCTCCGGTTTGACTTTCCATCTGCTTTACTATCAACCTCCCAACTTGGAGAGACAGCCCCTTTAACCTCCTGGTTCGCACAGGTTGCCAATTTGGCAGAGGATGAATGGGAAGCAGGAGAACCAATGAGAGGGTAGCTGTTAGGTATTTGGACGGGCACATATCACTGTAATTTCCCGGCAGGAAGAAGAATTAACCAAAGTCTCAGCCCCCAAATGGGAAACAGCATATGTCCTGAACCAAAATTTTGGACTTGCGGTCAGCTCACAAAAAAAGAGTTGAAAAATGGAGCTCAGGGGCACAGCAATTCACAAACTGGCCGAGTAATAAAGGACAACTATCGTCCAAAAATCTGTTGAGGGAAGGCAACGAGGCGGACGTGAAAGCGAGGCAGAATAGCAGGAAACAGATTTCAAGAGGTACTTTGGAATCGCCTTTAAAGCACAGGAAGAGGGGCACAACTTCGAAAATGATGCACTTGGCCAAAAAGGGCGTATGCGTTTTCTCCTGAATATATTCAGGAGAAAACGCATACGCCCTTTTTGGCCAAGCAAGCAAGCGGGCAATGCAAATCTGCACTACAAAGAAGTATCACTTCCCACCGGTCAAAAGGGACATCCAGAAAATGTGTAAAAACCAGAAAGGCAAGACAGGCCCTGGATAACAGGGAGCCTTGTTATGCTGATGGGAGGAATGTAAATTGCCAACTGCCTCTCTGGAGGAGTGCATTGTGTTCCCTAAAACAAGTAAACAACAGAGCTACAGAGCCAAGGGCACTTCCAGTCTAGGGAATATACCTTGGGAAAACTGAAAATCAATAAGACGGAGCCACCCCAAAATTTAGGGCTGCACTGCTTACAAGGACCTCAACTTGGGTACACATTAATTATCCCAGGAAATATAAAAATGGTTCAAAAAATTGTGGTACTTACGTACGATGGAATATCCCTCAGCCATGAAATCAATGTCATAAGACCAGTAGCAGCAAAATGGGTGGATTCAGGTACGATGATTCTAAGTGAAATGAGTCACACAGAAAAAGAAACTTATCATAAGATATCACTTATGAAGATCCTGTAAACATGGCTACACTTGAACTGAGTTAGGAAAGAGAAGAGTGTCTCACATTTAGAAAACACTCTTATGCCTGCTTAAGGGGGAAGGAGAGGTGGGGTGATGCATAAAACCAGAGTTTGATATAAGCACAGGTACCGTTCCAAAAACCAACTATGGAATAGACAAGACCTACACCTTCCTCAGTGAAAGGGACTCAAAACCCCATATTTCCCGCAGAGGAATATATCTGACTAGTAAGAATCTTAAAACCTATGTATTGATATGTCTCCGTAAGGGAATCAAGTGTGTCTAGACTGGCATAAACATGGCAGCGAGAATCAGCTCAAACCCACTATAAAAAGGAATTTCAAAAACAAAACAAAAAAACTGGAAATTCTTTACAATTCCTTCAGGGTCTCTAATGAAACCTGGAATGACCCTATCTGCCATGACAGCTGGATGTGGCATAAGGAGGGACACTTGGGACTGAGACGATTGGTGAGATTGGGTGAGCAAATGCAGACCCTTTAAAGCACAAATGCCTGGCACCCATTCCATGGGTCCCAACTCTCCATGTTGAAGGGAATATTACTACAGCTATAACATGTACGGGAAACCTAGAGAACGGACACACTGTGAAAACGAAAGGTTTCTAAAACTCAACGAATAGTCCCTCTCCTGGTGCTCCGGTTTGACTTTCCATCTGCTTTACTATCAACCTCCCTACTTGGAGAGACAGCCTCTTTAACCTCCTGGTTCGCACAGTTTCCAATTTGGCAGAGGATGAAAGGGAAGAGGGAGAACCAATGAGAGAGTAGCTGTTAGGCACTTGGACGGGCACATATCACTCTAACTTCCTGGCAGGAAGAAGAATTAACCAAAGTCTCAGCCTCCCTCCGGGAACCAGCATAGGTCCTGAACCAAAATGTTGGACTTGCGGTCAGCTCACCAAAAAGGAGTTGAAAAATGGAGCTCAGGGGCACAGCAATTCACAAACTGGCCGAGTAATACAGGACAACTATCGTCCAAAAATCTGTTGAGGGAAGGCAACGAGGCGGACTTGAAAGCGAGGCAGAATAGCAGGAAACAGATTTCAAGAGGTACGTTGGAATCGCCTTTAAAGCACAGGAAGAGGGGCACAACTTTTACAATGATGCACTTGGCCAAAAAGGGCGTATGCGTTTTCTCCTGAATATATTCAGGAGAAAACGCATACGCCCTTTTTGGCCAAGCAATCAAGCGGGCAATGCAAATCTGCACTACAAAGAAGAATCACTTCCCACCGGTCAAAAGAGACATCCACAAAATGTGTAAAAACCAGAAAGGCAAGACAGACCCTGGAGAACAGGGAGCCTTGTTATGCTGAAGGGCGGGATGTAAATTGACAACTGCCTCTCTGGAGGAGTGCATTGTGTTCCCTAAAACAAGTAAACAACAGAGCTACAGAGCCAAGGGCACTTCCAGTCTAGGGAATATACCTTAGGAAAACTGAAAATCATTAAGACAGAGCCACCCCAAAATTTAGGGCTGCACTGCTTACAAGGACCTCAACTTGGGTACAACTTAATTATCCCAGGAAATATAAAAATGGCTCAAAAAATTGTGGTACTTTCGTACGATGGAATATCCCTCAGCCATGAAATCAATGTCATGAGACCAGTAGCAGCAAAATGGGTGGATTCTGGTACGATGATTCTAAGTGAAATAAGTCACACAGAAAAAGAAAGTTATCATAAGATATCACTTATGAAGATCCTGTAAACATGGCTACACTTGAACTGAGTTAGGAAAGAGAACAGTGTCTCACATTTAGAAAAAACTCTTATGCCTGCTTAAGGGGGAAGGAGAGGTGGGGTGATGCATAAAACCAGAGTTTGGTATAAGCACAGGTACCGTTCCAAAAACCAACTATGGAATAGACAAGACCTACACCTTCCTCAGTGAAAGGGACTCAAAACCCCATATTTCCCACAGAGGAATATATCTGACTAGTAAGAAACTTAAAACCTATGTATTGATATGTCTCCGTAAGAGAATCATCTGTGTCTACACTGGCATAAACAGGGCAGCGAGAATCAGCTCAAACCCACTATAAAAAGGAATTTCAAAAACAAAACAAAAAACTGGGAAATTCTTAACAATTCCTTCAGGGTCTCTAATGAAACCTGGAAAGACCCTATCTACAACTATAGCTGGATGTGGCATAAGGCTGGACACTTGGGACTGAGAGGATTGGTGAGATTGGGTGAGCAAATGCAGACCCTTTAAAGCACAAATGCCTGGCACCCATTCCATGGGTCCCAAATCTCCAGGTTGAAAGGAATATTACTACAGCTAAACATGTACGGGAAACATAGAGAACGAACAGACTGTGAATACGAAAATTTTCTAAAACTCACGAATATTCCCTACCCTGGTGCTCCAGTTTGACTTTCCATCTGCTTTACTATCAATCTCCCAAATTGGAAAGACAGCCCCTTTAACCTCCTGGTTCGCATAGGTTTCCAATTTGGCAGAGGATGAAAGGGAAGAGGGAGAACCAATGAGAGAGTAGCTCTTAGGCATTTGGATGGGCACATATCACTCTAACATCCCGGCAGGAAGAAGAATTAACCAAAGTCTCAGCCCCCCACCGGGAACCAGCATAGGTCATGAACCAAAATTTTGGACTTGCGGTCACCTCACAAAAAACGAGTTGATAAATGGAGCTCAGGGGCACAGCAATTCACAAACTGGCCGAGTAATAAAGGACAACTATCGTCCAAAAATCTGTTGAGGGAAGGCAACGAGGTGGACTTGAAAGCGAGGCAGAATAGCAGGAAACAGATTTCAAGAGGTACGTTGGAATCGCCTTTAAAGCACAGGAAGAGGGGCACAACTTCGACAATGATGCACTTGGCCAAAAAGTGCGTATGCGTTTTCTCCTGAATATATTCAGGAGAAAATGCATACGCCCTTTTTGGCCAAGCAAGCAAGCGGGCAATGCAAATCTGCACTACAAAGAAGTATCACTTCCCACCGGTCAAAAGGGACATCCACAAAATGTGTAAGAACAAGAAAGGCAAGACAGGCCCTGGAGAACAGGGAGCCTTGTTATGCTGATGGGCGGGATGTAAATTGCCAACTGCCTCTCTGGAGGAGTGCATTCTGTTCCCTAAAACAAGTAAAGAACAGAGCTACAGAGGCAAGGGCACTACCAGTCTAGGGAATATACCTTGGGAAAACTGAAAATCAATAAGACAGAGCCACCCCAAAATTTAGGGCTGCACTGCATACAAGGACCTCAACTTGGATACACCTTAAGTATCCCAGAAAATATAAACATGGTTCAAAAAATTGTGGTACTTACGTACGATGGAATATCCCTCAGCCATGAAATCAATGTCATAAGACCAGTAGCAGCAAAATGGGTGGATTCAGGTACGATGATTCTAAGTGAAATAAGTCACACAGAAAAAGAAACTTATCATAAGATATCACTTATGAAGATCCTGTAAACATGGCTACACTTGAACTGAGTTAGGAAAGAGAACAGTGTCTCACATTTAGAAAACACTCTTATACCTGCTTAAGGGGGAAGGAGAGGTGGGGTGATGCATAAAACCAGAGTTTGATATAAGCACAGGTACCGTTCCAAGAACCAACTATGGAATAGACAAGACCTACACCGTCCTCAGCGAAAGGGACTCAAAACCCCATATTTCCCGCAGAGGAAAATATCTGACTAGTAAGAATCTTAAAACCTATGTATTGATATGTCTCCATAAGGGAATCAAGTGTGTCTAGACTGGCATAAACATGGCAGCGAGAATCAGCTCAAACCCACTATAAAAAGGAATTTCAAAAACAAAACAAAAAAACTGGGAAATTCTTTACAATTCCTTCAGGGTCTCTGATGAAGGCTGGAATGACCCTATCTACAACGACAGCTGGATGTGGCATAAGGAGGGACACTTGGGACTGAGACGATTGGTGAGATTGGGTGAGCAAATGCAGACCCTTTAAAGCAATAATGCATGGCACCCATTCCATGGGTCCGAACTCTCCAGGTTGAAGGGAATATTACTACAGCTATAACATGTGCGGGAAACCTAGAGAACGGACACACTGTGAATACGAAAGGTTTCTAAAACTCAACGAATAGTCCCTCTCCTGGTGCTCCGGTTTGACTTTCCGTCTGCTTTACTATCAACCTCCCAACTTGGAGAGACAGCCCCTTTAACCTCTTGGTTCGCACAGGTTGCCAATTTGGCAGAGGATGAAAGGGAAGAGGGAGAACCAATGAGAGAGTAGCTGTTAGGCATTTGGATGGGCACATATCACTGTAATTTCCCGGCAGGAAGAAGAATTAACCAAATTCTCAGCCACCCACCGGGAACCAGTATAGGTCCTGAACCAAAATTTTGGACTTGCGGTCAGCTCACCAAAAACGAGTTGAAAAATGGAGCTCAGGGGCACAGCAATTCACAAACTGGCCGAGTAATAAAGGACAACTATCGTCCAAAAATCTGTTGAGGGAAGGCAACGAGGCGGACTTGAAAGCGAGGCAGAATAGCAGGAAACAGATTTCAAGAGGTACGTTGGAATCGCCTTTAAAGCACAGGAAGAGGGGCACAACTTCGACAATGATGCACTTGGCCAAAAAGGGCGTATGCGTTTTCTCCTGAATATATTCAGGAGAAAACGCATACGCCCTTTTTGGCCAAGCAAGCAAGCGGGCAATGCAAATCTGCACTACAAAGAAGTATCACTTCCCACCGGTCAAAAGGGACATCCACAAAATGTGTAAGAACAAGAAAGGCAAGACAGGCCCTGGAGAACAGGGAGCCTTGTTATGCTGATGGGCGGGATGTAAATTGCCAACTGCCTCTCTGGAGGAGTGCATTCTGTTCCCTAAAACAAGTAAAGAACAGAGCTACAGAGCCAAGGGCACTACCAGTCTAGGGAATATACCTTGGGAAAACTGAAAATCAATAAGACAGAGCCACCCCAAAATTTAGGGCTGCACTGCATACAAGGACCTCAACTTGGATACACCTTAAGTATCCCAGAAAATATAAACATGGTTCAAAAAATTGTGGTACTTACGTACGATGGAATATCCCTCAGCCATGAAATCAATGTCATAAGACCAGTAGCAGCAAAATGGGTGGATTCAGGTACGATGATTCTAAGTGAAATAAGTCACACAGAAAAAGAAACTTATCATAAGATATCACTTATGAAGATCCTGTAAACATGGCTACACTTGAACTGAGTTAGGAAAGAGAACAGTGTCTCACATTTAGAAAACACTCTTATACCTGCTTAAGGGGGAAGGAGAGGTGGGGTGATGCATAAAACCAGAGTTTGATATAAGCACAGGTACCGTTCCAAAAACCAACTATGGAATAGACAAGACCTACACCGTCCTCAGCGAAAGGGACTCAAAATCCCATATTTCCCGCAGAGGAAAATATCTGACTAGTAAGAATCTTAAAACCTATGTATTGATATGTCTCCGTAAGGGAATCAAGTGTGTCTAGACTGGCATAAACATGGCAGCGAGAATCAGCTCAAACCCACTATAAAAAGGAATTTCAAAAACAAAACAAAAAAACTGGGAAATTCTTTACAATTCCTTCAGGGTCTCTGATGAAAGCTGGAATGACCCTATCTACAACGACAGCTGGATGTGGCATAAGGAGGGACACTTGGGACTGAGACGATTGGTGAGATTGGGTGAGCAAATGCAGACCCTTTAAAGCAATAATGCATGGCACCCATTCCATGGGTCCGAACTCTCCAGGTTGAAGGGAATATTACTACAGCTATAACATGTGCGGGAAACCTAGAGAACGGACACACTGTGAATACGAAAGGTTTCTAAAACTCAACGAATAGTCCCTCTCCTGGTGCTCCGGTTTGACTTTCCGTCTGCTTTACTATCAACCTCCCAACTTGGAGAGACAGCCCCTTTAACCTCTTGGTTCGCACAGGTTGCCAATTTGGCAGAGGATGAAAGGGAAGAGGGAGAACCAATGAGAGAGTAGCTGTTAGGCATTTGGACGGGCACATATCACTGTAATTTCCCGGCAGGAAGAAGAATTAACCAAATTCTCAGCCACCCACCGGGAACCAGTATAGGTCCTGAACCAAAATTTTGGACTTGCGGTCAGCTCACCAAAAACGAGTTGAAAAATGGAGCTCAGGGACACAGCAATTCACAAACTGGCCGAATAAGAAAGGACAACTATCGTCCAAAAATCTATGACGGAAGGCAACGAGGTGGACTTGAAAGCGAGGCAGAATAGCAGGAAACAGATTTCAAGAGGTACGTTGGAATCGCCTTTAAAGCACAGGAAGAGGGGCACAACTTCGACAATGATGCACTTGGCCAAAAAGGGCGTATGCGTTTTCTCCTGAATATATTCAGGAGAAAACGCATACGCCCTTTTTGGCCAAGCAAGCAAGCGGGCAATGCAAATCTGCACTACAAAGAAGTATCATTTCCCACCGGTCAAAAGGGACATCCACAAAATGTGTAAGAACAAGAAAGGCAAGACAGGCCCTGGAGAACAGGGAGCCTTGTTATGCTGATGGGCGGGATGTAATTTGCCAACCTCCTCTCTGGAGGAGTGCATTCTGTTCCCTAAAACAAGTAAAGAACAGAGCTACAGAACCAAGGGCACTACCAGTCTAGGGAATATACCTTGGGAAAACTGAAAATCAATAAGACAGAGCCACCCCAAAATTTAGGGCTGCACTGCATACAAGGACCTCAACTTGGATACACCTTAAGTATCCCAGAAAATATAAACATGGTTCAAAAAATTGTGGTACTTACGTACGATGGAATATCCCTCAGCCATGAAATCAATGTCATAAGACCAGTAGAAGCAAAATGGGTGGATTCAGGTACGATGATTCTAAGTGAAATAAGTCACACAGAAAAAGAAACTTATCATAAGATATCACTTATGAAGATCCTGTAAACATGGCTACACTTGAACTGAGTTAGGAAAGAGAACAGTGTCTCACATTTAGAAAACACTCTTATACCTGCTTAAGGGGGAAGGAGGGGTGGGGTGATGCATAAAACCAGAGTTTGATATAAGCACAGGTACCGTACCAAAAACCAACTATGGAATAAACAGGACCTACACCGTCCTCAGTGAAAGGGACTCAAAACCCCATATTTCCCGCAGAGGAAAATATCTGACTAGTAAGAATCTTAAAACCTATGTATTGATATGTCTCCGTAAGGGAATCAAGTGTGTCTAGACTGGCATAAACATGGCAGCGAGAATCAGCTCAAACCCACTATAAAAAGGAATTTCAAAAACAAAACAAAAAAACTGGGAAATTCTTTACAATTCCTTCAGGGTCTCTGATGAAAGCTGGAATGACCCTATCTACAACGACAGCTGGATGTGGCATAAGGAGGGACACTTGGGACTGAGACGATTGGTGAGATTGGGTGAGCAAATGCAGTCCCTTTAAAGCAATAATGCATGGCACCCATTCCATGGGTCCGAACTCTCCAGGTTGAAGGGAATATTACTACAGCTATAACATGTGCGGGAAACCTAGAGAACGGACACACTGTGAATATGAAAGGTTTCTAAAACTCAACGAATAGCCCCTCTCCTGGTGCTCTGGTTTGACTTTCCGTCTGCTTTACTATCAACCTCCCAACTTGGAGAGACAGCCCCTTTAACCTCTTGGTTCGCACAGGTTGCCAATTTGGCAGAGGATGAAAGGGAAGAGGGAGAACCAATGAGAGAGTAGCTGTTAGGCATTTGGACGGGCACATATCACTGTAATTTCCCGGCAGGAAGAAGAATTAACCAAATTCTCAGCCACCCACCGGGAACCAGTATAGGTCCTGAACCAAAATTTTGGACTTGAGGTCAGCTCACCAAAAACGAGTTGAAAAATGGAGCTCAGGGGCACAGCAATTCACAAACTGGCCGAGTAATAAAGGACACCTATCGTCCAAAAATCTGTTGAGGGAAGGCAACGAGGCGGACTTGAAAGCGAGGCAGAATAGGAGGAAACAGATTTCAAGAGGTACGTTGGAATCGCCTTTAAAGCACAGGAAGAGGGGCACAACTTCGACAATGACGCACTTGGCCAAAAAGGGCGTATGCGTTTTCTCCTGAATATATTCAGGAGAAAACACATACGCCCTTTTTGGCCAAGCAAGCAAGCGGGCAATGCAAATCTGCACTACAAAGAAGTATCACTTCCCACCGGTCAAAAGGGACATCCACAAAATGTGTAAGAACAAGAAACGCAAGACAGGCCCTGGAGAACAGGGAGCCTTCTTATGCTGATGGGCGGGATGTAAATTGCCAACTGCCTCTCTGGAGGAGTGCATTCTGTTCCCTAAAACAAGTAAAGAACAGAGCTACAGAGCCAAGGGCACTACCAGTCTAGGGAATATACCTTGGGAAAACTGAAAATCAATAAGACAGAGCCACCCCAAAATTTAGGGCTGCACTGCATACAAGGACCTCAACTTGGATACACCTTAAGTATCACAGAAAATATAAACATGGTTCAAAAAATTGTGGTACTTACGTACGATGGAATATCCCTCAGCCATGAAATCAATGTCATAAGACCAGTAGCAGCAAAATGGGTGGATTCAGGTACGATGATTCTAAGTGAAATAAGTCACACAGAAAAAGAAACTTATCATAAGATATCACTTATGAAGATCCTGTAAACATGGCTACACTTGAACTGAGTTAGGAAAGAGAACAGTGTCTCACATTTAGAAAACACTCTTATACCTGCTTAAGGGGGAAGGAGAGGTGGGGTGATGCATAAAACCAGAGTTTGATATAAGCACAGGTACCGTTCCAAAAACCAACTATGGAATAGACAAGACCTACACCTTCCTCAGTGATAGGGACTCAAAACCCCATATTTCCCGCAGAGGAAAATATCTGACTAGTAAGAATCTTAAAACCTATGTATTGATATGTCTCCTTAAGGGAATCAAGTGTGTCTAGACTGGCATAAACATGGCAGCGAGAATCAGCTCAAACCCACTATAAAAAGGAATTTCAAAAACAAAACAAAAAAAACTGGGAAATTCTTTACAATTCCTTCAGAGTCTCTGATGAAAGCTGGAATGACCCTATCTACAACGACAGCTGGATGTGGCATAAGGAGGGACACTTGGGACTGAGACGATTGGTGAGATTGGGTGAGCAAATGCAGACCCTTTAAAGCAATAATGCATGGCACCCATTCCATGGGTCCGAACTCTCCAGGTTGAAGGGAATATTACTACAGCTATAACATGTGCGGGAAACCTAGAGAACGGACACACTGTGAATACGAAAGGTTTCTAAAACTCAACGAATAGTCCCTCTCCTGGTGCTCCGGTTTGACTTTCCATCTGCTTTACTATCAACCTCCCAACTTGGAGAGACAGCCCCTTTAACCTCTTGGTTCGCACAGGTTGCCAATTTGGCAGAGGATGAAAGGGAAGAGGGAGAACCAATGAGAGAGTAGCTGTTAGGCATTTGGACGGGCACATATCACTGTAATTTCCCGGCAGGAAGAAGAATTAACCAAATTCTCAGCCACCCACCGGGAACCAGTATAGGTCCTGAACCAAAATTTTGGACTTGCGGTCAGCTCACCAAAAACGAGTTGAAAAATGGAGCTCAGGGGCACAGCAATTCACAAACTGGCCGAGTAATAAAGGACAACTATCGTCCAAAAATCTGTTGAGGGAAGGCAACGAGGCGGACTTGAAAGTGAGGCAGAATAGCAGGAAACAGATTTCAAGAGGTACGTTGGAATCGCCTTTAAAGCACAGGAAGAGGGGCACAACTTCGACAATGACGCACTTGGCCAAAAAGGGCGTATGCGTTTTCTCCTGAATATATTCAGGAGAAAACGCATACGCCCTTTTTGGCCAAGAAAGCAAGCGGGCAATGCAAATCTGCACTACAAAGAAGTATCACTTCCCACCGGTCAAAAGGGACATCCACAAAATGTGTAAGAACAAGAAAGGCAAGACAGGACCTGGAGAACAGGGAGCCTTGTTATGCTGATGGGCGGGATGTAAATTGCCAACTGCCTCTCTGGAGGAGTGCATTCTGTTCCCTAAAACAAGTAAAGAACAGAGCTACAGAGCCAAGGGCACTACCAGTCTAGGGAATATACCTTGGGAAAACTGAAAATCAATAAGACAGAGCCACCCCAAAATTTAGGGCTGCACTGCATACAAGGACCTCAACTTGGATACACCTTAAGTATCCCAGAAAATATAAACATGGTTCAAAAAATTGTGGTACTTACGTACGATGGAATATCCCTCAGCCATGAAATCAATGTCATAAGACCAGTAGCAGCAAAATGGGTGGATTCAGGTACGATGATTCTAAGTGAAATAAGTCACACAGAAAAAGAAACTTATCATAAGATATCACTTATGAAGATCCTGTAAACATGGCTACACTTGAACTGAGTTAGGAAAGAGAACAGTGTCTCACATTTAGAAAACACTCTTATACCTGCTTAAGGGGGAAGGAGAGGTGGGGTGATGCATAAAACCAGAGTTTGATATAAGCACAGGTACCGTTCCAAAAACCAACTATGGAATAGACAAGACCTACACCGTCCTCAGTGAAAGGGACTCAAAACCCCATATTTCCCGCAGAGGAAAATATCTGACTAGTAAGAATCTTAAAACCTATGTATTGATATGTCTCCGTAAGGGAATCAAGTGTGTCTAGACTGGCATAAACATGGCAGCGAGAATCAGCTCAAACCCACTATAAAAAGGAATTTCAAAAACAAAACAAAAAACTGGGAAATTCTTTACAATTCCTTCGGGGTCTCTGATGAAAGCTGGAATGACCCTATCTACAACGACAGCTGGATGTGGCATAAGGAGGGACACTTGGGACTGAGACGATTGGTGAGATTGGGTGAGCAAATGCAGACCCTTTAAAGCAATAATGCATGGCACCCATTCCATGGGTCTGAACTCTCCAGGTTGAAGGGAATATTACTACAGCTATAACATGTGCGGGAAACCTAGAGAACGGACACACTGTGAATACTAAAGGTTTCTAAAACTCAACGAATAATCCCTCTCCTGGTGCTCCGGTTTGACTTTCCGGCTGCTTTACTATCAACCTCCCAACTTGGAGAGACAGCCCCTTTAACCTCTTGGTTCGCACAGGTTGCCAATTTGGCAGAGGATGAAAGGGAAGAGGGAGAACCAATGAGAGAGTAGCTGTTAGGCATTTGGACGGGCACATATCACTGTAATTTCCCGGCAGGAAGAAGAATTAACCAAATTCTCAGCCACCCACCGGGAACCAGTATAGGTCCTGAACCAAAATTTTGGACTTGCGGTCAGCTCACAAAAAACGAGTTTAAAAATGGAGCTCAGGGGCACAGCAATTCAAAAACTGGCCGAGTAATAAAGGACAACTATCGTCCAAAAATCTGTTGACGGAAGGCAACGAGGCGGAATTGAAAGCGAGGCAGAATAGCAGGAAACAGATTTCAAGAGGTACGTTGGAATCACCTTTAAAGCACAGGAAGAGGGGCACATCTTCGACAATGACGCACTTGGCCAAAAAGGGCGTATGTGTTTTCTCCTGAATATATTCAGGAGAAAACGCATACGCCCTTTTTGGCCAAGCAAGCAAGCGGGCAATGCAAATCTGCACTACAAAGAAGTATCACTTCCCAGCGGTCAAAAGGGACATCCACAAAATGTGTAAGAACAAGAAAGGCAAGACAGGCCCTGGAGAACAGGGAGCCTTGTTATGCTGATGGGCGGGATGTAAATTGCCAACTGCCTCTCTGGAGGAGTGCATTCTGTTCCCTAAAACAAGTAAAGAACAGAGCTACAGAGCCAAGGGCACTACCAGTCTAGGGAATATACCTTGGGAAAACTGAAAATCAATAAGACAGAGCCACCCCAAAATTTAGGGCTGCACTGCATACAAGGACCTCAACTTGGATACACCTTAAGTATCCCAGAAAATATAAACATGGTTCAAAAAATTGTGGTACTTACGTACGATGGAATATCCCTCAGCCATGAAATCAATGTCATAAGACCAGTAGCAGCAAAATGGGTGGATTCAGGTACGATGATTCTAAGTGAAATAAGTCACACAGAAAAAGAAACTTATCATAAGATATCACTTATGAAGATCCTGTAAACATGGCTACACTTGAACTGAGTTAGGAAAGAGAACAGTGTCTCACATTTAGAAAACACTCTTATACCTGCTTAAGGGGGAAGGAGAGGTGGGGTGATGCATAAAACCAGAGTTTGATATAAGCACAGGTACCGTTCCAAAAACCAACTATGGAATAGACAAGACCTACACCGTCCTCAGTGAAAGGGACTCAAAACCCCATATTTCCCGCAGAGGAAAATATCTGACTAGTAAGAATCTTAAAACCTATGTATTGATATGTCTCCGTAAGGGAATCAAGTATGTCTAGACTGGCATAAACATGGCCTCGAGAATCAGCTCAAACCCACTATAAAAAGGAATTTCAAAAACAAAACAAAAAAACTGGGAAATTCTTTACAATTCCTTCGGGGTGTCTGATGAAAGCTGGAATGACCCTATCTACAACGACAGCTGGATGTGTCATAAGGAGGGACACTTGGGACTGAGACGATTGGTGAGATTGGGTGAGCAAATGCAGACCCTTTAAAGCAATAATGCATGGCACCCATTCCATGGGTCCGAACTCTCCAGGTTGAAGGGAATATTACTACAGCTATAACATGTGCGGGAAACCTAGAGAACGGACACACTGTGAATACGAAAGGTTTCTAAAACTCAACGAATAGTCCCTCTCCTGGTGCTCCGGTTTGACTTTCCGTCTGCTTTACTATCAACCTCCCAACTTGGAGAGACAGCCCCTTTAACCTCTTGGTTCGCACAGGTTGCCAATTTGGCAGAGGATGAAAGGGAAGAGGGAGAACCAATGAGAGAGTAGCTGTTAGGCATTTGGAGGGGCACATATCACTGTAATTTCCCGGCAGGAAGAAGAATTAACCAAATTCTCAGCCACCCACCGGGAACCAGTATAGGTCCTGAACCAAAATTTTGGACTTGTGGTCAGCTCACCAAAAACGAGTTGAAAAATGGAGCTCAGGGGCACAGCAATTCACAAACTGGCCGAGTAATAAAGGACAACTATCGTCCAAAAATCTGTTGAGGGAAGGCAACGAGGCGGACTTGAAAGTGAGGCAGAATAGCAGGAAACAGATTTCAAGAGGTACGTTGGAATCGCCTTTAAAGCACAGGAAGAGGGGCACAACTTCGACAATGACGCACTTGGCCAAAAAGGGCGTATGCGTTTTCTCCTGAATATATTCAGGAGAAAACGCATACGCCCTTTTTGGCCAAGCAAGCAAGCGGGCAATGCAAATCTGCACTACAAAGAAGTATCACATCCCACCGGTCAAAAGGGACATCCACAAAATGTGTAAGAACAAGAAAGGCAAGACAGGCCCTGAAGAACAGGGAGCCTTGTTATGCTGATGGGCGGGATGTAAATTGCCAACTGCCTCTCTGGAGGAGTGCATTCTGTTCCCTAAAACAAGTAAAGAACAGAGCTACAGAGCCAAGGGCACTACCAGTCTAGGGAATATACCTTGGGAAAACTGAAAATCAATAAGACAGAGCCACCCCAAAATTTAGGGCTGCACTGCATACAAGGACCTCAACTTGGATACAACTTAAGTATCCCAGAAAATATAAACATGGTTCAAAAAATTGTGGTACTTACGTACGATGGAATATCCCTCAGCCATGAAATCAATGTCATGAGACCAGTAGCAGCAAAATGGGTGGATTCTGGTACGATGATTCTAAGTGAAATAAGTCACACAGAAAAAGAAACTTATCATAAGATATCACTTATGAAGATCCTGTAAACATGGCTACACTTGAACTGAGTTAGGAAAGAGAACAGTGTCTCACATTTAGAAAACACTCTTATACCTGCTTAAGGGGGAAGGAGAGGTGGGGTGATGCATAAAACCAGAGTTTGATATAAGCACAGGTACCGTTCCAAAAACCAACTATGGAATAGACAAGACCTACACCTTCCTCAGTGAAAGGGACTGAAAACCCCATATTTCCCGCAGAGGAAAATATCTGACTAGTAAGAATCTTAAAACCTATGTATTGATATGTCTCCGTAAGGGAATCAAGTGTGTCTAGACTGGCATAAACATGGCAGCGAGAATCAGCTCAAACCCACTATAAAAAGGAATTTCAAAAACAAAACAAAAAAACTGGGAAATTCTTTACAATTCCTTCAGGGTCTCTGATGAAAGCTGGAATGACCCTATCTACAACGACAGCTGGATGTGGCATAAGGAGGGACACTTGGGACTGAGACGATTGGTGAGATTGGGTGAGCAAATGCAGACCCTTTAAAGCAATAATGCATGGCACCCATTCCATGGGTCCGAACTCTCCAGGTTGAAGGGAATATTACTACAGCTATAACATGTGTGGGAAACCTAGAGAACGGACACACTGTGAATACGAAAGGTTTCTAAAACTCAAAGAATAAACCCTCTCCTGGTGCTCCGGTTTGACTTTCCGGCTGCTTTACTATCAACCTCCCAACTTGGAGAGACAGCCCCTTTAACCTCTTGGTTCGCACAGGTTGCCAATTTGGCAGAGGATGAAAGGGAAGAGGGAGAACCAATGAGAGAGTAGCTGTTAGGCATTTGGATGGGCACATATCACTGTAATTTCCCGGCAGGAAGAAGAATTAACCAAATTCTCAGCCACCCACCGGGAACCAGTATAGGTCCGGAACCAAAATTTTGGACTTGCGCTCAGCTCTCCAAAAACGAGTTGAAAAATGGAGCTCAGGGGCACAGCAATTCACAAACTGGCCGAGTAATAAAGGACAACTATCGTCCAAAAATCTGTTGACGGAAGGCAACGAGGCGGACTTGAAAGCGAGGCAGAATAGCAGGAAACAGATTTCAAGAGGTACGTTGGAATCGCCTTTAAAGCACAGGAAGAGGGGCACAACTTCGACAATGACGCACTTGGCCAAAAAGGGCATATGCGTTTTCTCCTGAATATATTCAGGAGAAAACGCATACGCCCTTTTTGGCCAAGCAAGCAAGCGGGCAATGCAAATCTGCACTACAAAGAAGTATCACTTCCCACCGGTCAAAAGGGACATCCACAAAATGTGTAAGAACAAGAAAGGCAAGACAGGCCCTGAAGAACAGGGAGCCTTGTTATGCTGATGGGCGGGATGTAAATTGCCAACTGCCTCTCTGGAGGAGTGCATTCTGTTCCCTAAAACAAGTAAAGAACAGAGCTACAGAGCCAAGGGCACTACCAGTCTAGGGAATATACCTTGGGAAAACTGAAAATCAATAAGACAGAGCCACCCCAAAATTTAGGGCTGCACTGCATACAAGGACCTCAACTTGGATACACCTTAAGTATCCCAGAAAATATAAACATGGTTCAAAAAATTGTGGTACTTACGTACGATGGAATATCCCTCAGCCATGAAATCAATGTCATAAGACCAGTAGCAGCAAAATGGGTGGATTCTGGTACGATGATTCTAAGTGAAATAAGTCACACAGAAAAAGAAACTTATCATAAGATATCACTTATGAAGATCCTGTAAACATGGCTACACTTGAACTGAGTTAGGAAAGAGAACAGTGTCTCACATTTAGAAAACACTCTTATACCTGCTTAAGGGGGAAGGAGAGGTGGGGTGATGCATAAAACCAGAGTTTGATATAAGCACAGGTACCGTTCCAAAAACCAACTATGGAATAGACAAGACCTACACCTTCCTCAGTGAAAGGGACTCAAAACCCCATATTTCCCGCAGAGGAAAATATCTGACTAGTAAGAATCTTAAAACCTATGTATTGATATGTCTCCGTAAGGGAATCAAGTGTGTCTAGACTGGCATAAACATGGCAGCGAGAATCAGCTCAAACCCACTATAAAAAGGAATTTCAAAAACAAAACAAAAAAACTGGGAAATTCTTTACAATTCCTTCAGGGTCTCTGATGAAAGCTGGAATGACCCTATCTACAACGACAGCTGGATGTGGCATAAGGAGGGACACTTGGGACTGAGACGATTGGTGAGATTGGGTGAGCAAATGCAGACCCTTTAAAGCAATAATGCATGGCACCCATTCCATGGGTCCGAACTCTCCAGGTTGAAGGGAATATTACTACAGCTATAACATGTGCGGGAAACCTAGAGAACGGACACACTGTGAATACGAAAGGATTCTAAAACTCAAAGAATAAACCATCTCCTGGTGCTCCGGTTTGACTTTCCGGCTGCTTTACTATCAACCTCCCAACTTGGAGAGACAGCCCCTTTAACCTCTTGGTTCGCACAGGTTGCCAATTTGGCAGAGGATGAAAGGGAAGAGGGAGAACCAATGAGAGAGTAGCTGTTAGGAATTTGGATGGGCACATATCACTGTAATTTCCCGGCAGGAAGAAGAATTAACCAAATTCTCAGCCACCCACCGGGAACCAGTATAGGTCCGGAACCAAAATTTTGGACTTGCGGTCAGCTCTCCAAAAACGAGTTGAAAAATGGAGCTCAGGGACACAGCAATTCACAAACTGGCCGCGTAATAAAGGACAACTATCGTCCAAAAATCTGTTGACGGAAGGCAACGAGGCGGACTTGAAAGCGAGGCAGAATAGCAGGAAACAGATTTCAAGAGGTACATTGGAATCGCCTTTAAAGCACAGGAAGAGGGGCACAACTTCGACAATGATGCACTTGGCCAAAAAGGGCGTATGCGTTTTCTCCTGAATATATTCAGGAGAAAACGCATACGCCCTTTTTGGCCAAGCAAGCAAGCGGGCAATGCAAATCTGCACTACAAAGAAGTATCACTTCCCACCGGTCAAAAGGGACATCCACAAAATGTGTAAGAACAAGAAAGGCAAGACAGGCCCTGGAGAACAGGGAGCCTTGTTATGCTGATGGGCGGGATGTAAATTGCCAACTGCCTCTCTGGAGGAGTGCATTCTGTTCCCTAAAACAAGTAAAGAACAGAGCTACAGAGCCAAGGGCACTAGAAGTCTAGGGAATATACCTTGGGAAAACTGAAAATCAATAAGACAGAGCCACCCCAAAATTTAGGGCTGCACTGCATACAAGGACCTCAACTTGGATACACCTTAAGTATCCCTGAAAATATAAACATGGTTCAAAAAATTGTGGTACTTACGTACGATGGAATATCCCTCAGCCATGAAATCAATGTCATAAGACCAGTAGCAGCAAAATGGGTGGATTCAGGTACGATGATTCTAAGTGAAATAAGTCACACAGAAAAAGAAACTTATCATAAGATATCACTTATGAAGATACTGTAAACATGGCTACACTTGAACTGAGTTAGGAAAGAGAACAGTGTCTCACATTTAGAAAACACTCTTATACCTGCTTAAGGGGGAAGGAGAGGTGGGGTGATGCATAAAACCAGAGTTTGATATAAGCACAGGTACCGTTCCAAAAACCAACTATGGAATAAACAGGACCTACACCGTCCTCAGTGAAAGGGACTCAAAACCCCATATTTCCCGCAGAGGAAAATATCTGACTAGTAAGAATCTTAAAACCTATGTATTGATATGTCTCCGTAAGGGAATCAAGTGTGTCTAGACTGGCATAAACATGGCAGCGAGAATAAGCTCAAACCCACTATAAAAAGGAATTTCAAAAACAAAACAAAAAAACTGGGAAATTCTTTACAATTCCTTCAGGGTCTCTGATGAAAGCTGGAATGACCCTATCTACAACGACAGCTGGATGTGGCATAAGGAGGGACACTTGGGACTGAGACGATTGGTGAGATTGGGTGAGCAAATGCAGACCCTTTAAAGCAATAATGCATGGCACCCATTCCATGGGTCCGAACTCTCCAGGTTGAAGGGAATATTACTACAGCTATAACATGTGCGGGAAACCTAGAGAACGGACACACTGTGAATACGAAAGGTTTCTAAAACTCAACGAATAGTCCCTCTCCTGGTGCTCCGGTTTGACTTTCCGTCTGCTTTACTATCAACCTCCCAACTTGGAGAGACAGCCCCTTTAACCTCTTGGTTCGCACAGGTTGCCAATTTGGCAGAGGATGAAAGGGAAGAGGGAGAACCAATGAGAGAGTAGCTGTTAGGCATTTGGACGGGCACATATCACTGTAATTTCCCGGCAGGAAGAAGAATTAACCAAATTCTCAGCCACCCACCGGGAACCAGTATAGGTCCTGAACCAAAATTTTGGACTTGCGGTCAGCTCACCAAAAACGAGTTGAAAAATGGAGCTCAGGGGCACAGCAATTCACAAACTGGCCGAGTAATAAAGGACAACTATCGTCCAAAAATCTGTTGAGGGAAGGCAACGAGGCGGACTTGAAAGCGAGGCAGAATAGCAGGAAACAGATTTCAAGAGGTACGTTGGAATCGCCTTTAAAGCACAGGAAGTGGGGCACAACTTCGACAATGACGCACTTGGCCAAAAAGGGCGTATGCGTTTTCTCCTGAATATATTCAGGAGAAAACGCATACGCCCTTTTTGGCCAAGCAAGCAAGCGGGCAATGCAAATCTGCACTACAAAGAAGTATCACTTCCCACCGGTCAAAAGGGACATCCACAAAATGTGTAAGAACAAGAAAGGCAAGACAGGCCCTGGAGAACAGGGAGCCTTGTTATGCTGATGGGCGGGATGTAAATTGCCAACTGCCTCTCTGGAGGAGTGCATTCTGTTCCCTAAAACAAGTAAAGAACAGAGCTACAGAGCCAAGGGCACTACCAGTCTAGGGAATATACCTTGGGAAAACTGAAAATCAATAAGACAGAGCCACCCCAAAATTTAGGGCTGCACTGCATACAAGGACCTCAACTTGGATACAACTTAAGTATCCCAGAAAATATAAACATGGTTCAAAAAATTGTGGTACTTACGTACGATGGAATATCCCTCAGCCATGAAATCAATGTCATGAGACCAGTAGCAGCAAAATGGGTGGATTCTGGTACGATGATTCTAAGTGAAATAAGTCACACAGAAAAAGAAACTTATCATAAGATATCACTTATGAAGATCCTGTAAACATGGCTACACTTGAACTGAGTTAGGAAAGAGAACAGTGTCTCACATTTAGAAAACACTCTTATACCTGCTTAAGGGGGAAGGAGAGGTGGGGTGATGCATAAAACCAGAGTTTGATATAAGCACAGGTACCGTTCCAAAAACCAACTATGGAATAGACAAGACCTACACCTTCCTCAGTGAAAGGGACTGAAAACCCCATATTTCCCGCAGAGGAAAATATCTGACTAGTAAGAATCTTAAAACCTATGTATTGATATGTCTCCGTAAGGGAATCAAGTGTGTCTAGACTGGCATAAACATGGCAGCGAGAATCAGCTCAAACCCACTATAAAAAGGAATTTCAAAAACAAAACAAAAAAACTGGGAAATTCTTTACAATTCCTTCAGGGTCTCTGATGAAAGCTGGAATGACCCTATCTACAACGACAGCTGGATGTGGCATAAGGAGGGACACTTGGGACTGAGACGATTGGTGAGATTGGGTGAGCAAATGCAGACCCTTTAAAGCAATAATGCATGGCACCCATTCCATGGGTCCGAACTCTCCAGGTTGAAGGGAATATTACTACAGCTATAACATGTGTGGGAAACCTAGAGAACGGACACACTGTGAATACGAAAGGTTTCTAAAACTCAAAGAATAAACCCTCTCCTGGTGCTCCGGTTTGACTTTCCGGCTGCTTTACTATCAACCTCCCAACTTGGAGAGACAGCCCCTTTAACCTCTTGGTTCGCACAGGTTGCCAATTTGGCAGAGGATGAAAGGGAAGAGGGAGAACCAATGAGAGAGTAGCTGTTAGGCATTTGGATGGGCACATATCACTGTAATTTCCCGGCAGGAAGAAGAATTAACCAAATTCTCAGCCACCCACCGGGAACCAGTATAGGTCCGGAACCAAAATTTTGGACTTGCGCTCAGCTCTCCAAAAACGAGTTGAAAAATGGAGCTCAGGGGCACAGCAATTCACAAACTGGCCGAGTAATAAAGGACAACTATCGTCCAAAAATCTGTTGACGGAAGGCAACGAGGCGGACTTGAAAGCGAGGCAGAATAGCAGGAAACAGATTTCAAGAGGTACGTTGGAATCGCCTTTAAAGCACAGGAAGAGGGGCACAACTTCGACAATGACGCACTTGGCCAAAAAGGGCGTATGCGTTTTCTCCTGAATATATTCAGGAGAAAACGCATACGCCCTTTTTGGCCAAGCAAGCAAGCGGGCAATGCAAATCTGCACTACAAAGAAGTATCACTTCCCACCGGTCAAAAGGGACATCCACAAAATGTGTAAGAACAAGAAAGGCAAGACAGGCCCTGAAGAACAGGGAGCCTTGTTATGCTGATGGGCGGGATGTAAATTGCCAACTGCCTCTCTGGAGGAGTGCATTCTGTTCCCTAAAACAAGTAAAGAACAGAGCTACAGAGCCAAGGGCACTACCAGTCTAGGGAATATACCTTGGGAAAACTGAAAATCAATAAGACAGAGCCACCCCAAAATTTAGGGCTGCACTGCATACAAGGACCTCAACTTGGATACACCTTAAGTATCCCAGAAAATATAAACATGGTTCAAAAAATTGTGGTACTTACGTACGATGGAATATCCCTCAGCCATGAAATCAATGTCATAAGACCAGTAGCAGCAAAATGGGTGGATTCTGGTACGATGATTCTAAGTGAAATAAGTCACACAGAAAAAGAAACTTATCATAAGATATCACTTATGAAGATCCTGTAAACATGGCTACACTTGAACTGAGTTAGGAAAGAGAACAGTGTCTCACATTTAGAAAACACTCTTATACCTGCTTAAGGGGGAAGGAGAGGTGGGGTGATGCATAAAACCAGAGTTTGATATAAGCACAGGTACCGTTCCAAAAACCAACTATGGAATAGACAAGACCTACACCGTCCTCAGTGAAAGGGACTCAAAACCCCATATTTCCCGCAGAGGAAAATATCTGACTAGTAAGAATCTTAAAACCTATGTATTGATATGTCTCCGTAAGGGAATCAAGTGTGTCTAGACTGGCATAAACATGGCAGCGAGAATCAGCTCAAACCCACTATAAAAAGGAATTTCAAAAACAAAACAAAAAAACTGGGAAATTCTTTACAATTCCTTCAGGGTCTCTGATGAAAGCTGGAATGACCCTATCTACAACGACAGCTGGATGTGGCATAAGGAGGGACACTTGGGACTGAGACGATTGGTGAGATTGGGTGAGCAAATGCAGACCCTTTAAAGCAATAATGCATGGCACCCATTCCATGGGTCCGAACTCTCCAGGTTGAAGGGAATATTACTACAGCTATAACATGTGCGGGAAACCTAGAGAACGGACACACTGTGAATACGAAAGGATTCTAAAACTCAAAGAATAAACCCTCTCCTGGTGCTCCGGTTTGACTTTCCGGCTGCTTTACTATCAACCTCCCAACTTGGAGAGACAGCCCCTTTAACCTCTTGGTTCGCACAGGTTGCCAATTTGGCAGAGGATGAAAGGGAAGAGGGAGAACCAATGAGAGAGTAGCTGTTAGGAATTTGGATGGGCACATATCACTGTAATTTCCCGGCAGGAAGAAGAATTAACCAAATTCTCAGCCACCCACCGGGAACCAGTATAGGTCCGGAACCAAAATTTTGGACTTGCGGTCAGCTCTCCAAAAACGAGTTGAAAAATGGAGCTCAGGGACACAGCAATTCACAAACTGGCCGCGTAATAAAGGACAACTATCGTCCAAAAATCTGTTGACGGAAGGCAACGAGGCGGACTTGAAAGCGAGGCAGAATAGCAGGAAACAGATTTCAAGAGGTACATTGGAATCGCCTTTAAAGCACAGGAAGAGGGGCACAACTTCGACAATGATGCACTTGGCCAAAAAGGGCGTATGCGTTTTCTCCTGAATATATTCAGGAGAAAACGCATACGCCCTTTTTGGCCAAGCAAGCAAGCGGGCAATGCAAATCTGCACTACAAAGAAGTATCACTTCCCACCGGTCAAAAGGGACATCCACAAAATGTGTAAGAACAAGAAAGGCAAGACAGGCCCTGGAGAACAGGGAGCCTTGTTATGCTGATGGGCGGGATGTAAATTGCCAACTGCCTCTCTGGAGGAGTGCATTCTGTTCCCTAAAACAAGTAAAGAACAGAGCTACAGAGCCAAGGGCACTACAAGTCTAGGGAATATACCTTGGGAAAACTGAAAATCAATAAGACAGAGCCACCCCAAAATTTAGGGCTGCACTGCATACAAGGACCTCAACTTGGATACACCTTAAGTATCCCAGAAAATATAAACATGGTTCAAAAAATTGTGGTACTTACGTACGATGGAATATCCCTCAGCCATGAAATCAATGTCATAAGACCAGTAGCAGCAAAATGGGTGGATTCAGGTACGATGATTCTAAGTGAAATAAGTCACACAGAAAAAGAAACTTATCATAAGATATCACTTATGAAGATACTGTAAACATGGCTACACTTGAACTGAGTTAGGAAAGAGAACAGTGTCTCACATTTAGAAAACACTCTTATACCTGCTTAAGGGGGAAGGAGAGGTGGGGTGATGCATAAAACCAGAGTTTGATATAAGCACAGGTACCGTTCCAAAAACCAACTATGGAATAAACAGGACCTACACCGTCCTCAGTGAAAGGGACTCAAAACCCCATATTTCCCGCAGAGGAAAATATCTGACTAGTAAGAATCTTAAAACCTATGTATTGATATGTCTCCGTAAGGGAATCAAGTGTGTCTAGACTGGCATAAACATGGCAGCGAGAATAAGCTCAAACCCACTATAAAAAGGAATTTCAAAAACAAAACAAAAAAACTGGGAAATTCTTTACAATTCCTTCAGGGTCTCTGATGAAAGCTGGAATGACCCTATCTACAACGACAGCTGGATGTGGCATAAGGAGGGACACTTGGGACTGAGACGATTGGTGAGATTGGGTGAGCAAATGCAGACCCTTTAAAGCAATAATGCATGGCACCCATTCCATGGGTCCGAACTCTCCAGGTTGAAGGGAATATTACTACAGCTATAACATGTGCGGGAAACCTAGAGAACGGACACACTGTGAATACGAAAGGTTTCTAAAACTCAACGAATAGTCCCTCTCCTGGTGCTCCGGTTTGACTTTCCGTCTGCTTTACTATCAACCTCCCAACTTGGAGAGACAGCCCCTTTAACCTCTTGGTTCGCACAGGTTGCCAATTTGGCAGAGGATGAAAGGGAAGAGGGAGAACCAATGAGAGAGTAGCTGTTAGGCATTTGGACGGGCACATATCACTGTAATTTCCCGGCAGGAAGAAGAATTAACCAAATTCTCAGCCACCCACCGGGAACCAGTATAGGTCCTGAACCAAAATTTTGGACTTGCGGTCAGCTCACCAAAAACGAGTTGAAAAATGGAGCTCAGGGGCACAGCAATTCACAAACTGGCCGAGTAATAAAGGACAACTATCGTCCAAAAATCTGTTGAGGGAAGGCAACGAGGCGGACTTGAAAGCGAGGCAGAATAGCAGGAAACAGATTTCAAGAGGTACGTTGGAATCGCCTTTAAAGCACAGGAAGTGGGGCACAACTTCGACAATGACGCACTTGGCCAAAAAGGGCGTATGCGTTTTCTCCTGAATATATTCAGGAGAAAACACATACGCCCTTTTTGGCCAAGCAAGCAAGCGGGCAATGCAAATCTGCACTACAAAGAAGTATCACTTCCCACCGGTCAAAAGGGACATCCACAAAATGTGTAAGAACAAGAAAGGCAAGACAGGCCCTGGAGAACAGGGAGCCTTGTTATGCTGATGGGCGGGATGTAAATTGCCAACTGCCTCTCTGGAGGAGTGCATTCTGTTCCCTAAAACAAGTAAAGAACAGAGCTACAGAGCCAAGGGCACTACCAGTCTAGGGAATATACCTTGGGAAAACTGAAAATCAATAAGACAGAGCCACCCCAAAATTTAAGGCTGCACTGCATACAAGGACCTCAACTTGGATACACCTTAAGTATCCCAGAAAATATAAACATGGTTCAAAAAATTGTGGTACTTACGTACGATGGAATATCCCTCAGCCATGAAATCAATGTCATAAGACCAGTAGCAGCAAAATGGGTGGATTCAGGTACGATGATTCTAAGTGAAATAAGTCACACAGAAAAAGAAACTTATCATAAGATATCACTTATGAAGATCCTGTAAACATGGCTACACTTGAACTGAGTTAGGAAAGAGAACAGTGTCTCACATTTAGAAAACACTCTTATACCTGCTTAAGGGGGAAGGAGAGGTGGGGTGATGCATAAAACCAGAGTTTGATATAAGCACAGGTACCGTTCCAAAAACCAACTATGGAATAGACAAGACCTACACCTTCCTCAGTGAAAGGGACTCAAAACCCCATATTTCCCGCAGAGGAAAATATCTGACTAGTAAGAATCTTAAAACCTATGTATTGATATGTCTCCGTAAGGGAATCAAGTGTGTCTAGACTGGCATAAACATGGCAGCGAGAATCAGCTCAAACCCACTATAAAAAGGAATTTCAAAAACAAAACAAAAAAACTGGGAAATTCTTTACAATTCCTTCAGGGTCTCTGATGAAAGCTGGAATGACCCTATCTACAACGACAGCTGGATGTGGCATAAGGAGGGACACTTGGGACTGAGACGATTGGTGAGATTGGGTGAGCAAATGCAGACCCTTTAAAGCAATAATGCATGGCACCCATTCCATGGGTCCGAACTCTCCAGGTTGAAGGGAATATTACTACAGCTATAACATGTGCGGGAAACCTAGAGAACGGACACACTGTGAATACGAAAGGATTCTAAAACTCAAAGAATAAACCATCTCCTGGTGCTCCGGTTTGACTTTCCGGCTGCTTTACTATCAACCTCCCAACTTGGAGAGACAGCCCCTTTAACCTCTTGGTTCGCACAGGTTGCCAATTTGGCAGAGGATGAAAGGGAAGAGGGAGAACCAATGAGAGAGTAGCTGTTAGGAATTTGGATGGGCACATATCACTGTAATTTCCCGGCAGGAAGAAGAATTAACCAAATTCTCAGCCACCCACCGGGAACCAGTATAGGTCCGGAACCAAAATTTTGGACTTGCGGTCAGCTCTCCAAAAACGAGTTGAAAAATGGAGCTCAGGGACACAGCAATTCACAAACTGGCCGCGTAATAAAGGACAACTATCGTCCAAAAATCTGTTGACGGAAGGCAACGAGGCGGACTTGAAAGCGAGGCAGAATAGCAGGAAACAGATTTCAAGAGGTACATTGGAATCGCCTTTAAAGCACAGGAAGAGGGGCACAACTTCGACAATGATGCACTTGGCCAAAAAGGGCGTATGCGTTTTCTCCTGAATATATTCAGGAGAAAACGCATACGCCCTTTTTGGCCAAGCAAGCAAGCGGGCAATGCAAATCTGCACTACAAAGAAGTATCACTTCCCACCGGTCAAAAGGGACATCCACAAAATGTGTAAGAACAAGAAAGGCAAGACAGGCCCTGGAGAACAGGGAGCCTTGTTATGCTGATGGGCGGGATGTAAATTGCCAACTGCCTCTCTGGAGGAGTGCATTCTGTTCCCTAAAACAAGTAAAGAACAGAGCTACAGAGCCAAGGGCACTAGAAGTCTAGGGAATATACCTTGGGAAAACTGAAAATCAATAAGACAGAGCCACCCCAAAATTTAGGGCTGCACTGCATACAAGGACCTCAACTTGGATACACCTTAAGTATCCCAGAAAATATAAACATGGTTCAAAAAATTGTGGTACTTACGTACGATGGAATATCCCTCAGCCATGAAATCAATGTCATAAGACCAGTAGCAGCAAAATGGGTGGATTCAGGTACGATGATTCTAAGTGAAATAAGTCACACAGAAAAAGAAACTTATCATAAGATATCACTTATGAAGATACTGTAAACATGGCTACACTTGAACTGAGTTAGGAAAGAGAACAGTGTCTCACATTTAGAAAACACTCTTATACCTGCTTAAGGGGGAAGGAGAGGTGGGGTGATGCATAAAACCAGAGTTTGATATAAGCACAGGTACCGTTCCAAAAACCAACTATGGAATAAACAGGACCTACACCGTCCTCAGTGAAAGGGACTCAAAACCCCATATTTCCCGCAGAGGAAAATATCTGACTAGTAAGAATCTTAAAACCTATGTATTGATATGTCTCCGTAAGGGAATCAAGTGTGTCTAGACTGGCATAAACATGGCAGCGAGAATAAGCTCAAACCCACTATAAAAAGGAATTTCAAAAACAAAACAAAAAAACTGGGAAATTCTTTACAATTCCTTCAGGGTCTCTGATGAAAGCTGGAATGACCCTATCTACAACGACAGCTGGATGTGGCATAAGGAGGGACACTTGGGACTGAGACGATTGGTGAGATTGGGTGAGCAAATGCAGACCCTTTAAAGCAATAATGCATGGCACCCATTCCATGGGTCCGAACTCTCCAGGTTGAAGGGAATATTACTACAGCTATAACATGTGCGGGAAACCTAGAGAACGGACACACTGTGAATACGAAAGGTTTCTAAAACTCAACGAATAGTCCCTCTCCTGGTGCTCCGGTTTGACTTTCCGTCTGCTTTACTATCAACCTCCCAACTTGGAGAGACAGCCCCTTTAACCTCTTGGTTCGCACAGGTTGCCAATTTGGCAGAGGATGAAAGGGAAGAGGGAGAACCAATGAGAGAGTAGCTGTTAGGCATTTGGACGGGCACATATCACTGTAATTTCCCGGCAGGAAGAAGAATTAACCAAATTCTCAGCCACCCACCGGGAACCAGTATAGGTCCTGAACCAAAATTTTGGACTTGCGGTCAGCTCACCAAAAACGAGTTGAAAAATGGAGCTCAGGGGCACAGCAATTCACAAACTGGCCGAGTAATAAAGGACAACTATCGTCCAAAAATCTGTTGAGGGAAGGCAACGAGGCGGACTTGAAAGCGAGGCAGAATAGCAGGAAACAGATTTCAAGAGGTACGTTGGAATCGCCTTTAAAGCACAGGAAGTGGGGCACAACTTCGACAATGACGCACTTGGCCAAAAAGGGCGTATGCGTTTTCTCCTGAATATATTCAGGAGAAAACGCATACGCCCTTTTTGGCCAAGCAAGCAAGCGGGCAATGCAAATCTGCACTACAAAGAAGTATCACTTCCCACCGGTCAAAAGGGACATCCACAAAATGTGTAAGAACAAGAAAGGCAAGACAGGCCCTGGAGAACAGGGAGCCTTGTTATGCTGATGGGCGGGATGTAAATTGCCAACTGCCTCTCTGGAGGAGTGCATTCTGTTCCCTAAAACAAGTAAAGAACAGAGCTACAGAGCCAAGGGCACTACCAGTCTAGGGAATATACCTTGGGAAAACTGAAAATCAATAAGACAGAGCCACCCCAAAATTTAGGGCTGCACTGCATACAAGGACCTCAACTTGGATACACCTTAAGTATCCCAGAAAATATAAACATGGTTCAAAAAATTGTGGTACTTACGTACGATGGAATATCCCTCAGCCATGAAATCAATGTCATGAGACCAGTAGCAGCAAAATGGGTGGATTCTGGTACGATGATTCTAAGTGAAATAAGTCACACAGAAAAAGAAACTTATCATAAGATATCACTTATGAAGATCCTGTAAACATGGCTACACTTGAACTGAGTTAGGAAAGAGAACAGTGTCTCACATTTAGAAAACACTCTTATACCTGCTTAAGGGGGAAGGAGAGGTGGGGTGATGCATAAAACCAGAGTTTGATATAAGCACAGGTACCGTTCCAAAAACCAACTATGGAATAGACAAGACCTACACCGTCCTCAGTGAAAGGGACTCAAAACCCCATATTTCCCGCAGAGGAAAATATCTGACTAGTAAGAATCTTAAAACCTATGTATTGATATGTCTCCGTAAGGGAATCAAGTGTGTCTAGACTGGCATAAACATGGCAGCGAGAATCAGCTCAAACCCACTATAAAAAGGAATTTCAAAAACAAAACAAAAAAACTGGGAAATTCTTTACAATTCCTTCAGGGTCTCTGATGAAAGCTGGAATGACCCTATCTACAATGACAGCTGGATGTGGCATAAGTAGGGACACTTGGGACTGAGACGATTGGTGAGATTGGGTGAGCAAATGCAGACCCTTTAAAGCAATAATGCATGGCACCCATTCCATGGGTCCGAACTCTCCAGGTTGAAGGGAATATTACTACAGCTATAACATGTGCGGGAAACCTAGAGAACGGACACACTGTGAATACGAAAGGTTTCTAAAACTCAAAGGATAAACCCTCTCCTGGTGCTCCGGTTTGACTTTCCGGCTGCTTTACTATCAACCTCCCAACTTGGAGAGACAGCCCCTTTAACCTCTTGGTTCGCACAGGTTGCCAATTTGGCAGAGGATGAAAGGGAAGAGGGAGAACCAATGAGAGAGTAGCTGTTAGGCATTTGGACGGGCACATATCACTGTAATTTCCCGGCAGGAAGAAGAATTAACCAAATTCTCAGCCACCCACCGGGAACCAGTATAGGTCCGGAACCAAAATTTTGGACTTGCGGTCAGCTCTCCAAAAACGAGTTGTAAAATGGAGCTCAGGGACACAGCAATTCACAAACTGGCCGAGTAATAAAGGACAACTATCGTCCAAAAATCTGTTGACGGAAGGCAACGAGGCGGACTTGAAAGCGAGGCAGAATAGCAGGAAACAGATTTCAAGAGGTACGTTGGAATCGCCTTTAAAGCACAGGAAGAGGGGCACAACTTCGACAATGATGCACTTGGCCAAAAAGGGCGTATGCGTTTTCTCCTGAATATATTCAGGAGAAAACGCATACGCCCTTTTTGGCCAAGCAAGCAAGCGGGCAATGCAAATCTGCACTACAAAGAAGTATCACTTCCCACCGGTCAAAAGGGACATCCACAAAATGTGTAAGAACAAGAAAGGCAAGACAGGCCCTGGAGAACAGGGAGCCTTGTTATGCTGATGGGCGGGATGTAAATTGCCAACTGCCTCTCTGGAGGAGTGCATTCTGTTCCCTAAAACAAGTAAAGAACAGAGCTACAGAGCCAAGGGCACTACCAGTCTAGGGAATATACCTTGGGAAAACTGAAAATCAATAAGACAGAGCCACCCCAAAATTTAGGGCTGCACTGCATACAAGGACCTCAACTTGGATACACCTTAAGTATCCCAGAAAATATAAACATGGTTCAAAAAATTGTGGTACTTACGTACGATGGAATATCCCTCAGCCATGAAATCAATGTCATAAGACCAGTAGCAGCAAAATGGGTGGATTCAGGTACGATGATTCTAAGTGAAATAAGTCACACAGAAAAAGAAACTTATCATAAGATATCACTTATGAAGATACTGTAAACATGGCTACACTTGAACTGAGTTAGGAAAGAGAACAGTGTCTCACATTTAGAAAACACTCTTATACCTGCTTAAGGGGGAAGGAGAGGTGGGGTGATGCATAAAACCAGAGTTTGATATAAGCACAGGTACCGTTCCAAAAACCAACTATGGAATAGACAAGACCTACACCTTCCTCAGTGAAAGGGACTCAAAACCCCATATTTCCCGCAGAGGAAAATATCTGACTAGTAAGAATCTTAAAACCTATGTATTGATATGTCTCTGTAAGGGAATCAAGTGTGTCTAGACTGGCATAAACATGGCAGCGAGAATCAGCTCAAACCCACTATAAAAAGAAATTTCAAAAACAAAACAAAAAAACTGGGAAATTCTTTACAATTCCTTCAGGGTCTCTGATGAAAGCTGGAATGACCCTATCTACAACGACAGCTGGATGTGGCATAAGGAGGGACACTTGGGACTGAGACGATTGGTGAGATTGGGTGAGCAAATGCAGACCCTTTAAAGCAATAATGCATGGCACCCATTCCATGGGTCCGAACTCTCCAGGTTGAAGGGAATATTACTACAGCTATAACATGTGCGGGAAACCTAGAGAACGGACACACTGTGAATACGAAAGGTTTCTAAAACTCAACGAATAGTCCCTCTCCTGGTGCTCCGGTTTGACTTTCCGTCTGCTTTACTATCAACCTCCCAACTTGGAGAGACAGCCCCTTTAACCTCTTGGTTCGCACAGGTTGCCAATTTGGCAGAGGATGAAAGGGAAGAGGGAGAACCAATGAGAGAGTAGCTGTTAGGCATTTGGACGGGCACATATCACTGTAATTTCCCGGCAGGAAGAAGAATGAACCAAATTCTCAGCCACCCACCGGGAACCAGTATAGGTCCTGAACCAAAATTTTGGACTTGCGGTCAGCTCACCAAAAACGAGTTTAAAAATGGAGCTCAGGGGCACAGCAATTCACAAACTGGCCGAGTAATAAAGGACAACTATCGTCCAAAAATCTGTTGACGGAAGGCAACGAGGCGGACTTGAAAGCGAGGCAGAATAGCAGGAAACAGATTTCAAGAGGTACGTTGGAATCGCCTTTAAAGCACAGGAAGAGGGGCACAACTTCGACAATGACGCACTTGGCCAAAAAGGGCGTATGCGTTTTCTCCTGAATATATTCAGGAGAAAACGCATACGCCCTTTTTGGCCAAGCAAGCAAGCGGGCAATGCAAATCTGCACTACAAAGAAGTATCACTTCCCACCGGTCAAAAGGGACATCCACAAAATGTGTAAGAACAAGAAAGGCAAGACAGGCCATGGAGAACAGGGAGCCTTGTTATGCTGATGGGCGGGATGTAAATTGCCAACTGCCTCTCTGGAGGAGTGCATTCTGTTCCCTAAAACAAGTAAAGAACAGAGCTACAGAGCCAAGGGCACTACCAGTCTAGGGAATATACCTTGGGAAAACTGAAAATCAATAAGACAGAGCCACCCCAAAATTTAGGGCTGCACTGCATACAAGGACCTCAACTTGGATACACCTTAAGTATCCCAGAAAATATAAACATGGTTCAAAAAATTGTGGTACTTACGTACGATGGAATATCCCTCAGCCATGAAATCAATGTCATAAGACCAGTAGCAGCAAAATGGGTGGATTCTGGTACGATGATTCTAAGTGAAATAAGTCACACAGAAAAAGAAACTTATCATAAGATATCACTTATGAAGATCCTGTAAACATGGCTACACTTGAACTGAGTTAGGAAAGAGAACAGTGTCTCACATTTAGAAAACACTCTTATACCTGCTTAAGGGGGAAGGAGAGGTGGGGTGATGCATAAAACCAGAGTTTGATATAAGCACAGGTACCGTTCCAAAAACCAACTATGGAATAGACAAGACCTACACGTTCCTCAGTGAAAGGGACTCAAAACCCCATATTTCCCGCAGAGGAAAATATCTGACTAGTAAGAATCTTAAAACCTATGTATTGATATGTCTCCGTAAGGGAATCAAGTGTGTCTAGACTGGCATAAACATGGCAGCGAGAATCAGCTCAAACCCACTATAAAAAGGAATTTCAAAAACAAAACAAAAAAACTGGGAAATTCTTTACAATTCCTTCAGGGTCTCTGATGAAACCTGGAATGACCCTATCTACAACGACAGCTGGATGTGGCATAAGGAGGGACACTTGGGACTGAGACGATTGGTGAGATTGGGTGAGCAAATGCAGACCCTTTAAAGCAATAATGCATGGCACCTATTCCATGGGTCCGAACTCTCCAGGTTGAAGGGAATATTACTACAGCTATAACATGTGCGGGAAACCTAGAGAACGGACACACTGTGAATACGAAAGGTTTCTAAAACTCAACGAATAGTCCCTCTCCTGGTGCTCCAGTTTGACTTTCCGTCTGCTTTACTATCAACCTCCCAACTTGGAGAGACAGCCCCTTTAACCTCTTGGTTCGCACAGGTTGCCAATTTGGCAGAGGATGAAAGGGAAGAGGGAGAACCAATGAGAGAGTAGCTGTTAGGCATTTGGACGGGCAAATATCACTGAAATTTCCCGGCAGGAAGAAGAATTAACGAAATTCTCAGCCACCCACCGGGAACCAGTATAGGTCCTGAACCAAAATTTTGGACTTGCGGTCAGCTCACCAAAAACGAGTTGAAAAATGGAGCTCAGGGGCACAGCAATTCACAAACTGGCCGAGTAATAAAGGACACCTATCGTCCAAAAATCTGTTGAGGGAAGGCAACGAGGCGGACTTGAAAGCGAGGCAGAATAGCAGGAAACAGATTTCAAGAGGTACGTTGGAATCGCCTTTAAAGCACAGGAAGAGGGGCACAACTTCGACAATGACGCACTTGGCCAAAAAGGGCGTATGCGTTTTCTCCTGAATATATTCAGGAGAAAACGCATACGCCCTTTTTGGCCAAGCAAGCAAGCGGGCAATGCAAATCTGCACTACAAAGAAGTATCACTTCCCACCGGTCAAAAGGGACATCCACAAAATGTGTAAGAACAAGAAAGGCAAGACAGCCCTGGAGAACAGGGAGCCTTGTTATGCTGATGGGCGGGATGTAAATTGCCAACTGCCTCTCTGGAGGAGTGCATTCTGTTCCCTAAAACAAGTAAAGAACAGAGCTACAGAGCCAAGGGCACTACCAGTCTAGGGAATATACCTTGGGAAACTGAAAATCAATAAGACAGAGCCACCCCAAAATTTAGGGCTGCACTGCATACAAGGACCTCAACTTGGATACACCTTAAGTATCCCAGAAAATATAAACATGGTTCAAAAAATTGTGGTACTTACGTACGATGGAATATCCCTCAGCCATGAAATCAATGTCATAAGACCAGTAGCAGCAAAATGGGTGGATTCAGGTACGATGATTCTAAGTGAAATAAGTCACACAGAAAAAGAAACTTATCATAAGATATCACTTATGAAGATCCTGTAAACATGGCTACACTTGAACTGAGTTAGGAAAGAGAACAGTGTCTCACATTTAGAAAACACTCTTATACCTGCTTAAGGGGGAAGGAGAGGTGGGGTGATGCATAAAACCAGAGTTTGATATAAGCACAGGTACCGTTCCAAAAACCAACTATGGAATAGACAAGACCTACACCGTCCTCAGTGAAAGGGACTCAAAAACCCATATTTCCCGCAGAGGAAAATATCTGACTAGTAAGAATCTTAAAACCTATGTATTGATATGTCTCCGTAAGGGAATCAAGTGTGTCTAGACTGGCATAAACATGGCAGCGAGAATCAGCTCAAACCCACTATAAAAAGGAATTTCAAAAACAAAACAAAAAAACTGGGAAATTCTTTACAATTCCTTCAGGGTCTCTGATGAAACCTGGAATGACCCTATCTACAATGACAGCTGGATGTGGCATAAGGAGGGACACTTGGGACTGAGACGATTGGTGAGATTGGGTGAGCAAATGCAGACCCTTTAAAGCAATAATGCATGGCACCCATTCCATGGGTCCGAACTCTCCAGGTTGAAGGGAATATTACTACATCTATAACATGTGCGGGAAACCTAGAGAACGGACACACTGTGAATACGAAAGGTTTCTAAAACTCAATGAATAGTCCCTCTCCTGGTGCTCCGGTTTGACTTTCCGTCTCCTTTACTATCAACCTCCCAACTTGGAGAGACAGCCCCTTTAACCTCTTGGTTCGCACAGGTTGCCAATTTGGCAGAGGATGAAAGGGAAGGGGAGAACCAATGAGAGAGTAGCTGTTAGGCATTTGGACGGGCACATATCACTGTAATTTCCCGGCAGGAAGAAGAATGAACCAAATTCTCAGCCACCCACCGGGAACCAGTATAGGTCCTGAACCAAAATTTTGGACTTGCGGTCAGCTCAAAAAAACGAGTTTAAAAATGGAGCTCAGGGGCACAGCAATTCACAAACTGGCCGAGTAATAAAGGACAACTATCGTCCAAAAATCTGTTGAGGGAAGGCAACGAGGCAGACTTGAAAGTGAGGCAGAATAGCAGGAAACAGATTTCAAGAGGTACGTTGGAATCGCCTTTAAAGCACAGGAAGAGGGGCACAACTTCGACAATGACGCACTTGGCCAAAAAGGGCGTATGCGTTTTCTCCTGAATATATTCAGGAGAAAACGCATACGCCCTTTTTAGCCAAGCAAGCAAGCGGGCAATGCAAATCTGCACTACAAAGAAGTATCACTTCCCACCGGTCAAAAGGGACATCCAGAAAATGTGTAAGAACAAGAAAGGCAAGACAGCCCTGGAGAACAGGGAGCCTTGTTATGCTGATGGGCGGGATGTAAATTGCCAACTGCCTCTCTGGAGGAGTGCATTCTGTTCCCTAAAACAAGTAAAGAACAGAGCTACAGAGCCAAGGGCACTACCAGTCTAGGGAATATACCTTGGGAAAACTGAAAATCAATAAGACAGAGCCACCCCAAAATTTAGGGCTGCACTGCATACAAGGACCTCAACTTGGATACACCTTAAGTATCCCAGAAAATATAAACATGGTTCAAAAAATTGTGGTACTTACGTACGATGGAATATCCCTCAGCCATGAAATCAATGTCATAAGACCAGTAGCAGCAAAATGGGTGGATTCTGGTACGATGATTCTAAGTGAAATAAGTCACACAGAAAAAGAAACTTATCATAAGATATCACTTATGAAGATCCTGTAAACATGGCTACACTTGAACTGAGTTAGGAAAGAGAACAGTGTCTCACATTTAGAAAACACTCTTATACCTGCTTAAGGGGGAAGGAGAGGTGGGGTGATGCATAAAACCAGAGTTTGATATAAGCACAGGTACCGTTCCAAAAACCAACTATGGAATAGACAAGACCTACACCTTCCTCAGTGAAAGGGACTCAAAACCCCATATTTCCCGCAGAGGAAAATATCTGACTAGTAAGAATCTTAAAACCTATGTATTGATATGTCTCCGTAAGGGAATCAAGTGTGTCTAGACTGGCATAAACATGGCAGCGAGAATCAGCTCAAACCCACTATAAAAAGGAATTTCAAAAACAAAACAAAAAAACTGGGAAATTCTTTACAATTCCTTCAGGGTCTCTGATGAAACCTGGAATGACCCTATCTACAACGACAGCTGGATGTGGCATAAGGAGGGACACTTGGGACTGAGACGATTGGTGAGATTGGGTGAGCAAATGCAGACCCTTTAAAGCAATAATGCATGGCACCTATTCCATGGGTCCGAACTCTCCAGGTTGAAGGGAATATTACTACAGCTATAACATGTGCGGGAAACCTAGAGAACGGACACACTGTGAATACGAAAGGTTTCTAAAACTCAACGAATAGTCCCTCTCCTGGTGCTCCAGTTTGACTTTCCGTCTGCTTTACTATCAACCTCCCAACTTGGAGAGACAGCCCCTTTAACCTCTTGGTTCGCACAGGTTGCCAATTTGGCAGAGGATGAAAGGGAAGAGGGAGAACCAATGAGAGAGTAGCTGTTAGGCATTTGGACGGGCAAATATCACTGAAATTTCCCGGCAGGAAGAAGAATTAACGAAATTCTCAGCCACCCACCGGGAACCAGTATAGGTCCTGAACCAAAATTTTGGACTTGCGGTCAGCTCACCAAAAACGAGTTGAAAAATGGAGCTCAGGGGCACAGCAATTCACAAACTGGCCGAGTAATAAAGGACACCTATCGTCCAAAAATCTGTTGAGGGAAGGCAACGAGGCGGACTTGAAAGCGAGGCAGAATAGCAGGAAACAGATTTCAAGAGGTACGTTGGAATCGCCTTTAAAGCACAGGAAGAGGGGCACAACTTCGACAATGACGCACTTGGCCAAAAAGGGCGTATGCGTTTTCTCCTGAATATATTCAGGAGAAAACGCATACGCCCTTTTTGGCCAAGCAAGCAAGCGGGCAATGCAAATCTGCACTACAAAGAAGTATCACTTCCCACCGGTCAAAAGGGACATCCACAAAATGTGTAAGAACAAGAAAGGCAAGACAGCCCTGGAGAACAGGGAGCCTTGTTATGCTGATGGGCGGGATGTAAATTGCCAACTGCCTCTCTGGAGGAGTGCATTCTGTTCCCTAAAACAAGTAAAGAACAGAGCTACAGAGCCAAGGGCACTACCAGTCTAGGGAATATACCTTGGGAAACTGAAAATCAATAAGACAGAGCCACCCCAAAATTTAGGGCTGCACTGCATACAAGGACCTCAACTTGGATACACCTTAAGTATCCCAGAAAATATAAACATGGTTCAAAAAATTGTGGTACTTACGTACGATGGAATATCCCTCAGCCATGAAATCAATGTCATAAGACCAGTAGCAGCAAAATGGGTGGATTCAGGTACGATGATTCTAAGTGAAATAAGTCACACAGAAAAAGAAACTTATCATAAGATATCACTTATGAAGATCCTGTAAACATGGCTACACTTGAACTGAGTTAGGAAAGAGAACAGTGTCTCACATTTAGAAAACACTCTTATACCTGCTTAAGGGGGAAGGAGAGGTGGGGTGATGCATAAAACCAGAGTTTGATATAAGCACAGGTACCGTTCCAAAAACCAACTATGGAATAGACAAGACCTACACCGTCCTCAGTGAAAGGGACTCAAAAACCCATATTTCCCGCAGAGGAAAATATCTGACTAGTAAGAATCTTAAAACCTATGTATTGATATGTCTCCGTAAGGGAATCAAGTGTGTCTAGACTGGCATAAACATGGCAGCGAGAATCAGCTCAAACCCACTATAAAAAGGAATTTCAAAAACAAAACAAAAAAACTGGGAAATTCTTTACAATTCCTTCAGGGTCTCTGATGAAACCTGGAATGACCCTATCTACAATGACAGCTGGATGTGGCATAAGGAGGGACACTTGGGACTGAGACGATTGGTGAGATTGGGTGAGCAAATGCAGACCCTTTAAAGCAATAATGCATGGCACCCATTCCATGGGTCCGAACTCTCCAGGTTGAAGGGAATATTACTACATCTATAACATGTGCGGGAAACCTAGAGAACGGACACACTGTGAATACGAAAGGTTTCTAAAACTCAACGAATAGTCCCTCTCCTGGTGCTCCGGTTTGACTTTCCGTCTCCTTTACTATCAACCTCCCAACTTGGAGAGACAGCCCCTTTAACCTCTTGGTTCGCACAGGTTGCCAATTTGGCAGAGGATGAAAGGGAAGGGGAGAACCAATGAGAGAGTAGCTGTTAGGCATTTGGACGGGCACATATCACTGTAATTTCCCGGCAGGAAGAAGAATGAACCAAATTCTCAGCCACCCACCGGGAACCAGTATAGGTCCTGAACCAAAATTTTGGACTTGCGGTCAGCTCAAAAAAACGAGTTTAAAAATGGAGCTCAGGGGCACAGCAATTCACAAACTGGCCGAGTAATAAAGGACAACTATCGTCCAAAAATCTGTTGAGGGAAGGCAACGAGGCAGACTTGAAAGTGAGGCAGAATAGCAGGAAACAGATTTCAAGAGGTACGTTGGAATCGCCTTTAAAGCACAGGAAGAGGGGCACAACTTCGACAATGACGCACTTGGCCAAAAAGGGCGTATGCGTTTTCTCCTGAATATATTCAGGAGAAAACGCATACGCCCTTTTTAGCCAAGCAAGCAAGCGGGCAATGCAAATCTGCACTACAAAGAAGTATCACTTCCCACCGGTCAAAAGGGACATCCAGAAAATGTGTAAGAACAAGAAAGGCAAGACAGCCCTGGAGAACAGGGAGCCTTGTTATGCTGATGGGCGGGATGTAAATTGCCAACTGCCTCTCTGGAGGAGTGCATTCTGTTCCCTAAAACAAGTAAAGAACAGAGCTACAGAGCCAAGGGCACTACCAGTCTAGGGAATATACCTTGGGAAAACTGAAAATCAATAAGACAGAGCCACCCCAAAATTTAGGGCTGCACTGCATACAAGGACCTCAACTTGGATACACCTTAAGTATCCCAGAAAATATAAACATGGTTCAAAAAATTGTGGTACTTACGTACGATGGAATATCCCTCAGCCATGAAATCAATGTCATAAGACCAGTAGCAGCAAAATGGGTGGATTCAGGTACGATGATTCTAAGTGAAATAAGTCACACAGAAAAAGAAACTTATCATAAGATATCACTTATGAAGATCCTGTAAACATGGCTACACTTGAACTGAGTTAGGAAAGAGAACAGTGTCTCACATTTAGAAAACACTCTTATACCTGCTTAAGGGGGAAGGAGAGGTGGGGTGATGCATAAAACCAGAGTTTGATATAAGAACAGGTACCGTTCCAAAAACCAACTATGGAATAGACAAGACCTACACCTTCCTCAGTGAAAGGGACTCAAAACCCCATATTTCCCGCAGAGGAAAATATCTGACTAGTAAGAATCTTAACACCTATGTATTGATATGTCTCCGTAAGGGAATCAAGTGTGTCTAGACTGGCATAAACATGGCAGCGAGAATCAGCTCAAACCCACTATAAAAAGGAATTTCAAAAACAAAACAAAAAAACTGGGAAATTCTTTACAATTCCTTCAGGGTCTCTGATGAAAGCTGGAATGACCCTATCTACAACGACAGCTGGATGTGGCATAAGGAGGGACACTTGGGACTGAGACGATTGGTGAGATTGGGTGAGCAAATGCAGACCCTTTAAAGCAATAATGCATGGCACCCATTCCATGGGTCCGAACTCTCCAGGTTGAAGGGAATATTACTACAGCTATAACATGTGCGGGAAACCTAGGGAACGGACACACTGTGAATACTAAAGGTTTCTAAAACTCAAAGCATAGTCCCTCTCCTGGTGCTCTGGTTTGACTTTCCGTCTGCTTTACTATCAACCTCCCAACTTGGAGAGACAGCCCCTTTAACCTCTTGGTTCGCACAGGTTGCCAATTTGGCAGAGGATGAAAGGGAAGAGGGAGAACCAATGAGAGAGTAGCTGTTAGGCATTTGGACGGGCACATATCACTGTAATTTCCCGGCAGGAAGAAGAATTAACCAAATTCTCAGCCACCCACCGGGAACCAGTATAGGTCCTGAACCAAAATTTTGGACTTGCGGTCAGCTCACCAATAACGAGTTGAAAAATGGAGCTCAGGGGCACAGCAATTCACAAACTGGCCGAGAAATAAAGGACACCTATCGTCCAAAAATCTGTTGAGGGAAGGCAACGAGGCGGACTTGAAAGCGAGGCAGAATAGCAGGAAACAGATTTCAAGAGGTATGTTGGAATCGCCTTTAAAGCACAGGAAGAGGGGCACAACTTCGACAATGATGCACTTGCCCAAAAAGGGCGTATGCGTTTTCTCCTGAATATATTCAGGGGAAAAGGCATACGCCCTTTTTGGCCAAGCAAGCAAGCGGGCAATGCAAATCTGCACTACAAAGAAGTATCATTTCCCACCGGTCAAAAGGGACATCCACAAAATGTGTAAGAACAAGAAAGGCAAGACAGGCCCTGGAGAACAGGGAGCCTTGTTATGCTGATGGGCGGGATGTAAATTGCCAACTGCCTCTCTGGAGGAGTGCATTCTGTTCCCTAAAACAAGTAAAGAACAGAGCTACAGAGCCAAGGGCACTACCAGTCTAGGGAATATACCTTGGGAAAACTGAAAATCAATAAGACAGAGCCACCCCAAAATTTAGGGCTGCACTGCATACAAGGACCTCAACTTGGATACACCTTAAGTATCCCAGAAAATATAAACATGGTTCAAAAAATTGTGGTACTTACGTACGATGGAATATCCCTCAGCCATGAAATCAATGTCATAAGACCAGTAGCAGCAAAATGGGTGGATTCAGGTACGATGATTCTAAGTGAAATAAGTCACACAGAAAAAGAAACTTATCATAAGATATCAGTTATGAAGATCCTGTAAACATGGCTACACTTGAACTGAGTTAGGAAAGAGAATAGTGTCTCACATTTAGAAAACACTCTTATACCTGCTTAAGGGGGAAGGAGAGGTGGGGTGATGCATAAAACCAGAGTTTGATATAAGCACAGGTACCGTTCCAAAAACCAACTATGGAATAGACAAGACCTACACCTTCCTCAGTGAAAGGGACTCAAAACCCCATATTTCCCGCAGAGGAAAATATCTGACTAGTAAGAATCTTAAAACCTATGTATTGATATGTCTCCGTAAGGGAATCAAGTGTGTCTAGACTGGCATAAACATGGCAGCGAGAATCAGCTCAAACCCACTATAAAAAGGAATTTCAAAAACAAAACAAAAAAACTGGGAAATTCTTTACAATTCCTTCAGGGTCTCTGATGAAAGCTGGAATGACCCTATCTACAACGACAGCTGGATGTGGCATAAGGAGGGACACTTGGGACTGAGACGATTGGTGAGATTTGGCGAGCAAATGCAGTCCCTTTAAAGCAATAATGCATGGCACCCATTCCATGGGTCCGAACTCTCCAGGTTGAAGGGAATATTACTACAGCTATAACATGTGCGGGAAACCTAGAGAACGGACACACTGTGAATACGAAAGGTCTCTAAAACTCAACGAATAGTCCCTCTCCTGGTGCTCCGGTTTGACTTTCCATCTGCTTTACTATCAACCTCCCAACTTGGAGAGACAGCCCCTTTAACCTCTTGGTTCGCACAGGTTGCCAATTTGGCAGAGGATGAAAGGGAAGAGGGAGAACCAATGAGAGAGTAGCTGTTAGCCATTTGGACGGGCACATATCACTGTAATTTCCCGGCAGGAAGAAGAATTAACCAAATTCTCAGCCACCCACCGGGAACCAGTATAGGTCCTGAACCAAAATTTTGGACTTGCGGTCAGCTCACCAAAAACGAGTTGAAAAATGGAGCTCAGGGGCACAGCAATTCACAAACTGGCCAAGTAATAAAGGACAACTATCGTCCAAAAATCTGTTGAGGGAAGGCAACGAGGCAGACTTGAAAGCGAGGCAGAATAGCAGGAAACAGATTTCAAGAGGTACGTTGGAATCGCCTTTAAAGCACAGGAAGAGGGGCACAACTTCGACAATGATGCACTTGGCCAAAAAGGGCGTATGCGTTTTCTCCTGAATATATTCAGGAGAAAACGCATACGCCCTTTTTGGCCAAGCAAGCAAGCGGGCAATGCAAATCTGCACTACAAAGAAGTATCACTTCCCACCGGTCAAAAGGGACATCCACAAAATGTGTAAGAACAAGAAAGGCAAGACAGGCCCTGGAGAACAGGGAGCCTTGTTATGCTGATGGGCAGGATGTAAATTGCCAACTGCCTCTCTGGAGGAGTGCATTGTGTTCCCTAAAACAAGTAAACAACAGAGCTACAGAGCCAAGGGCACTTCCAGTCTAGGGAATATACCTTGGGAAAACTGAAGATCAATAAGACAGAGCCACCCCAAAATTTAGTTCTGCACTGCTTACAAGGACCTCAACTTGGGTACACCTTAAATATCCCAGAAAATATAAAAATGGTTCAAAAAATTGTGGTACTTACGTACGATGGAATATCCCTCAGCCATGAAATCAATGTCATAAGACCAGTAGCAGCAAAATGGGTGGATTCAGGTACGATGATTCTAAGTGAAATAAGTCACAGAGAAAAAGAAACTTATCATAAGATATCACTTATGAAGATCCTGTAAACATGGCTACACTTGAACTGAGTTAGGAAGGAGAACAGTGTCTCACATTTAGAAAACCCTCGTATGCCTGCTTAAGGGGGAAGGAGAGGTGGGGTGATGCATAAAACCAGAGTTTGATATAAGCACAGGTACCGTTCCAAAAACCAACTATGGGATAGAGAAGACCTACACTGTCCTCAGTCAAAGGGACTCAAAACCCCATATTTCCCGCAGAGGAAAATATCTGACTAGTAAGAATCTTAAAACCTATGTATTGATATGTCTCCGTAAGGGAATCAAGTGTGTCTAGACTGGCATAAACATGGCAGCGAGAATCAGCTCAAACCCACTATAAAAAGGAATTTCAAAAACAAAACAAAAAAACTGGGAAATTCTTTACAATTCCTTCAGGGTCTCTGATGAAACCTGGAATGACCCTATCTACAACGACAGCTGGATGTGGCATAAGGAGGGACACTTGGGACTGAGACGATTGGTGAGATTTGGCGAGCAAATGCAGACCCTTTAAAGCAATAATGCATGGCACCCATTCCATGGGTCCGAACTCTCCAGGTTGAAGGGAATATTACTACAGCTATAACATGTGCGGGAAACCTAGAGAACGGACACACTGTGAATACGAAAGGTTTCTAAAACTCAATGAATAGTCCCTCTCCTGGTGCTCCGGTTTGACTTCCGTCTGCTTTACTATCAACCTCCCAACTTGGAGAGACAGCCCCTTTAACCTCTTGGTTCGCACAGGTTGCCAATTTGGCAGAGGATGAAAGGGAAGAGGGAGAACCAATGAGAGAGTAGCTGTTAGGCATTTGGACGGGCACATATCACTGTAATTTCCCGGCAGGAAGAAGAATTAACCAAATTCTCAGCCACCCACCGGGAACCAGTATAGGTCCTGAACCAAAATTTTGGACTTGCGGTCAGCTCACAAAAAACGAGTTGAAAAATGGAGCTCAGGGGCACAGCAATTCACAAACTGGCCGAGTAATAAAGGACAACTATCGTCCAAAAATCTGTTGAGGGAAGGCAACGAGGCGGACTTGAAAGCGAGGCAGAATAGCAGGAAACAGATTTCAAGAGGTACGTTGGAATCGCCTTTAAAGCACAGGAAGAGGGGCACAACTTCGACAATGATGCACTTGGCCAAAAAGGGCGTATGCGTTTTCTCCTGAATATATTCAGGAGAAAACGCATACGCCCTTTTTGGCCAAGCAAGCAAGCGGGCAATGCAAATCTGCACTACAAAGAAGTATCACTTCCCACCGGTCAAAAGGGACATCCACAAAATGTGTAAGAACAAGAAAGGCAAGACAGGCCCTGGAGAACAGGGAGCCTTGTTATGCTGATGGGCGGGATGTAAATTGCCAACTGCCTCTCTGGAGGAGTGCATTGTGTTCCCTAAAACAAGTAAACAACAGAGCTACAGAGCCAAGGGCACTTCCAGTCTAGGGAAAATACCTTGGGAAAACTGAAGATCAATAAGACAGAGCCACCCCAAAATTTAGTTCTGCACTGCTTACAAGGACCTCAACTAGGGTACACCTTAAATATCCCAGGAAATATATAAATGGTTCAAAAAATTGTGGTACTTACGTACGATGGAATATCCCTCAGCCATGAAATCAATGTCATAAGACCAGTAGCAGCAAAATGGGTGGATTCAGGTACGATGATTCTAAGTGAAATAAGTCACAGAGAAAAAGAAACTTATCATAAGATATCACTTATGAAGATCCTGTAAACATGGCTACACTTGAACTGAGTTAGGAAGGAGAACAGTGTCTCACATTTAGAAAACACTCGTATGCCTGCTTAAGGGGGAAGGAGAGGTGGGGTGATGCATAAAACCAGAGTTTGATATAAGCACAGGTACCGTTCCAAAAACCAACTATGGGATAGAGAAGACCTACACTGTCCTCAGTGAAAGGGACTCAAAACCCCATATTTCCCGCAGAGGAAAATATCTGACTAGTAAGAATCTTAAAACCTATGTATTGATATGTCTCCGTAAGGGAATCAAGTGTGTCTAGACTGGCATAAACATGGCAGCGAGAATCAGCTCAAACCCACTATAAAAAGGAATTTCAAAAACAAAACAAAAAAACTGGGAAATTCTTTACAATTCCTTCAGGGTCTCTGATGAAACCTGGAATGACCCTATCTACAACGACAGCTGGATGTGGCATAAGGAGGGACACTTGGGACTGAGACGATTGGTGAGATTGGGTGAGCAAATGCAGACCCTTTAAAGCAATAATGCATGGCACCCATTCCAAGGGTCCGAACTCTCCAGGTTGAAGGGAATATTACTACAGCTATAACATGTGCGGGAAACCTAGAGAACGGACACACTGTGAATACGAAAGGTTTCTAAAACTCAATGAATAGTCCCTCTCCTGGTGCTCCGGTTTGACTTCCGTCTGCTTTACTATCAACCTCCCAACTTGGAGAGACAGCCCCTTTAACCTCTTGGTTCGCACAGGTTGCCAATTTGGCAGAGGATGAAAGGGAAGAGGGAGAACCAATGAGAGAGTAGCTGTTAGGCATTTGGACGGGCACATATCACTGTAATTTCCCGGCAGGAAGAAGAATTAACCAAATTCTCAGCCACCCACCGGGAACCAGTATAGGTCCTGAACCAAAATTTTGGACTTGCGGTCAGCTCACAAAAAACGAGTTGAAAAATGGAGCTCAGGGGCACAGCAATTCACAAACTGGCCGAGTAATAAAGGACAACTATCGTCCAAAAATCTGTTGAGGGAAGGCAACGAGGCGGACTTGAAAGCGAGGCAGAATAGCAGGAAACAGATTTCAAGAGGTACGTTGGAATCGCCTTTAAAGCACAGGAAGAGGGGCACAACTTCGACAATGATGCACTTGGCCAAAAAGGGCGTATGCGTTTTCTCCTGAATATATTCAGGAGAAAACGCATACGCCCTTTTTGGCCAAGCAAGCAAGCGGGCAATGCAAATCTGCACTACAAAGAAGTATCACTTCCCACCGGTCAAAAGGGACATCCAAAAAATGTGTAAGAACAAGAAAGGCAAGACAGGCCCTGGAGAACAGGGAGCCTTGTTATGCTGATGGGCGGGATGTAAATTGCCAACTGCCTCTCTGGAGGAGTGCATTCTGTTCCCTAAAACAAGTAAAGAACAGAGCTACAGAGCCAAGGGCACTACCAGTCTAGGGAATATACCTTGGGAAAACTGAAAATCAATAAGACAGAGCCACCCCAAAATTTAGGGCTGCACTGCATACAAGGACCTCAACTTGGATACACCTTAAGTATGCCAGAAAATATAAACATGGTTCAAAAAATTGTGGTACTTACGTACGATGGAATACCCCTCAGCCATGAAATCAATGTCATAAGACCAGTAGCAGCAAAATGGGTGGATTCAGGTACGATGATTCTAAGTGAAATAAGTCACACAGAAAAAGAAACTTATCATAAGATATCACTTATGAAGATCCTGTAAACATGGCTACACTTGAACTGAGTTAGGAAAGAGAACAGTGTCTCACATTTAGAAAACACTCTTATACCTGCTTAAGGGGGAAGGAGAGGTGGGGTGATGCATAAAACCAGAGTTTGATATAAGCACAGGTACCGTTCCAAAAACCAACTATGGAATAGACAAGACCTACACCTTCCTCAGTGAAAGGGACTCAAAACCCCATATTTCCCGCAGAGGAAAATATCTGACTAGTAAGAATCTTAAAACCTATGTATTGATATGTCTCTGTAAGGGAATCAAGTGTGTCTAGACTGGCATAAACATGGCAGCGAGAATCAGCTCAAACCCACTATAAAAAGGAATTTCAAAAACAAAACAAAAAAACTGGGAAATTCTTTACAATTCCTTCAGGGTCTCTGATGAAAGCTGGAATGACCCTATCTACAACGACAGCTGGATGTGGCATAAGGAGGGACACTTGGGACTGAGATGATTGGTGAGATTTGGCGAGCAAATGCAGTCCCTTTAAAGCAATAATGCATGGCACCCATTCCATGGGTCCGAACTCTCCAGGTTGAAGGGAATATTACTACAGCTATAACATGTGCGGGAAACCTAGAGAACGGACACACTGTGAATACGAAAGGTTTCTAAAACTCAACGAATAGTCCCTCTCCTGGTGCTCCGGTTTGACTTTCCATCTGCTTTACTATCAACCTCCCAACTTGGAGAGACAGCCCCTTTAACCTCTTGGTTCGCACAGGTTGCCAATTTGGCAGAGGATGAAAGGGAAGAGGGAGAACCAATGAGAGAGTAGCTGTTAGCCATTTGGACGGGCACATATCACTGTAATTTCCCGGCAGGAAGAAGAATTAACCAAATTCTCAGCCACCCACCGGGAACCAGTATAGGTCCTGAACCAAAATTTTGGACTTGCGGTCAGCTCACCAAAAACGAGTTGAAAAATGGAGCTCAGGGGCACAGCAATTCACAAACTGGCCAAGTAATAAAGGACAACTATCGTCCAAAAATCTGTTGAGGGAAGGCAACGAGGCAGACTTGAAAGCGAGGCAGAATAGCAGGAAACAGATTTCAAGAGGTACGTTGGAATCGCCTTTAAAGCACAGGAAGAGGGGCACAACTTCGACAATGATGCACTTGGCCAAAAAGGGCGTATGCGTTTTCTCCTGAATATATTCAGGAGAAAACGCATACGCCCTTTTTGGCCAAGCAAGCAAGCGGGCAATGCAAATCTGCATTACAAAGAAGTATCATTTCCCACCGGTCAAAAGGGACATCCACAAAATGTGTAAGAACAAGAAAGGCAAGACAGGCCCTGGAGAACAGGGAGCCTTGTTATGCTGATGGGCGGGATGTAAATTGCCAACTGCCTCTCTGGAGGAGTGCATTCTGTTCCCTAAAACAAGTAAAGAACAGAGCTACAGAGCCAAGGGCACTACAAGTCTAGGGAATATACCTTGGGAAAACTGAAAATCAATAAGACAGAGCCACCCCAAAATTTAGGGCTGCACTGCATACAAGGACCTCAACTTGGATACACCTTAAGTATCCCAGAAAATATAAACATGGTTCAAAAAATTGTGGTACTTACGTACGATGGAATATCCCTCAGCCATGAAATCAATGTCATAAGACCAGTAGCAGCAAAATGGGTGGATTCAGGTACGATGATTCTAAGTGAAATAAGTCACACAGAAAAAGAAACTTATCATAAAATATCAGTTATGAAGATCCTGTAAACATGGCTACACTTGAACTGAGTTAGGAAAGAGAACAGTGTCTCACATTTAGAAAACACTCTTATGCCTGCTTAAGGGGGAAGGAGAGGTGGGGTGATGCATAAAACCAGAGTTTGATATAAGCACAGGTACCGTTCCAAAAACCAACTATGGAATAGACAAGACCTAAACCTTCCTCAGTGAAAGGGACTCTAAACCCCATATTTCCCGCAGAGGAAAATATCTGACTAGTAAGAATCTTAAAACCTATGTATTGATATGTCTCTGTAAGGGAATCAAGTGTGTCTAGACTGGCATAAACATGGCAGCGAGAATCAGCTCAAACCCACTATAAAAAGGAATTTCAAAAACAAAACAAAAAAACTGGGAAATTCTTTACAATTCCTTCAGGGTCTCTGATGAAAGCTGGAATGACCCTATCTACAACGACAGCTGGATGTGGCATAAGGAGGGACACTTGGGACTGAGGCGATTGGTGAGATTTGGCGAGCAAATGCAGTCCCTTTAAAGCAATAATGCATGGCACCCATTCCATGGGTCCGAACTCTCCAGGTTGAAGGGAATATTACTACAGCTATAACATGTGCGGGAAACCTAGAGAACGGACACACTGTGAATACGAAAGGTTTCTAAAACTCAACGAATAGTCCCTCTCCTGGTGCTCTGGTTTGACTTTACATCTGCTTTACTATCAACCTCCCAACTTGGTGAGACAGCCCCTTTAACCTCTTGGTTCGCACAGGTTGCCAATTTGGCAGAGGATGAAAGGGAAGAGGGAGAACCAATGAGAGAGTAGCTGTTAGCCATTTGGACGGGCACATATCACTGTAATTTCCCGGCAGGAAGAAGAATTAACCAAATTCTCAGCCACCCACCGGGAACCAGTATAGGTCCTGAACCAAAATTTTGGACTTGCGGTCAGCTCACCAAAAACGAGTTGAAAAATGGAGCTCAGGGGCACAGCAATTCACAAACTGGCCAAGTAATAAAGGACAACTATCGTCCAAAAATCTGTTGAGGGAAGGCAATGAGGCAGACTTGAAAGCGAGGCAGAATAGCAGGAAACAGACTTCAAGAGGTACGTTGGAATCGCCTTTAAAGCACAGGAAGAGGGGCACAACTTCGACAATGATGCACTTGGCCAAAAAGGGCGTATGCGTTTTCTCCTGAATATATTCAGGAGAAAACGCATACGCCCTTTTTGGCCAAGCAAGCAAGCGGGCAATGCAAATCTGCACTACAAAGAAGTATCACTTCCCACCGGTCAAAAGGGAAATCCACAAAATGTGTAAAAACCCGAAAGGCAAGACAGGCCCTGGAGAACAGGGAGCCTTGTTATGCTGATGGGCGGGATGTAAATTGCCAACTGCCTCTCTGGAGGAGTGCATTGTGTTCCCTAAAACAAGTAAACAACAGAGCTACAGAGCCAAGGGCACTTCCAGTCTAGGGAATATACCTTGGGAAAACTGAAGATCAATAAGACAGAGCCACCCCAAAATTTAGTTCTGCACTGCTTACAAGGACCTCAACTTGGGTACACCTTAAATATCCCAGGAAATATAAAAATGGTTCAAAAAATTGTGGTACTTACGTACGGTGGAATATCCCTCAGCCATGAAATCAATGTCATAAGACCAGTAGCAGCAAAATGGGTGGATTCAGGTACGATGATTCTAAGTGAAATAAGTCACAGAGAAAAAGAAACTTATCATAAGATATCACTTATGAAGATCCTGTAAACATGGCTACACTTGAACTGAGTTAGGAAAGAGAACAGTGTCTCACATTTAGAAAACACTCGTATGCCTGCTTAAGGGGGAAGGAGAGGTGGGGTGATGCATAAAACCAGAGTTTGATATAAGCACAGGTACCGTTCCAAAAACCAACTATGGGATAGAGAAGACCTACACCGTCCTCAGTGAAAGGGACTCAAAACCCCATATTTCCCGCAGAGGAAAATATCTGACTAGTAAGAATCTTAACACCTATGTATTGATATGTCTCCGTAAGGGAATCAAGTGTGTCTAGACTGGCATAAACATGGCAGCGAGAATAAGCTCAAACCCACTATAAAAAGGAATTTCAAAAACAAAACAAAAAAACTGTCAAATTCTTTACAATTCCTTCAGGGTCTCTGATGAAAGCTGGAATGACCCTATCTACAATGACAGCTGGATGTGGCATAAGGAGGGACACTTGGGACTGAGACGATTGGTGAGATTGGGTGAGCAAATGCAGACCCTTTAAAGCAATAATGCATGGCACCCATTCCATGGGTCCGAACTCTCCAGGTTGAAGGGAATATTACTACAGCTATAACATGTGCGGGAAACCTAGGGAACGGACACACTGTGAATACGAAAGGTTTCTAAAACTCAACGCATAGTCCCTCTCCTGGTGCTCTGGTTTGACTTTCCGTCTGCTTTACTATCAACCTCCCAACTTGGAGAGACAGCCCCTTTAACCTCTTGGTTCGCACAGGTTGCCAATTTGGCAGAGGATGAAAGGGAAGAGGGAGAACCAATGAGAGAGTAGCTGTTAGGCATTTGGACGGGCACATATCACTGTAATTTCCCGGCAGGAAGAAGAATTAACCAAATTCTCAGCCACCCACCGGGAACCAGTATAAGTCCTGAACCAAAATTTTGGACTTGCGGTCAGCTCACCAAAAACGAGTTGAAAAATGGAGCTCAGGGGCACAGCAATTCACAAACTGGCCGAGAAATAAAGGACACCTATCGTCCAAAAATCTGTTGAGGGAAGGCAACGAGGCAGACTTGAAAGCGAGGCAGAATAGCAGGAAACAGATTTCAAGAGGTATGTTGGAATCGCCTTTAAAGCACAGGAAGAGGGGCACAACTTCGACAATGATGCACTTGGCCAAAAAGGGCGTATGCGTTTTCTCCTGAATATATTCAGGAGAAAACGCATACGCCCTTTTTGGCCAAGCAAGCAAGCGGGCAATGCAAATCTGCACTACAAAGAAGTATCATTTCCCACCGGTCAAAAGGGACATCCACAAAATGTGTAAGAACAAGAAAGGCAAGACAGGCCCTGGAGAACAGGGAGCCTTGTTATGCTGATGGGCGGGATGTAAATTGCCAACTGCCTCTCTGGAGGAGTGCATTATGTTCCCTAAAACAAGTAAAGAACAGAGCTACAGAGCCAAGGGCACTACCAGTCTAGGGAATATACCTTGGGAAAACTGAAAATCAATAAGACAGAGCCACCCCAAAATTTAGGGCTGCACTGCATACAAGGACCTCAACTTGGATACACCTTAAGTATCCCAGAAAATATAAACATGGTTCAAAAAATTGTGGTACTTACGTACGATGGAATATCCCTCAGCCATGAAATCAATGTCATAAGACCAGTAGCAGCAAAATGGGTGGATTCAGGTACGATGATTCTAAGTGAAATAAGTCACACAGAAAAAGAAACTTATCATAAAATATCAGTTATGAAGATCCTGTAAACATGGCTACACTTGAACTGAGTTAGGAAAGAGAATAGTGTCTCACATTTAGAAAACACTCTTATACCTGCTTAAGGGGGAAGGAGAGGTGGGGTGATGCATAAAACCAGAGTTTGATATAAGCACAGGTACCGTTCCAAAAACCAACTATGGAATAGACAAGACCTACACTGTCCTCAGTGAAAGGGACTCAAAACCCCATATTTCCCGCAGAGGAAAATATCTGACTAGTAAGAATCTTAAAACCTATGTATTGATATGTCTCTGTAAGGGAATCAAGTGTGTCTAGACTGGCATAAACATGGCAGCGAGAATCAGCTCAAACCCACTATAAAAAGGAATTTCAAAAACAAAACAAAAAAACTGGGAAATTCTTTACAATTCCTTCAGGGTCTCTGATGAAAGCTGGAATGACCCTATCTACAACGACAGCTGGATGTGGCATAAGGAGGGACACTTGGGACTGAGATGATTGGTGAGATTTGGCGAGCAAATGCAGTCCCTTTAAAGCAATAATGCATGGCACCCATTCCATGGGTCCGAACTCTCCAGGTTGAAGGGAATATTACTACAGCTATAACATGTGCGGGAAACCTAGAGAACGGACACACTGTGAATACGAAAGGTTTCTAAAACTCAACGAATAGTCCCTCTCCTGGTGCTCCGGTTTGACTTTCCATCTGCTTTACTATCAACCTCCCAACTCGGAGAGACAGCCCCTTTAACCTCTTGGTTCGCACAGGTTGCCAATTTGGCAGAGGATGAAAGGGAAGAGGGAGAACCAATGAGAGAGTAGCTGTTAGCCATTTGGACGGGCACATATCACTGTAATTTCCCGGCAGGAAGAAGAATTAACCAAATTCTCAGCCACCCACCGGGAACCAGTATAGGTCCTGAACCAAAATTTTGGACTTGCGGTCAGCTCACCAAAAACGAGTTGAAAAATGGAGCTCAGGGGCACAGCAATTCACAAACTGGCCAAGTAATAAAGGACAACTATCGTCCAAAAATCTGTTGAGGGAAGGCAACGAGGCAGACTTGAAAGCGAGGCAGAATAGCAGGAAACAGATTTCAAGAGGTACGTTGGAATCGCCTTTAAAGCACAGGAAGAGGGGCACAACTTCGACAATGATGCACTTGGCCAAAAAGGGCGTATGCGTTTTCTCCTGAATATATTCAGGAGAAAACGCATACGCCCTTTTTGGCCAAGCAAGCAAGCGGGCAATGCAAATCTGCACTACAAAGAAGTATCACTTCCCACCGGTCAAAAGGGACATCCACAAAATGTGTAAGAACAAGAAAGGCAAGACAGGCCCTGGAGAACAGGGAGCCTTGTTATGCTGATGGGCGGGATGTAAATTGCCAACTGCCTCTCTGGAGGAGTGCATTCTGTTCCCTAAAACAAGTAAAGAACAGAGCTACAGAGCCAAGGGCACTACAAGTCTAGGGAATATACCTTGGGAAAACTGAAAATCAATAAGACAGAGCCACCCCAAAATTTAGGGCTGCACTGCATACAAGGACCTCAACTTGGATACACCTTAAGTATCCCAGAAAATATAAACATGGTTCAAAAAATTGTGGTACTTACGTACGATGGAATATCCCTCAGCCATGAAATCAATGTCATAAGACCAGTAGCAGCAAAATGGGTGGATTCAGGTACGATGATTCTAAGTGAAATAAGTCACACAGAAAAAGAAACTTATCATAAGATATCACTTATGAAGATACTGTAAACATGGCTACACTTGAACTGAGTTAGGAAAGAGAACAGTGTCTCACATTTAGAAAACACTCTTATACCTGCTTAAGGGGGAAGGAGAGGTGGGGTGATGCATAAAACCAGAGTTTGATATAAGCACAGGTACCGTTCCAAAAACCAACTATGGAATAAACAGGACCTACACCGTCCTCAGTGAAAGGGACTCAAAACCCCATATTTCCCGCAGAGGAAAATATCTGACTAGTAAGAATCTTAAAACCTATGTATTGATATGTCTCCGTAAGGGAATCAAGTGTGTCTAGACTGGCATAAACATGGCAGCGAGAATCAGCTCAAACCCACTATAAAAAGGAATTTCAAAAACAAAACAAAAAAACTGGGAAATTCTTTACAATTCCTTCAGGGTCTCTGATGAAAGCTGGAATGACCCTATCTACAACGACAGCTGGATGTGGCATAAGGAGGGACACTTGGGACTGAGACGATTGGTGAGATTTGGCGAGCAAATGCAGTCCCTTTAAAGCAATAATGCATGGCACCCATTCCATGGGTCCGAACTCTCCAGGTTGAAGGGAATATTACTACAGCTATAACATGTGCGGGAAACCTAGAGAACGGACACACTGTGAATACGAAAGGTTTCTAAAACTCAACGAATAGTCCCTCTCCTGGTGCTCCGGTTTGACTTTCCATCTGCTTTACTATCAACCTCCCAACTTGGTGAGACAGCCCCTTTAACCTCTTGGTTCGCACAGGTTGCCAATTTGGCAGAGGATGAAAGGGAAGAGGGAGAACCAATGAGAGAGTAGCTGTTAGCCATTTGGACGGGCACATATCACTGTAATTTCCCGGCAGGAAGAAGAATTAACCAAATTCTCAGCCACCCACCGGGAACCAGTATAGGTCCTGAACCAAAATTTTGGACTTGCGGTCAGCTCACCAAAAACGAGTTGAAAAATGGAGCTCAGGGGCACAGCAATTCACAAACTGGCCAAGTAATAAAGGACAACTATCGTCCAAAAATCTGTTGAGGGAAGGCAACGAGGCAGACTTGAAAGCGAGGCAGAATAGCAGGAAACAGACTTCAAGAGGTACGTTGGAATCGCCTTTAAAGCACAGGAAGAGGGGCACAACTTCGACAATGATGCACTTGGCCAAAAAGGGCGTATGCGTTTTCTCCTGAATATATTCAGGAGAAAACGCATACGCCCTTTTTGGCCAAGCAAGCAAGCGGGCAATGCAAATCTGCACTACAAAGAAGTATCACTTCCCACCGGTCAAAAGGGACATCCACAAAATGTGTAAGAACAAGAAAGGCAAGACAGGCCCTGGAGAACAGGGAGCCTTGTTATGCTGATGGGCGGGATGTAAATTGCCAACTGCCTCTCTGGAGGAGTGCATTCTGTTCCCTAAAACAAGTAAACAACAGAGCTACAGAGCCAAGGGCACTTCCAGTCTAGGGAATATACCTTGGGAAAACTGAAGATCAATAAGACAGAGCCACCCCAAAATTTAGTTCTGCACTGCTTACAAGGACCTCAACTTGGGTACACCTTAAATATCCCAGGAAATATAAAAATGGTTCAAAAAATTGTGGTACTTACGTACGGTGGAATATCCCTCAGCCATGAAATCAATGTCATAAGACCAGTAGCAGCAAAATGGGTGGATTCAGGTACGATGATTCTAAGTGAAATAAGTCACAGAGAAAAAGAAACTTATCATAAGATATCACTTATGAAGATCCTGTAAACATGGCTACACTTGAACTGAGTTAGGAAAGAGAACAGTGTCTCACATTTAGAAAACACTCGTATGCCTGCTTAAGGGGGAAGGAGAGGTGGGGTGATGCATAAAACCAGAGTTTGATATAAGCACAGGTACCGTTCCAAAAACCAACTATGGGATAGACAAGACCTACACCGTCCTCAGTGAAAGGGACTCAAAACCCCATATTTCCCGCAGAGGAAAATATCTGACTAGTAAGAATCTTAAAACCTATGTATTGATATGTCTCCGTAAGGGAATCAAGTGTGTCTAGACTGGCATAAACATGGCAGCGAGAATCAGCTCAAACCCACTATAAAAAGGAATTTCAAAAACAAAACAAAAAAACTGGGAAATTCTTTACAATTCCTTCAGGGTCTCTGATGAAAGCTGGAATGACCCTATCTACAACGACAGCTGGATGTGGCATAAGGAGGGACACTTGGGACTGAGACGATTGGTGAGATTGGGTGAGCAAATGCAGACCCTTTAAAGCAATAATGCATGGCACCCATTCCATGGGTCCGAACTCTCCAGGTTGAAGGGAATATTACTACAGCTATAACATGTGCGGGAAACCTAGAGAACGGACACACTGTGAATACGAAAGGTTTCTAAAACTCAATGAATAGTCCCTCTCCTGGTGCTCCGGTTTGACTTCCGTCTGCTTTACTATCAACCTCCCAACTTGGAGAGACAGCCCCTTTAACCTCTTGGTTCGCACAGGTTGCCAATTTGGCAGAGGATGAAAGGGAAGAGGGAGAACCAATGAGAGAGTAGCTGTTAGGCATTTGGACGGGCACATATCACTGTAATTTCCCGGCAGGAAGAAGAATTAACCAAATTCTCAGCCACCCACCGGGAACCAGTATAGGTCCTGAACCAAAATTTTGGACTTGCGGTCAGCTCACCAAAAACGAGTTGAAAAATGGAGCTCAGGGGCACAGCAATTCACAAACTGGCCGAGTAATAAAGGACAACTATCGTCCAAAAATCTGTTGAGGGAAGGCAACGAGGCGGACTTGAAAGCGAGGCAGAATAGCAGGAAACAGATTTCAAGAGGTACGTTGGAATCGCCTTTAAAGCACAGGAAGAGGGGCACAACTTCGACAATGATGCACTTGGCCAAAAAGGGCGTATGCGTTTTCTCCTGAATATATTCAGGAGAAAACGCATACGCCCTTTTTGGCCAAGCAAGCAAGCGGGCAATGCAAATCTGCACTACAAAGAAGTATCACTTCCCACCGGTCAAAAGGGACATCCAAAAAATGTGTAAGAACAAGAAAGGCAAGACAGGCCCTGGAGAACAGGGAGCCTTGTTATGCTGATGGGCGGGATGTAAATTGCCAACTGCCTCTCTGGAGGAGTGCATTCTGTTCCCTAAAACAAGTAAAGAACAGAGCTACAGAGCCAAGGGCACTACCAGTCTAGGGAATATACCTTGGGAAAACTGAAAATCAATAAGACAGAGCCACCCCAAAATTTAGGGCTGCACTGCATACAAGGACCTCAACTTGGATACACCTTAAGTATGCCAGAAAATATAAACATGGTTCAAAAAATTGTGGTACTTACGTACGATGGAATACCCCTCAGCCATGAAATCAATGTCATAAGACCAGTAGCAGCAAAATGGGTGGATTCAGGTACGATGATTCTAAGTGAAATAAGTCACACAGAAAAAGAAACTTATCATAAGATATCACTTATGAAGATCCTGTAAACATGGCTACACTTGAACTGAGTTAGGAAAGAGAACAGTGTCTCACATTTAGAAAACACTCTTATACCTGCTTAAGGGGGAAGGAGAGGTGGGGTGATGCATAAAACCAGAGTTTGATATAAGCACAGGTACCGTTCCAAAAACCAACTATGGAATAGACAAGACCTACACCGTCCTCAGTGAAAGGGACTCAAAACCCCATATTTCCCGCAGAGGAAAATATCTGACTAGTAAGAATCTTAAAACCTATGTATTGATATGTCTCCGTAAGGGAATCAAGTGTGTCTAGACTGGCATAAACATGGCAACGAGAATCAGCTCAAACCCACTATAAAAAGGAATTTCAAAAACAAAACAAAAAAACTGGGAAATACTTTACAATTCCTTCAGGGTCTCTGATGAAACCTGGAATGACCCTATCTACAACGACAGCTGGATGTGGCATAAGGAGGGACACTTGGGACTGAGACGATTGGTGAGATTGGGTGAGCAAATGCAGACCCTTTAAAGCAATAATGCATGGCACCCATTCCATGGGTCCGAACTCTCCAGGTTGAAGGGGATATTACTACAGCTATAACATGTGCGGGAAACCTAGAGAATGGACACACTGTGAATACGAAAGGTTTCTAAAACTCAACGAATAGTCCCTCTCCTGGTGCTCCGGTTTGACTTTCCGTCTGCTTTACTATCAACCTCCCAACTTGGAGAGACAGCCCCTTTAACCTCTTGGTTCGCACAGGTTGCCAATTTGGCAGAGGATGAAAGGGAAGAGGGAGAACCAATGAGAGAGTAGCTGTTAGGCATTTGGACGGGCACATATCACTGTAATTTCCCGGCAGGAAGAAGAATTAACCAAATTCTCAGCCACCCACCGGGAACCAGTATAGGTCCTGAACCAAAATTTTGGACTTGCGCTCAGCTCACCAAAAACGAGTTGAATAATGGAGCTCAGGGGCACAGCAATTCACAAACTGGCCAAGTAATAAAGGACAACTATCGTCCAAAAATCTGTTGAGGGAAGGCAACGAGGCGGACTTGAAAGCGAGGCAGAATAGCAGGAAACAGATTTCAAGAGGTACGTTGGAATCGCCTTTAAAGCACAGGAAGAGGGGCACAACTTCGACAATGACGCACTTGGCCAAAAAGGGCGTATGCGTTTTCTCCATTCAGGAGAAAACGCATACGCCCTTTTTGGCCAAGCAAGCAAGCGGGCAATGCAAATCTGCACTACAAAGAAGTATCACTTCCCACCGGTCAAAAGGGACATCCAAAAAATGTGTAAGAACAAGAAAGGCAAGACAGGCCCTGGAGAACAGGGAGCCTTGTTATGCTGATGGGCGGGATGTAAATTGCCAATTGCCTCTCTGGAGGAGTGCATTCTGTTCCCTAAAACAAGTAAAGAACAGAGCTACAGAGCCAAGGGCACTACCAGTCTAGGGAATATACCTTGGGAAAACTGAAAATCAATAAGACAGAGCCACCCCAAAATTTAGGGCTGCACTGCATACAAGGACCTCAACTTGGATACACCTTAAGTATGCCAGAAAATATAAACATGGTTCAAAAAATTGTGGTACTTACGTACGATGGAATATCCCTCAGCCATGAAATCAATGTCATAAGACCAGTAGCAGCAAAATGGGTGGATTCAGTTACGATGATTCTAAGTGAAATAAGTCACACAGAAAAAGAAACTTATCATAAGATATCACTTATGAAGATCCTGTAAACATGGCTACACTTGAACTGAGTTAGGAAAGAGAACAGTGTCTCACATTTAGAAAACACTCTTATACCTGCTTAAGGGGGAAGGAGAGGTGGGGTGATGCATAAAACCAGAGTTTGATATAAGCACAGGTACCGTTCCAAAAACCAACTATGGAATAGACAAGACCTACACCTTCCTCAGTGAAAGGGACTCAAAACCCCATATTTCCCGCAGAGGAAAATATCTGACTAGTAAGAATCTTAACACCTATGTATTGATATGTCTCCGTAAGGGAATCAAGTGTGTCTAGACTGGCATAAACATGGCAGCGAGAATCAGCTCAAACCCACTATAAAAAGGAATTTCAAAAACAAAACAAAAAAACTGGGAAATTCTTTACAATTCCTTCAGGGTCTCTGATGAAAGCTGGAATGACCCTATCTACAATGACAGCTGGATGTGGCATAAGGAGGGACACTTGGGACTGAGACGATTGGTGAGATTGGGTGAGCAAATGCAGACCCTTTAAAGCAATAATGCATGGCACCCATTCCATGGGTCCGAACTCTCCAGGTTGAAGGGAATATTACTACAGCTATAACATGTGCGGGAAACCTAGGGAACGGACACACTGTGAATACGAAAGGTTTCTAAAACTCAACGCATAGTCCCTCTCCTGGTGCTCTGGTTTGACTTTCCGTCTGCTTTACTATCAACCTCCCAACTTGGAGAGACAGCCCCTTTAACCTCTTGGTTCGCACAGGTTGCCAATTTGGCAGAGGATGAAAGGGAAGAGGGAGAACCAATGAGAGAGTAGCTGTTAGGCATTTGGACGGGCACATATCACTGTAATTTCCCGGCAGGTAGAAGAATTAACCAAATTCTCAGCCACCCACCGGGAACCAGTATAGGTCCTGAACCAAAATTTTGGACTTGCGGTCAGCTCACCAAAAACGAGTTGAAAAATGGAGCTCAGGGGCACAGAAATTCACAAACTGGCCGAGAAATAAAGGACACCTATCGTCCAAAAATCTGTTGAGGGAAGGCAACGAGGCGGACTTGAAAGCGAGGCAGAATAGCAGGAAACAGATTTCAAGAGGTATGTTGGAATCGCCTTTAAAGCACAGGAAGAGGGGCACAACTTCGACAATGATGCACTTGGCCAAAAAGGGCGTATGCGTTTTCTCCTGAATATATTCAGGAGAAAACGCATACGCCCTTTTTGGCCAAGCAAGCAAGCGGGCAATGCAAATCTGCACTACAAAGAAGTATCATTTCCCACCGGTCAAAAGGGACATCCACAAAATGTGTAAGAACAAGAAAGGCAAGACAGGCCCTGGAGAACAGGGAGCCTTGTTATGCTGATGGGCGGGATGTAAATTGCCAACTGCCTCTCTGGAGGAGTGCATTCTGTTCCCTAAAACAAGTAAAGAACAGAGCTACAGAGCCAAGGGCACTACCAGTCTAGGGAATATACCTTGGGAAAACTGAAAATCAATAAGACAGAGCCACCCCAAAATTTAGGGCTGCACTGCATACAAGGACCTCAACTTGGATACACCTTAAGTATCCCAGAAAATATAAACATGGTTCAAAAAATTGTGGTACTTACGTACGATGGAATATCCCTCAGCCATGAAATCAATGTCATAAGACCAGTAGCAGCAAAATGGGTGGATTCAGGTACGATGATTCTAAGTGAAATAAGTCACACAGAAAAAGAAACTTATCATAAAATATCAGTTATGAAGATCCTGTAAACATGGCTACACTTGAACTGAGTTAGGAAAGAGAATAGTGTCTCACATTTAGAAAACACTCTTATACCTGCTTAAGGGGGAAGGAGAGGTAGGGTGATGCATAAAACCAGAGTTTGATATAAGCACAGGTACCGTTCGAAAAACCAACTATGGAATAGACAAGACCTACACCTTCCTCAGTGAAAGGGACTCAAAACCCCATATTTCCCGCAGAGGAAAATATCTGACTAGTAAGAATCTTAAAACCTATGTATTGATATGTCTCTGTAAGGGAATCAAGTGTGTCTAGACTGGCATAAACATGGCAGCGAGAATCAGCTCAAACCCACTATAAAAAGGAATTTCAAAAACAAAACAAAAAAACTGGGAAATTCTTTACAATTCCTTCAGGGTCTCTGATGAAAGCTGGAATGACCCTATCTACAACGACAGCTGGATGTGGCATAAGGAGGGACACTTGGGACTGAGATGATTGGTGAGATTTGGCGAGCAAATGCAGTCCCTTTAAAGCAATAATGCATGGCACCCATTCCATGGGTCCGAACTCTCCAGGTTGAAGGGAATATTACTACAGCTATAACATGTGCGGGAAACCTAGAGAACGGACACACTGTGAATACGAAAGGTTTCTAAAACTCAATGAATAGTCCCTCTCCTGGTGCTCCGGTTTGACTTTCCATCTGCTTTACTATCAACCTCCCAACTCGGAGAGACAGCCCCTTTAACCTCTTGGTTCGCACAGGTTGCCAATTTGGCAGAGGATGAAAGGGAAGAGGGAGAACCAATGAGAGAGTAGCTGTTAGCCATTTGGACGGGCACATATCACTGTAATTTCCCGGCAGGAAGAAGAATTAACCAAATTCTCAGCCACCCACCGGGAACCAGTATAGGTCCTGAACCAAAATTTTGGACTTGCGGTCAGCTCACCAAAAACGAGTTGAAAAATGGAGCTCAGGGGCACAGCAATTCACAAACTGGCCAAGTAATAAAGGACAACTATCGTCCAAAAATCTGTTGAGGGAAGGCAACGAGGCAGACTTGAAAGCGAGGCAGAATAGCAGGAAACAGATTTCAAGAGGTACGTTGGAATCGCCTTTAAAGCACAGGAAGAGGGGCACAACTTCGACAATGATGCACTTGGCCAAAAAGGGCGTATGCGTTTTCTCCTGAATATATTCAGGAGAAAACGCATACGCCCTTTTTGGCCAAGCAAGCAAGCGGGCAATGCAAATCTGCATTACAAAGAAGTATCATTTCCCACCGGTCAAAAGGGACATCCACAAAATGTGTAAGAACAAGAAAGGCAAGACAGGCCCTGGAGAACAGGGAGCCTTGTTATGCTGATGGGCGGGATGTAAATTGCCAACTGCCTCTCTGGAGGAGTGCATTCTGTTCCCTAAAACAAGTAAAGAACAGAGCTACAGAGCCAAGGGCACTACCAGTCTAGGGAATATACCTTGGGAAAACTGAAAATCAATAAGACAGAGCCACCCCAAAATTTAGGGCTGCACTGCATACAAGGACCTCAACTTGGATACACCTTAAGTATCCCAGAAAATATAAACATGGTTCAAAAAATTGTGGTACTTACGTACGATGGAATATCCCTCAGCCATGAAATCAATGTCATAAGACCAGTAGCAGCAAAATGGGTGGATTCAGGTACGATGATTCTAAGTGAAATAAGTCACACAGAAAAAGAAACTTATCATAAAATATCAGTTATGAAGATCCTGTAAACATGGCTACACTTGAACTGAGTTAGGAAAGAGAATAGTGTCTCACATTTAGAAAACACTCTTATACCTGCTTAAGGGGGAAGGAGAGGTGGGGTGATGCATAAAACCAGAGTTTGATATAAGCACAGGTACCGTTCCAAAAACCAACTATGGAATAGACAAGACCTACACCTTCCTCAGTGAAAGGGACTCTAAACCCCATATTGCCCGCAGAGGAAAATATCTGACTAGTAAGAATCTTAAAACCTATGTATTGATATGTCTCTGTAAGGGAATCAAGTGTGTCTAGACTGGCATAAACATGGCAGCGAGAATCAGCTCAAACCCACTATAAAAAGGAATTTCAAAAACAAAACAAAAAAACTGGGAAATTCTTTACAATTCCTTCAGGGTCTCTGATGAAAGCTGGAATGACCCTATCTACAACGACAGCTGGATGTGGCATAAGGAGGGACACTTGGGACTGAGGCGATTGGTGAGATTTGGCGAGCAAATGCAGTCCCTTTAAAGCAATAATGCATGGCACCCATTCCATGGGTCCGAACTCTCCAGGTTGAAGGGAATATTACTACAGCTATAACATGTGCGGGAAACCTAGAGAACGGACACACTGTGAATACGAAAGGTTTCTAAAACTCAACGAATAGTCCCTCTCCTGGTGCTCTGGTTTGACTTTCCATCTGCTTTACTATCAACCTCCCAACTTGGTGAGACAGCCCCTTTAACCTCTTGGTTCGCACAGGTTGCCAATTTGGCAGAGGATGAAAGGGAAGAGGGAGAACCAATGAGAGAGTAGCTGTTAGCCATTTGGACGGGCACATATCACTGTAATTTCCCGGCAGGAAGAAGAATTAACCAAATTCTCAGCCACCCACCGGGAACCAGTATAGGTCCTGAACCAAAATTTTGGACTTGCAGTCAGCTCACCAAAAACGAGTTGAAAAATGGAGCTCAGGGGCACAGCAATTCACAAACTGGCCAAGTAATAAAGGACAACTATCGTCCAAAAATCTGTTGAGGGAAGGCAACGAGGCAGACTTGAAAGTGAGGCAGAATAGCAGGAAACAGACTTCAAGAGGTACGTTGGAATCGCCTTTAAAGCACAGGAAGAGGGGCACAACTTCGACAATGATGCACTTGGCCAAAAAGGGTGTATGCGTTTTCTCCTGAATATATTCAGGAGAAAACGCATACGCCCTTTTTGGCCAAGCAAGAAAGCGGGCAATGCAAATCTGCACTACAAAGAAGTATCACTTCCCACCGGTCAAAAGGGACATCCACAAAATGTGTAAGAACAAGAAAGGCAAGACAGGCCCTGGAGAACAGGGAGCCTTGTTATGCTGATGGGCGGGATGTAAATTGCCAACTGCCTCTCTGGAGGAGTGCATTGTGTTCCCTAAAACAAGTAAACAACAGAGCTACAGAGCCAAGGGCACTTCCAGTCTAGGGAATATACCTTGGGAAAACTGAAGATCAATAAGACAGAGCCACCCCAAAATTTAGTTCTGCACTGCTTACAAGGACCTCAACTTGGGTACACCTTAAATATCCCAGGAAATATAAAAATGGTTCAAAAAATTGTGGTACTTACGTACGGTGGAATATCCCTCAGCCATGAAATCAATGTCATAAGACCAGTAGCAGCAAAATGGGTGGATTCAGGTACGATGATTCTAAGTGAAATAAGTCACAGAGAAAAAGAAACTTATCATAAGATATCACTTATGAAGATCCTGTAAACATGGCTACACTTGAACTGAGTTAGGAAAGAGAACAGTGTCTCACATTTAGAAAACACTCGTATGCCTGCTTAAGGGGGAAGGAGAGGTGGGGTGATGCATAAAACCAGAGTTTGATATAAGCACAGGTACCGTTCCAAAAACCAACTATGGGATAGAGAAGACCTACACCGTCCTCAGTGAAAGGGACTCAAAACCCCATATTTCCCGCAGAGGAAAATATCTGACTAGTAAGAATCTTAACACCTATGTATTGATATGTCTCCGTAAGGGAATCAAGTGTGTCTAGACTGGCATAAACATGGCAGCGAGAATCAGCTCAAACCCACTATAAAAAGGAATTTCAAAAACAAAACAAAAAAACTGTCAAATTCTTTACAATTCCTTCAGGGTCTCTGATGAAAGCTGGAATGACCCTATCTACAATGACAGCTGGATGTGGCATAAGGAGGGACACTTGGGACTGAGACGATTGGTGAGATTGGGTGAGCAAATGCAGACCCTTTAAAGCAATAATGCATGGCACCCATTCCATGGGTCCGAACTCTCCAGGTTGAAGGGAATATTACTACAGCTATAACATGTGCGGGAAACCTAGGGAACGGACACACTGTGAATACGAAAGGTTTCTAAAACTCAACGCATAGTCTCTCTCCTGGTGCTCTGGTTTGACTTTCCGTCTGCTTTACTATCAACCTCCCAACTTGGAGAGACAGCCCCTTTAACCTCTTGGTTCGCACAGGTTGCCAATTTGGCAGAGGATGAAAGGGAAGAGGGAGAACCAATGAGAGAGTAGCTGTTAGGCATTTGGACGGGCACATATCACTGTAATTTCCCGGCAGGAAGAAGAATTAACCAAATTCTCAGCCACCCACCGGGAACCAGTATAAGTCCTGAACCAAAATTTTGGACTTGCGGTCAGCTCACCAAAAACGAGTTGAAAAATGGAGCTCAGGGGCACAGCAATTCACAAACTGGCCGAGAAATAAAGGACACCTATCGTCCAAAAATCTGTTGAGGGAAGGCAACGAGGCAGACTTGAAAGCGAGGCAGAATAGCAGGAAACAGATTTCAAGAGGTATGTTGGAATCGCCTTTAAAGCACAGGAAGAGGGGCACAACTTCGACAATGATGCACTTGGCCAAAAAGGGCGTATGCGTTTTCTCCTGAATATATTCAGGAGAAAACGCATACGCCCTTTTTGGCCAAGCAAGCAAGCGGGCAATGCAAATCTGCACTACAAAGAAGTATCACTTCCCACAGGTCAAAAGGGACATCCACAAAATGTGTAAGAACAAGAAAGGCAAGACAGGCCCTGGAGAACAGGGAGCCTTGTTATGCTGATGGGCGGGATGTAAATTGCCAACTGCCTCTCTGGAGGAGTGCATTATGTTCCCTAAAACAAGTAAAGAACAGAGCTACAGAGCCAAGGGCACTACCAGTCTAGGGAATATACCTTGGGAAAACTGAAAATCAATAAGACAGAGCCACCCCAAAATTTAGGGCTGCACTGCATACAAGGACCTCAACTTGGATACACCTTAAGTATCCCAGAAAATATAAACATGGTTCAAAAAATTGTGGTACTTACGTACGATGGAATATCCCTCAGCCATGAAATCAATGTCATAAGACCAGTAGCAGCAAAATGGGTGGATTCAGGTACGATGATTCTAAGTGAAATAAGTCACACAGAAAAAGAAACTTATCATAAAATATCAGTTATGAAGATCCTGTAAACATGGCTACACTTGAACTGAGTTAGGAAAGAGAATAGTGTCTCACATTTAGAAAACACTCTTATACCTGCTTAAGGGGGAAGGAGAGGTGGGGTGATGCATAAAACCAGAGTTTGATATAAGCACAGGTACCGTTCCAAAAACCAACTATGGAATAGACAAGACCTACACCTTCCTCAGTGAAAGGGACTCAAAACCCCATATTTCCCGCAGAGGAAAATATCTGACTAGTAAGAATCTTAAAACCTATGTATTGATATGTCTCTGTAAGGGAATCAAGTGTGTCTAGACTGGCATAAACATGGCAGCGAGAATCAGCTCAAACCCACTATAAAAAGGAATTTCAAAAACAAAACAAAAAAACTGGGAAATTCTTTACAATTCCTTCAGGGTCTCTGATGAAAGCTGGAATGACCCTATCTACAACGACAGCTGGATGTGGCATAAGGAGGGACACTTGGGACTGAGATGATTGGTGAGATTTGGCGAGCAAATGCAGTCCCTTTAAAGCAATAATGCATGGCACCCATTCCATGGGTCCGAACTCTCCAGGTTGAAGGGAATATTACTACAGCTATAACATGTGCGGGAAACCTAGAGAACGGACACACTGTGAATACGAAAGGTTTCTAAAACTCAATGAATAGTCCCTCTCCTGGTGCTCCGGTTTGACTTTCCATCTGCTTTACTATCAACCTCCCAACTCGGAGAGACAGCCCCTTTAACCTCTTGGTTCGCACAGGTTGCCAATTTGGCAGAGGATGAAAGGGAAGAGGGAGAACCAATGAGAGAGTAGCTGTTAGCCATTTGGACGGGCACATATCACTGTAATTTCCCGGCAGGAAGAAGAATTAACCAAATTCTCAGCCACCCACCGGGAACCAGTATAGGTCCTGAACCAAAATTTTGGACTTGCGGTCAGCTCACCAAAAACGAGTTGAAAAATGGAGCTCAGGGGCACAGCAATTCACAAACTGGCCAAGTAATAAAGGACAACTATCGTCCAAAAATCTGTTGAGGGAAGGCAACGAGGCAGACTTGAAAGCGAGGCAGAATAGCAGGAAACAGATTTCAAGAGGTACGTTGGAATCGCCTTTAAAGCACAGGAAGAGGGGCACAACTTCGACAATGATGCACTTGGCCAAAAAGGGCGTATGCGTTTTCTCCTGAATATATTCAGGAGAAAACGCATACGCCCTTTTTGGCCAAGCAAGCAAGCGGGCAATGCAAATCTGCATTACAAAGAAGTATCATTTCCCACCGGTCAAAAGGGACATCCACAAAATGTGTAAGAACAAGAAAGGCAAGACAGGCCCTGGAGAACAGGGAGCCTTGTTATGCTGATGGGCGGGATGTAAATTGCCAACTGCCTCTCTGGAGGAGTGCATTCTGTTCCCTAAAACAAGTAAAGAACAGAGCTACAGAGCCAAGGGCACTACCAGTCTAGGGAATATACCTTGGGAAAACTGAAAATCAATAAGACAGAGCCACCCCAAAATTTAGGGCTGCACTGCATACAAGGACCTCAACTTGGATACACCTTAAGTATCCCAGAAAATATAAACATGGTTCAAAAAATTGTGGTACTTACGTACGATGGAATATCCCTCAGCCATGAAATCAATGTCATAAGACCAGTAGCAGCAAAATGGGTGGATTCAGGTACGATGATTCTAAGTGAAATAAGTCACACAGAAAAAGAAACTTATCATAAAATATCAGTTATGAAGATCCTGTAAACATGGCTACACTTGAACTGAGTTAGGAAAGAGAATAGTGTCTCACATTTAGAAAACACTCTTATACCTGCTTAAGGGGGAAGGAGAGGTGGGGTGATGCATAAAACCAGAGTTTGATATAAGCACAGGTACCGTTCCAAAAACCAACTATGGAATAGACAAGACCTACACCTTCCTCAGTGAAAGGGACTCTAAACCCCATATTGCCCGCAGAGGAAAATATCTGACTAGTAAGAATCTTAAAACCTATGTATTGATATGTCTCTGTAAGGGAATCAAGTGTGTCTAGACTGGCATAAACATGGCAGCGAGAATCAGCTCAAACCCACTATAAAAAGGAATTTCAAAAACAAAACAAAAAAACTGGGAAATTCTTTACAATTCCTTCAGGGTCTCTGATGAAAGCTGGAATGACCCTATCTACAACGACAGCTGGATGTGGCATAAGGAGGGACACTTGGGACTGAGGCGATTGGTGAGATTTGGCGAGCAAATGCAGTCCCTTTAAAGCAATAATGCATGGCACCCATTCCATGGGTCCGAACTCTCCAGGTTGAAGGGAATATTACTACAGCTATAACATGTGCGGGAAACCTAGAGAACGGACACACTGTGAATACGAAAGGTTTCTAAAACTCAACGAATAGTCCCTCTCCTGGTGCTCTGGTTTGACTTTCCATCTGCTTTACTATCAACCTCCCAACTTGGTGAGACAGCCCCTTTAACCTCTTGGTTCGCACAGGTTGCCAATTTGGCAGAGGATGAAAGGGAAGAGGGAGAACCAATGAGAGAGTAGCTGTTAGCCATTTGGACGGGCACATATCACTGTAATTTCCCGGCAGGAAGAAGAATTAACCAAATTCTCAGCCACCCACCGGGAACCAGTATAGGTCCTGAACCAAAATTTTGGACTTGCAGTCAGCTCACCAAAAACGAGTTGAAAAATGGAGCTCAGGGGCACAGCAATTCACAAACTGGCCAAGTAATAAAGGACAACTATCGTCCAAAAATCTGTTGAGGGAAGGCAACGAGGCAGACTTGAAAGTGAGGCAGAATAGCAGGAAACAGACTTCAAGAGGTACGTTGGAATCGCCTTTAAAGCACAGGAAGAGGGGCACAACTTCGACAATGATGCACTTGGCCAAAAAGGGTGTATGCGTTTTCTCCTGAATATATTCAGGAGAAAACGCATACGCCCTTTTTGGCCAAGCAAGAAAGCGGGCAATGCAAATCTGCACTACAAAGAAGTATCACTTCCCACCGGTCAAAAGGGACATCCACAAAATGTGTAAGAACAAGAAAGGCAAGACAGGCCCTGGAGAACAGGGAGCCTTGTTATGCTGATGGGCGGGATGTAAATTGCCAACTGCCTCTCTGGAGGAGTGCATTGTGTTCCCTAAAACAAGTAAACAACAGAGCTACAGAGCCAAGGGCACTTCCAGTCTAGGGAATATACCTTGGGAAAACTGAAGATCAATAAGACAGAGCCACCCCAAAATTTAGTTCTGCACTGCTTACAAGGACCTCAACTTGGGTACACCTTAAATATCCCAGGAAATATAAAAATGGTTCAAAAAATTGTGGTACTTACGTACGGTGGAATATCCCTCAGCCATGAAATCAATGTCATAAGACCAGTAGCAGCAAAATGGGTGGATTCAGGTACGATGATTCTAAGTGAAATAAGTCACAGAGAAAAAGAAACTTATCATAAGATATCACTTATGAAGATCCTGTAAACATGGCTACACTTGAACTGAGTTAGGAAAGAGAACAGTGTCTCACATTTAGAAAACACTCGTATGCCTGCTTAAGGGGGAAGGAGAGGTGGGGTGATGCATAAAACCAGAGTTTGATATAAGCACAGGTACCGTTCCAAAAACCAACTATGGGATAGAGAAGACCTACACCGTCCTCAGTGAAAGGGACTCAAAACCCCATATTTCCCGCAGAGGAAAATATCTGACTAGTAAGAATCTTAACACCTATGTATTGATATGTCTCCGTAAGGGAATCAAGTGTGTCTAGACTGGCATAAACATGGCAGCGAGAATCAGCTCAAACCCACTATAAAAAGGAATTTCAAAAACAAAACAAAAAAACTGTCAAATTCTTTACAATTCCTTCAGGGTCTCTGATGAAAGCTGGAATGACCCTATCTACAATGACAGCTGGATGTGGCATAAGGAGGGACACTTGGGACTGAGACGATTGGTGAGATTGGGTGAGCAAATGCAGACCCTTTAAAGCAATAATGCATGGCACCCATTCCATGGGTCCGAACTCTCCAGGTTGAAGGGAATATTACTACAGCTATAACATGTGCGGGAAACCTAGGGAACGGACACACTGTGAATACGAAAGGTTTCTAAAACTCAACGCATAGTCTCTCTCCTGGTGCTCTGGTTTGACTTTCCGTCTGCTTTACTATCAACCTCCCAACTTGGAGAGACAGCCCCTTTAACCTCTTGGTTCGCACAGGTTGCCAATTTGGCAGAGGATGAAAGGGAAGAGGGAGAACCAATGAGAGAGTAGCTGTTAGGCATTTGGACGGGCACATATCACTGTAATTTCCCGGCAGGAAGAAGAATTAACCAAATTCTCAGCCACCCACCGGGAACCAGTATAAGTCCTGAACCAAAATTTTGGACTTGCGGTCAGCTCACCAAAAACGAGTTGAAAAATGGAGCTCAGGGGCACAGCAATTCACAAACTGGCCGAGAAATAAAGGACACCTATCGTCCAAAAATCTGTTGAGGGAAGGCAACGAGGCAGACTTGAAAGCGAGGCAGAATAGCAGGAAACAGATTTCAAGAGGTATGTTGGAATCGCCTTTAAAGCACAGGAAGAGGGGCACAACTTCGACAATGATGCACTTGGCCAAAAAGGGCGTATGCGTTTTCTCCTGAATATATTCAGGAGAAAACGCATACGCCCTTTTTGGCCAAGCAAGCAAGCGGGCAATGCAAATCTGCACTACAAAGAAGTATCACTTCCCACAGGTCAAAAGGGACATCCACAAAATGTGTAAGAACAAGAAAGGCAAGACAGGCCCTGGAGAACAGGGAGCCTTGTTATGCTGATGGGCGGGATGTAAATTGCCAACTGCCTCTCTGGAGGAGTGCATTATGTTCCCTAAAACAAGTAAAGAACAGAGCTACAGAGCCAAGGGCACTACCAGTCTAGGGAATATACCTTGGGAAAACTGAAAATCAATAAGACAGAGCCACCCCAAAATTTAGGGCTGCACTGCATACAAGGACCTCAACTTGGATACACCTTAAGTATCCCAGAAAATATAAACATGGTTCAAAAAATTGTGGTACTTACGTACGATGGAATATCCCTCAGCCATGAAATCAATGTCATAAGACCAGTAGCAGCAAAATGGGTGGATTCAGGTACGATGATTCTAAGTGAAATAAGTCACACAGAAAAAGAAACTTATCATAAAATATCAGTTATGAAGATCCTGTAAACATGGCTACACTTGAACTGAGTTAGGAAAGAGAATAGTGTCTCACATTTAGAAAACACTCTTATACCTGCTTAAGGGGGAAGGAGAGGTGGGGTGATGCATAAAACCAGAGTTTGATATAAGCACAGGTACCGTTCCAAAAACCAACTATGGAATAGACAAGACCTACACCTTCCTCAGTGAAAGGGACTCAAAACCCCATATTTCCCGCAGAGGAAAATATCTGACTAGTAAGAATCTTAAAACCTATGTATTGATATGTCTCTGTAAGGGAATCAAGTGTGTCTAGACTGGCATAAACATGGCAGCGAGAATCAGCTCAAACCCACTATAAAAAGGAATTTCAAAAACAAAACAAAAAAACTGGGAAATTCTTTACAATTCCTTCAGGGTCTCTGATGAAAGCTGGAATGACCCTATCTACAACGACAGCTGGATGTGGCATAAGGAGGGACACTTGGGACTGAGATGATTGGTGAGATTTGGCGAGCAAATGCAGTCCCTTTAAAGCAATAATGCATGGCACCCATTCCATGGGTCCGAACTCTCCAGGTTGAAGGGAATATTACTACAGCTATAACATGTGCGGGAAACCTAGAGAACGGACACACTGTGAATACGAAAGGTTTCTAAAACTCAACGAATAGTCCCTCTCCTGGTGCTCCGGTTTGACTTTCCATCTGCTTTACTATCAACCTCCCAACTCGGAGAGACAGCCCCTTTAACCTCTTGGTTCGCACAGGTTGCCAATTTGGCAGAGGATGAAAGGGAAGAGGGAGAACCAATGAGAGAGTAGCTGTTAGCCATTTGGACGGGCACATATCACTGTAATTTCCCGGCAGGAAGAAGAATTAACCAAATTCTCAGCCACCCACCGGGAACCAGTATAGGTCCTGAACCAAAATTTTGGACTTGCGGTCAGCTCACCAAAAACGAGTTGAAAAATGGAGCTCAGGGGCACAGCAATTCACAAACTGGCCAAGTAATAAAGGACAACTATCGTCCAAAAATCTGTTGAGGGAAGGCAACGAGGCAGACTTGAAAGCGAGGCAGAATAGCAGGAAACAGATTTCAAGAGGTACGTTGGAATCGCCTTTAAAGCACAGGAAGAGGGGCACAACTTCGACAATGATGCACTTGGCCAAAAAGGGCGTATGCGTTTTCTCCTGAATATATTCAGGAGAAAACGCATACGCCCTTTTTGGCCAAGCAAGCAAGCGGGCAATGCAAATCTGCATTACAAAGAAGTATCATTTCCCACCGGTCAAAAGGGACATCCACAAAATGTGTAAGAACAAGAAAGGCAAGACAGGCCCTGGAGAACAGGGAGCCTTGTTATGCTGATGGGCGGGATGTAAATTGCCAACTGCCTCTCTGGAGGAGTGCATTCTGTTCCCTAAAACAAGTAAAGAACAGAGCTACAGAGCCAAGGGCACTACCAGTCTAGGGAATATACCTTGGGAAAACTGAAAATCAATAAGACAGAGCCACCCCAAAATTTAGGGCTGCACTGCATACAAGGACCTCAACTTGGATACACCTTAAGTATCCCAGAAAATATAAACATGGTTCAAAAAATTGTGGTACTTACGTACGATGGAATATCCCTCAGCCATGAAATCAATGTCATAAGACCAGTAGCAGCAAAATGGGTGGATTCAGGTACGATGATTCTAAGTGAAATAAGTCACACAGAAAAAGAAACTTATCATAAAATATCAGTTATGAAGATCCTGTAAACATGGCTACACTTGAACTGAGTTAGGAAAGAGAATAGTGTCTCACATTTAGAAAACACTCTTATACCTGCTTAAGGGGGAAGGAGAGGTGGGGTGATGCATAAAACCAGAGTTTGATATAAGCACAGGTACCGTTCCAAAAACCAACTATGGAATAGACAAGACCTACACCTTCCTCAGTGAAAGGGACTCAAAACCCCATATTTCCCACAGAGGAAAATATCTGACTAGTAAGAATCTTAAAACCTATGTATTGATATGTCTCTGTAAGGGAATCAAGTGTGTCTAGACTGGCATAAACATGGCAGCGAGAATCAGCTCAAACCCACTATAAAAAGGAATTTCAAAAACAAAACAAAAAAACTGGGAAATTCTTTACAATTCCTTCAGGGTCTCTGATGAAAGCTGGAATGACCCTATCTACAACGACAGCTGGATGTGGCATAAGGAGGGACACTTGGGACTGAGATGATTGGTGAGATTTGGCGAGCAAATGCAGTCCCTTTAAAGCAATAATGCATGGCACCCATTCCATGGGTCCGAACTCTCCAGGTTGAAGGGAATATTACTACAGCTATAACATGTGCGGGAAACCTAGAGAACGGACACACTGTGAATACGAAAGGTTTCTAAAACTCAACGAATAGTCCCTCTCCTGGTGCTCCGGTTTGACTTTCCATCTGCTTTACTATCAACCTCCCAACTTGGAGAGACAGCCCCTTTAACCTCTTGGTTCGCACAGGTTGCCAATTTGGCAGAGGATGAAAGGGAAGAGGGAGAACCAATGAGAGAGTAGCTGTTAGCCATTTGGACGGGCACATATCACTGTAATTTCCCGGCAGGAAGAAGAATTAACCAAATTCTCAGCCACCCACCGGGAACCAGTATAGGTCCTGAACCAAAATTTTGGACTTGCGGTCAGCTCACCAAAAACGAGTTGAAAAATGGAGCTCAGGGGCACAGCAATTCACAAACTGGCCAAGTAATAAAGGACAACTATCGTCCAAAAATCTGTTGAGGGAAGGCAACGAGGCAGACTTGAAAGCGAGGCAGAATAGCAGGAAACAGATTTCAAGAGGTACGTTGGAATCGCCTTTAAAGCACAGGAAGAGGGGCACAACTTCGACAATGATGCACTTGGCCAAAAAGGGCGTATGCGTTTTCTCCTGAATATATTCAGGAGAAAACGCATACGCCCTTTTTGGCCAAGCAAGCAAGCGGGCAATGCAAATCTGCATTACAAAGAAGTATCATTTCCCACCGGTCAAAAGGGACATCCACAAAATGTGTAAGAACAAGAAAGGCAAGACAGGCCCTGGAGAACAGGGAGCCTTGTTATGCTGATGGGCGGGATGTAAATTGCCAACTGCCTCTCTGGAGGAGTGCATTCTGTTCCCTAAAACAAGTAAAGAACAGAGCTACAGAGCCAAGGGCACTACCAGTCTAGGGAATATACCTTGGGAAAACTGAAAATCAATAAGACAGAGCCACCCCAAAATTTAGGGCTGCACTGCATACAAGGACCTCAACTTGGATACACCTTAAGTATCCCAGAAAATATAAACATGGTTCAAAAAATTGTGGTACTTACGTACGATGGAATATCCCTCAGCCATGAAATCAATGTCATAAGACCAGTAGCAGCAAAATGGGTGGATTCAGGTACGATGATTCTAAGTGAAATAAGTCACACAGAAAAAGAAACTTATCATAAAATATCAGTTATGAAGATCCTGTAAACATGGCTACACTTGAACTGAGTTAGGAAAGAGAATAGTGTCTCACATTTAGAAAACACTCTTATACCTGCTTAAGGGGGAAGGAGAGGTGGGGTGATGCATAAAACCAGAGTTTGATATAAGCACAGGTACCGTTCCAAAAACCAACTATGGAATAGACAAGACCTAAACCTTCCTCAGTGAAAGGGACGCTAAACCCCATATTTCCCGCAGAGGAAAATATCTGACTAGTAAGAATCTTAAAACCTATGTATTGATATGTCTCTGTAAGGGAATCAAGTGTGTCTAGACTGGCATAAACATGGCAGCGAGAATCAGCTCAAACCCACTATAAAAAGGAATTTCAAAAACAAAACAAAAAAACTGGGAAATTCTTTACAATTCCTTCAGGGTCTCTGATGAAAGCTGGAATGACCCTATCTACAACGACAGCTGGATGTGGCATAAGGAGGGACACTTGGGACTGAGACGATTGGTGAGATTTGGCGAGCAAATGCAGTCCCTTTAAAGCAATAATGCATGGCACCCATTCCATGGGTCCGAACTCTCCAGGTTGAAGGGAATATTACTACAGCTATAACATGTGCGGGAAACCTAGAGAACGGACACACTGTGAATACGAAAGGTTTCTAAAACTCAACGAATAGTCCCTCTCCTGGTGCTCCGGTTTGACTTTCCATCTGCTTTACTATCAACCTCCCAACTTGGTGAGACAGCCCCTTTAACCTCTTGGTTCGCACAGGTTGCCAATTTGGCAGAGGATGAAAGGGAAGAGGGAGAACCAATGAGAGAGTAGCTGTTAGCCATTTGGACGGGCACATATCACTGTAATTTCCCGGCAGGAAGAAGAATTAACCAAATTCTCAGCCACCCACCGGGAACCAGTATAGGTCCTGAACCAAAATTTTGGACTTGCGGTCAGCTCACCAAAAACGAGTTGAAAAATGGAGCTCAGGGGCACAGCAATTCACAAACTGGCCAAGTAATAAAGGACAACTATCGTCCAAAAATCTGTTGAGGGAAGGCAACGAGGCAGACTTGAAAGCGAGGCAGAATAGCAGGAAACAGACTTCAAGAGGTACGTTGGAATCGCCTTTAAAGCACAGGAAGAGGGGCACAACTTCGACAATGATGCACTTGGCCAAAAAGGGCGTATGCGTTTTCTCCTGAATATATTCAGGAGAAAACGCATACGCCCTTTTTGGCCAAGCAAGCAAGCGGGCAATGCAAATCTGCACTACAAAGAAGTATCACTTCCCACCGGTCAAAAGGGACATCCACAAAATGTGTAAGAACAAGAAAGGCAAGACAGGCCCTGGAGAACAGGGAGCCTTGTTATGCTGATGGGCGGGATGTAAATTGCCAACTGCCTCTCTGGAGGAGTGCATTCTGTTCCCTAAAACAAGTAAACAACAGAGCTACAGAGCCAAGGGCACTTCCAGTCTAGGGAATATACCTTGGGAAAACTGAAGATCAATAAGACAGAGCCACCCCAAAATTTAGTTCTGCACTGCTTACAAGGACCTCAACTTGGGTACACCTTAAATATCCCAGGAAATATAAAAATGGTTCAAAAAATTGTGGTACTTACGTACGGTGGAATATCCCTCAGCCATGAAATCAATGTCATAAGACCAGTAGCAGCAAAATGGGTGGATTCAGGTACGATGATTCTAAGTGAAATAAGTCACAGAGAAAAAGAAACTTATCATAAGATATCACTTATGAAGATCCTGTAAACATGGCTACACTTGAACTGAGTTAGGAAAGAGAACAGTGTCTCACATTTAGAAAACACTCGTATGCCTGCTTAAGGGGGAAGGAGAGGTGGGGTGATGCATAAAACCAGAGTTTGATATAAGCACAGGTACCGTTCCAAAAACCAACTATGGGATAGACAAGACCTACACCGTCCTCAGTGAAAGGGACTCAAAACCCCATATTTCCCGCAGAGGAAAATATCTGACTAGTAAGAATCTTAAAACCTATGTATTGATATGTCTCCGTAAGGGAATCAAGTGTGTCTAGACTGGCATAAACATGGCAGCGAGAATCAGCTCAAACCCACTATAAAAAGGAATTTCAAAAACAAAACAAAAAAACTGGGAAATTCTTTACAATTCCTTCAGGGTCTCTGATGAAAGCTGGAATGACCCTATCTACAACGACAGCTGGATGTGGCATAAGGAGGGACACTTGGGACTGAGACGATTGGTGAGATTGGGTGAGCAAATGCAGACCCTTTAAAGCAATAATGCATGGCACCCATTCCATGGGTCCGAACTCTCCAGGTTGAAGGGAATATTACTACAGCTATAACATGTGCGGGAAACCTAGAGAACGGACACACTGTGAATACGAAAGGTTTCTAAAACTCAATGAATAGTCCCTCCCCTGGTGCTCCGGTTTGACTTCCGTCTGCTTTACTATCAACCTCCCAACTTTGAGAGACAGCCCCTTTAACCTCTTGGTTCGCACAGGTTGCCAATTTGGCAGAGGATGAAAGGGAAGAGGGAGAACCAATGAGAGAGTAGCTGTTAGGCATTTGGACGGGTACATATCACTGTAATTTCCCGGCAGGAAGAAGAATTAACCAAATTCTCAGCCACCCACCGGGAACCAGTATAGGTCCTGAACCAAAATTTTGGACTTGCGGTCAGCTCACCAAAAACGAGTTGAAAAATGGAGCTCAGGGGCACAGCAATTCACAAACTGGCCGAGTAATAAAGGACAACTATCGTCCAAAAATCTGTTGAGGGAAGGCAACGAGGCGGACTTGAAAGCGAGGCAGAATAGCAGGAAACAGATTTCAAGAGGTACGTTGGAATCGCCTTTAAAGCACAGGAAGAGGGGCACAACTACGACAATGATGCACTTGGCCAAAAAGGGCGTATGCGTTTTCTCCTGAATATATTCAGGAGAAAACGCATACGCCCTTTTTGGCCAAGCAAGCAAGCGGGCAATGCAAATCTGCACTACAAAGAAGTATCACTTCCCACCGGGCAAAAGGGACATCCACAAAATGTGTAAGAACAAGAAAGGCAAGACAGGCCCTGGAAAACAGGGAGCATTGTTATGCTGATGGGCGGGATGTAAATTGCCAACTGCCTCTCTGGAGGAGTGCATTCTGTTCCCTAAAACAAGTAAAGAACAGAGCTACAGAGCCAAGGGCACTACCAGTCTAGGGAATATACCTTGGGAAAACTGAAAATCAATAAGACAGAGCCATCCCAAAATTTAGGGCTGCACTGCATACAAGGACCTCAACTTGGATACACCTTAAGTATCCCAGAAAATATAAACATGGTTCAAAAAATTGTGGTACTTACGTACAATGGAATACCCCTCAGCCATGAAATCAATGTCATAAGACCAGTAGCAGCAAAATGGGTGGATTCAGGTACGATGATTCTAAGTGAAATAAGTCACACAGAAAAAGAAACTTATCATAAGATATCACTTATGAAGATCCTGTAAACATGGCTACACTTGAACTGAGTTAGGAAAGAGAACAGTGTCTCACATTTAGAAAACACTCTTATACCTGCTTAAGGGGGAAGGAGAGGTGGGGTGATGCATAAAACCAGAGTTTGATATAAGCACAGGTACCGTTCCAAAAACCAACTATGGAATAGACAAGACCTACACCGTCCTCAGTGAAAGGGACTCAAAACCCCATATTTCCCGCAGAGGAAAATATCTGACTAGTAAGAATCTTAAAACCTATGTATTGATATGTCTCCGTAAGGGAATCAAGTGTGTCTAGACTGGCATAAACATGGCAGCGAGAATCAGCTCAAACCCACTATAAAAAGGAATTTCAAAAACAAAACAAAAAAACTGGGAAATTCTTTACAATTCCTTCAGGGTCTCTGATGAAAGCTGGAATGACCCTATCTACAACGACAGCTGGATGTGGCATAAGGAGGGACACTTGGGACTGAGACGATTGGTGAGATTGGGTGAGCAAATGCAGACCCTTTAAAGCAATAATGCATGGCACCCATTCCATGGGTCCGAACTCTCCAGGTTGAAGGGAATATTACTACAGCTATAACATGTGCGGGAAACCTAGAGAATGGACACACTGTGAATACGAAAGGTTTCTAAAACTCAACGAATAGTCCCTCTCCTGGTGCTCCGGTTTGACTTTCCATCTGCTTTACTATCAACCTCCCAACTTGCAGAGACAGCCCCTTTAACTTCTTGGTTCGCACAGGTTGCCAATTTGGCAGAGGATGAAAGGGAAGAGGGAGAACCAATGAGAGAATAGCTGTTAGGCATTTGGACGGGCACATATCACTGTAATTTCCCAGCAGGAAGAAGAATTAACCAAATTCTCAGCCACCCAGCGGGAACCAGTATAGGTCCTGAACCAAAATTTTGGACTTGCGGTCAGCTCACCAAAAACGAGTTGAAAAATGCAGCTCAGGGGCACGGCAATTCACAAACTGGCCGAGTAATAAAGGACAACTATCGTCCAAAAATCTGTTGAGGGAAGGCAACGAGGCGGACTTGAAAGCGAGGCAGAATAGCAGGAAACAGATTTCAAGAGTTACGTTGGAATCACCTTTAAAGCACAGGAAGAGGGGCACAACTTCGACAATGATGCACTTGGCCAAAAAGGGCGTATGCGTTTTCTCCTGAATATATTCAGGAGAAAACGCATACGCCCTTTTTGGCCAAGCAAGCACGCGGGCAATGCAAATCTGCACTACAAAGAAGTATCACTTCCCACTGGTCAAAAGGGACATCCACAAAATGTGTAAGAACAAGAAAGGCAAGACAGGCCCTGGAGAACAGGGAGCCTTGTTATGCTGATGGGCGGGATGTAAATTGCCAACTGCCTCTCTGGAGGAGTGCATTCTGTTCCCTAAAACAAGTAAAGAACAGAGCTACAGAGCCAAGGGCACTACCAGTCTAGGGAATATACCTTGGGAAAACTGAAAATCAGTAAGACAGAGCCACCCCAAAATTTAGGGCTGCACTGCATACAAGGACCTCAACTTGGATACACCTTAAGTATCCCAGAAAATATAAACATGGTTCAAAAAATTGTGGTACTTACGTACGATGGAATACCCCTCAGCCATGAAATCAATGTCATAAGACCAGTAGCAGCAAAATGGGTGGATTCAGGTACGATGATTCTAAGTGAAATAAGTCACACAGAAAAAGAAACTTATCATAAGATATCACTTATGAAGATCCTGTAAACATGGCTACACTTGAACTGAGTTAGGAAAGAGAACAGTTTCTCACATTTAGAAAACACTCTTATACCTGCTTAAGGGGGAAGGAGAGGTAGGGTGATGCATAAAACCAGAGTTTGATATAAGCACAGGTACCGTTCCAAAAACCAACTATGGAATAGACAAGACCTACACCGTCCTCAGTGAAAGGGACTCAAAACCCCATATTTCCCGCAGAGGAAAATATCTGACTAGTAAGAATCTTAAAACCTATGTATTGATATGTCTCCGTAAGGGAATCAAGTGTGTCTAGACTGGCATAAACATGGCAGCGAGAATCAGCTCAAACCCACTATAAAAAGGAATTTCAAAAACAAAACAAAAAAACTGGGAAATTCTTTACAATTCCTTCAGGGTCTCTGATGAAACCTGGAATGACCCTATCTACCATGACAGCTGGATGTGGCATAAGGAGGGACACTTGGGACTGAGACGATTGGTGAGATTGGGTGAGCAAATGCAGACCCTTTAAAGCAATAATGCATGGCTCCTATTCCATGGGTCCGAACTCTCCAGGTTGAAGGGAATATTACTACAGCTATAACATGTGCGGGAAACCTAGAGAACGGACACACTGTGAATACGAAAGGTTTCTAAAACTCAACGAATAGTCCCTCTCCTGGTGCTCCTGTTTGACTTTCCGTCTGCTTTACTATCAACCTCCCAACTTGGAGAGACAGCCCCTTTAACCTCTTGGTTCGCACAGGTTGCCAATTTGGCAGAGGATGAAAGGGAAGAGGAAGAACCAATGAGAGAGTAGCTGTTAGGCATTTGGACGGGCACATATCACTGTAATTTCCCGGCAGGAAGAAGAATTAACCAACTTCTCAGCCACCCACCGGGAACCAGTATAGGTCCTGAACCAAAATTTTGGACTTGCGGTCAGCTCACCAAAAACGAGTTGAAAAATGGAGCTCAGGGGCACAGCAATTCACAAACTGGCCGAGTAATAAAGGACAACTATCGTCCAAAAATCTGTTGAGGGAAGGCAACGAGGCGGACTTGAAAGCGAGGCAGAATAGCAGGAAACAGATTTCAAGAGGTACGTTGGAATCGCCTTTAAAGCACAGGAAGAAGGGCACAACTTGGACAATGATGCACTTGGCCATAAAGGGTGTATGCGTTTTCTCCTGAATATATTCAGGAGAAAACGCATACGCCCTTTTTGGCCAAGCAAGCAAGCGGGCAATGCAAATCTGCACTACAAAGAAGTATCACTTCCCACCGGTCAAAAGGGACATCCACAAAATGTGTAAGAACAAGAAAGGCAAGACAGGCCCTGGAGAACAGGGAGCCTTGTTATGCTGATGGGCGGGATGTAAATTGCCAACTGCCTCTCTGGAGGAGTGCATTCTGTTCCCTAAAACAAGTAAAGAACAGAGCTACAGAGCCAAGGGCACTACCAGTCTAGGGAATATACCTTGGGAAAACTGAAAATCAATAAGACAGAGCCACCCCAAAATTTAGGGCTGCACTGCATACAAGGACCTCAACTTGGATACACCTTAAGTATCCCAGAAAATATAAACATGGTTCAAAAAATTGTGGTACTTACGTACGATGGAATATCCCTCAGCCATGAAATCAATGTCATAAGACCAGTAGCAGCAAAATGGGTGGATTCAGGTACGATGATTCTAAGTGAAATAAGTCACAGAGAAAAAGAAACTTATCATAAGATATCACTTATGAAGATCCTGTAAACATGGCTACACTTGAACTGAGTTAGGAAAGAGAACAGTGTCTCACATTTAGAAAACACTCTTATACCTGCTTAAGGGCGAAGGAGAGGTGGGGTGATGCATAAAACCAGAGTTTGATATAAGCACAGGTACCGTTCCAAAAACCAACTATGGAATAGGCAAGACCTACACCGTCCCCAGTTAAAGGGACTCAAAACCCCATATTTCCCGCAGAGGAATATATCTGACTAGTAAGAATCTTAAAACCTATGTATTGATATCTCTCCGTAAGGGAATCAAGTGTGTTTAGACTGACATAAACATGGCAGCGAGAATCAGCTCAAACATACTATAAAAAGGAATTTCAAAAACAAAACAAAAAAACTGGGAAATTCTTTACAATTCCTTCCGGGTCTCTGATGAAACCTGGAATGACCCTATCTACAACGACAGCTGGATGTGGCATAAGGCTGGACACTTGGGACTGAGAGGATTGGTGAGATTGGGTGAGGAAATGCAGACCCTTTAAAGCAATAATGCATGGCACCCATTCCATGGGTCCCAACTCTCCAGGTTGAAGGGAATATTACTACAGTTATAACATGTACGGGAAACCTAGAGAACGGACAAACTGTGAATACGAAAGGTTTCTAAAACTCAACGAATAGACCCTCCCCTGGTGCTCCGGTTTGACTTTCCATCTGCTTTACTATCAATCTCCCAACTTGGAGAGACAGCCCCTTTAACCTCCTGGTTCGCCCAGGTTTCCAATTTGGCAGAGGATGAAAGGGAAGAGGGAGAACCAATGAGAGAATAGCTGTTAGGCATTTGGATGGGCACATATCACTCTAACTTCCCGGCAGGAAGAAGAATTAACCAAAGTCTCAGGCCCCCCCCGTTAATCAGCATATGTCCTGAACCAAAATTTTGTACTTGCGGTCAGCTCACTAAAAAAGAGTTGAAAAATGGAGCTCAGGGGCACAGCAATTCACAAACTGGCCGAGTAATAAAGGACAACTATCGTCCAAAAATCTGTTGAGGGAAGGCAACGAGGCGGACTTGAAAGCGAGGCAGAATAGCAGGAAACAGATTTCAAGAGGTACGTTGGAATCGCCTTTCAAGCACAGGAAGAGGGGCACAACTTCGACAATGATGCACTTGGCCAAAAAGGGCGTATGCGTTTTCTCCTGAATATATTCAGGAGAAAACGCATACGCCCTTTTTGGCCAAGCAAGCAAGCGGGCAATGCAAATCTGCACTACAAAGAAGTATCATTTCCCACGGGTCAAAAGGGACATCCACAAAATGTGTAAAAACCAGAAAGGCAAGACAGGCCCTGGAGAACAGGGAGCCTTGTTATGCTGATGGGCGGGATGTAAATTGCCAACTGCCTCTCTGGAGGAGTGCATTGTGTTCCCTAAAACAAGTAAAGAACAGAGCTACAGAGCCAAGGGCACTTCCAGTCTAGGGAATATACCTTGGGAAAACTGAAAATCAATAAGACAGAGCCACCCCAAAATTTAGGGCTGCACTGCTTACAAGGACCTCAACTTGGGTACACCTTAAATATCCCAGGAAATATGAAAATGGTTCAAAAAATTGCGGTACTTAAGTACGATGGAATATCCCTCAGCCATGAAATCAATGTCATAAGACCAGTAGCAGCAAAATGGGTGGTTACAAGTATGATGATTCTAAGTGAAATAAGTCACACAGAGAAAGAAACTTATCATAAGATATCACTTATGAAGATCCTGTAAACATGGCTACACTTGAACTGAGTTAGGAAAGAGAACAGTGTCTCACATTTAGAAAACACTCTTATGCGTGCTTAAGGGGGAAGGAGAGGTGGGGTGATGCATAAAACCAGAGTTTGATATAAGCACAGGTACAGTTCCAAAAACCAACTATGGAATAGACAAGACCTACACCTTCCTCAGTGAAAGGGACTCAAAACACCATATTTCCCGCAGAGGAATATATCTGACTAGTAAGAATCTTAAAACCTATGTATTGATATGTCTCCGTAAGGGAATCAAGTGTGTCTAGACTGGCATAAACATGGCAGCGAGAATCAGCTCAAACCCACTATAAAAAGGAATTTCAAAAACAAAACAAAAAAACTGGGAAATTCTTTTCAATTCCTTCATGGTCTCTGATGAAACCTGGATAGACCCTATCTACAAGGACAGCTGGATTTGGCATAAGGAGGGACACTTGGGACTGAGACGATTGGTGAGATTGGGTGAGCAAATGCAGACCCTTTAAAGCACAAATGCCTGGCACCCATTCCATGGGTCCGGACTCTCCAGGTTGAAGGGAATATTACTACAGCTATAACATGTACGGGAAACCTAGAGAACAGACACACTGTGAATACGAAAGGTTTCTAAAACTCAACGAATTGTCCCTCTCCTGGTGCCCCGGTTTGACTTTCCATCTGCTTTACGATCAATCTCCCAACTTGGAGACACAGCCCCTTTAAACTCCTCGTTCACACAGGTTGCCAATTTGGCAGAGGGTGAGAGGGAAGAGGGAGAACCAATGAGAGAGTAGCTGTTAGGCATTTGGATGGGCACATATCACTCTAACTTCCAGGCAGGAGGAAGAATTAACCAAAGTCTCAGCCCCCCACCGGGAACCAGTATACGTCCTGAACCAAAATTTTGGACTTGCGGTCAGCTCACCAAAAACGAGTTGAAAAATGGAGCTCAGGGGCACAGCAATTCACAAACTGGCCGAGTAATAAAGGACAACTATCGTCCAAAAATCTGTTGAGGGAAGGCAACGAGGCGGACTTGAAAGCGACGCAGAATAGCAGGAAACAGATTTCAAGAGGTACGTTGGAATCGCCTTTAAAGCACAGGAAGAGGGGCACAACTTCGACAATGATGCATTGGCCAAAAACGGCGTATGCATTTTCTCCTGAATATATTCAGGAGAAAACGCATACGCCCTTTTTGGCCAAGCAAGCAAGCGGGCAATGCAAGTCTGCACTACAAAGAAGTATCACTTCCCACCGGTCAAAAGGGACATCCACAAAATGTGTAAAAACCAGAAAGGCAAGACAGGCCCTGAAGAACAGGGAGCCTTGTTATGCTGATGGGCGGGATGTGAATTGCCAACTTCCTCTCTGGAGGAGTGAATTGTGTTCCCTATAACAAGTAAACAACAGAGCTACAGAGCCAAGGGCACTTCCTGTCTAGGGAATATACCTTGGGAAAACTGAAAATCAATAACACAGAGCCGCCCCAAAATTTAGGGCTGCACTGCTTACAAGGACCTCAACTTGGGTACACCTTAAATATACCAGGAAATGTAAAAACGGTTCAAAAAATTGTGCTACTTACGTACGATAGAATATCCCTCAGCCATGAAATCAATGTCATAAGACCAGTAGCAGCAAAATGGGTGGATTCAGGTACGATGATTCTAAGTGAAATAAGTCACAGAGAAAAAGAAACTTATCATAAGATATCACTTATGAAGATCCTGTAAACATGGCTACACTTGAACTGAGTTAGGAAAGAGAACAGTGTCTCACATTTAGAAAACAATCTTATGCCTGCTTAAGGGGGAAGGAGAGGTGGGGTGATGCATAAAACCAGAGTTTGATATAAGCACAGGTACCGTTCCAAAAACCAACTATGGAATAGACACGACCTACACCGTCCTCAGTGAAAGGGACTCAAAACCCCATATTTCCCGCAGAGGAATATATCTGAGTAGTAAGAATCTTAAAACCTATGTATTGATATGTCTCCGTAAGGGAATCAAGTGTGTCTAGACTGGCATAAACATGGCAGCGAGAATCAGCTCAAACCCACTATAAAAAGGAATTTCAAAAACAAAACAAAAAAACTGGGAAATTCCTTACAATTCCTTCAGGGTCTCTGATGAAACCTGGAATGACCCTATCTACAACGACAGCTGGATGTGGCATAAGGCTGGACACTTGGGACTGAGAGGAATGGTGAGATTGGGTGAGCAAATGCAGACCCTTTAAAGCAATAATGCATGGCACCCATTCCATGGGTCCTAACTCTCCAGGTTGAAGGGAATATTACTACAGTTATAACATGTACGGGAAACCTAGAGAACGGACACCCTGTGAATACGAAAGGATTCTAAAACTCAACGAATAGTCCCTCTCCTGGTGCTCCGGTTTTACTTTCCATCTGCTTTACTATCATTCTCCCAAATTGGAGACACAGCCCCTTTAACCTCCTGGTTCACACAGGTTGCCAATTTGGCAGAGGATGAAAGGGAAGAGGGAGAACCAATGAGAGAGTAGCTGTTAGGCATTTGGATGGGCACATATCACTGTAACTTCCCGGCAGGAAGAAGAATTAACCAAAGTCTCAGCCACCCACCGGGAACCAGTATACGTCCTGAACCAAAATTTTGGACTTGCGGTCAGCTCACCAAAAACGAGTTGAAAAATGGAGCTCAGGGGCACAGCAATTCACAAACAGGCCGATTAATAAAGGACAACTATCGTCCAAAAATCTGTTGAGGGAAGGCAACGAGGCGGACTTGAAAGCGAGGCAGAATAGCAGGAAACAGATTTCAAGAGGTACGTTGGAATCGCCTTTCAAGCACAGGAAGAGGGGCACAACTTCGACAATGATGCACTTGGCCAAAAAGGGCGTATGCGTTTTCTCCTGAATATATTCAGGAGAAAACGCATACGCCCTTTTTGGCCAAGCAAGCAAGCGGGCAATGCAAATTTGCACTACAAAGAAGTATCACTTCCCCCCGGTCAAAAGGGACATCCACAAAATGTGTAAAAACCGGAAAGGCAAGACAGGCCCTGGAGAACAGGGAGCCTTGTTATGCTGATGGGCGGGATGTAAATTGCCAACTGCCTCTCTGGAGGAGTGCATTGTGTTCCCTAAAACAAGTAAAGAACAGAGCTACAGAGCCAAGGGCACTTCCAGTCTAGGCAATATACCTTGGGAAAACTGAAAATCAAAAAGACACAGCCACCCCAAAATTTAGGGCTGCACTGCTTACAAGGACCTCAACTTGGGTACACCTTAAATATCCCAGGAAATATAAAAATGGTTCAAAAAATTGTGGTACTTACGTACGATGGAATATCCCTCAGCCATGAAATCAATGTCATAAGACCAGTAGCAGCAAAATGGGTGGATTCAGGTACGATGATTCTAAGTGAAATAAGTCACAGAGAAAAAGAAACTTATCATAAGATATCACTTATGAAGTTCCTGTAAACATGGCTGCACTTGAACTGAGTTAGGAAAGAGAACAGTGTCTCACATTTAGAAAACACTCTTATGCCTGCTTAAGGGGGAAGGAGAGGTGGGGTGATGCATAAAACCTGAGTTTGATATAAGCACAGGTACCTTTCCAAAAACCAACTATGGAATAGACAAGACCTACACCTTCCTCAGTGAAAGGGACTCAAAACCCCATATTTCCCGCAGAGGAATATATCTGACTAGTAAGAATTTAAAATCTATGTATTGATATGTCTCCGTAAGGGAATCAAGTGTGTCTAGACTGGCATAAACAAGGCAGCGAGAATCAGCTCAAACCCACTATAAAAAGGAATTTCTAAAACAAAACAAAAAAACTGGGAAATTCTTTACAATTCTTTCAGGGTCTCTGATGAAACCTGGAATGACCCTATCTACAACAAGAGCTCTGTGTGGCATAAGGCTGGACACTTGGGACTGAGAGGAATGGTGAGATTGGGTGAGCAAATGCAGACCCTTTAAAGCAATAATGCATGGCACCCATTCCATGGGACCAAACTCTCCAGGTTGAAGGGAATATTACTACATTTATAACATGTACGGGAAACCTAGAGAACGGACACACTGTGAATATGAAAGGTTTCTAAAACTCAACGAATAGTCCCTCTCTTGGTGCTCTGGTTTGACTTTTCATCTGCTTTACTATAAATCTCCCAACTTGGAGAGACAGCTCCTTTAACCTCCTGGTTCGCACAGGTTTCCAATTTGGCAGAGGATGAAAGGGAAGAGGGAGAACCAATGAGAGAGTAGCTGTTAGGCATTTGGACGGGCACCTATCACTCTAACTTCCCGGCAGGAAGAAGAATTAACCAAAGTCTCAGGCCCCCACCGGGAAACAGCATATGTCCTGAACCAAAATTTTGGACTTGCGGTCAGCTCACAAAAAAAGAGTTGAAAAATGGACCTCAGGGGCACAGCAATTCACAAACTGGCCGAGTAATAAAGGACAACTATTGTCCAAAAATCTGTTGAGGGAAGGCAACGAGGCGGACTTGAAAGCGAGGCAGAATAGCAGGAAACAGATTTCAAGAGGTACGTTGGAATCGCCTTTAAAGCACAGGAAGAGGGGCACAACTTCGACAATGATGCACTTGGCCAAAAAGGGCGTATGCGTTTTCTCCTGAATATATTCAGGAGAAAACGCATACGCCCTTTTTGGCCAAGCAAGCAAGCGGGCAATGCAAATCTGCACTACAAAGAAGTATCACTTCCCACCGGTCAAAATGGACATCCACAAAATGTGTAAAAACCAGAAAGGCAAGACAGGCCCTGGAGAACAGGGAGCCTTGTTATGCTGATGGGCGGGATGTAAATTGCCAACTGCCTCTCTGGGGGAGTACATTGTGTTCCCTAAAACAATTAAAGAACAGAGCTACAGAGCCAAGTGCACTTCCAGTCTAGGGAATATACCTTGGGAAATCTGAAAATCAATAAGACAGAGCCACCCCAAAATTTAGGGCTGAACTGCTTACAAGGACCTCAACTTGGGTACACCTTAAACTTCCCAGAAAATATAAAAATGGTTCAAAAAATTGTGGTACTTACGTACGATGGAATATCCCTCAGCCATGAAATCAATGTCATAAGACCAGTAGCAGCAAAATGGGTGGTTATAAGTACGATGATTCTAAGTGAAATGAGTCACACAGAGAAAGAAACTTATCATAAGATATCACTTATGAAGATCCTGTAAACATGGCTACACTTGAACTGAGTTAGGAAAGAGAACAGTGTCTCACATTTAGAAAACACTCTTATGCGTGCTTAAGGGGGAAGGAGAGGTGGGGTGATGCATAAAACCAGAGTTTGATATAAGCACAGGTACCGTTCCAAAAACCAACTATGGAATAGACAAGACCTACACCTTCCTCAGTGAAAGGGACTCAAAACACCATATTTCCCGCAGAGGAATATATCTGAGTAGTAAGAATCTTAAAACCTATGTATTGATATGTCTCCGTAAGGGAATCAAGTGTGTCTAGACTGGCATAAACATGGCAGCGAGAATCAGCTCAAACCCAATATAAAAAGGAATTTCAAAAACAAAACAAAAAAACTGGGAAATTCTTTTCAATTCCTTCATGGTCTCTGATGAAACCTGGATAGACCCTATCTACAAGGACAGCTGGATTTGGCATAAGGAGAGACACTTGGGACTGAGACGATTGGTGAGATTGGGTGAGCAAATGCAGACCCTTTAAAGCACAAATGCCTGGCACCCATTCCATGGGGCCGAACTCTCCAGGTTGAAGTGAATGTTACTACAGCTATAACATGTGTGGGAAACCTAGAGAACAGACACACTGTGAATACGAAAGGATTCTAAAACTCAATGAATAGTCCCTCTCCTGGTGCCCCGGTTTGACTTTCCATCTGCTTTACGATCAATCTCCCAACTTGGAGACACAGCCCCTTTAAACTCCTCGTTCACACAGGTTGCCAATTTGGCAGAGGATGAGAGGGAAGAGGGAGAACCAATGAGAGAGTAGCTGTTAGGCATTTGGACGGGCACATATCACTGTAATTTCCCGGCAGGAAGAAGAATTAACCAAAGTCTCAGCCACCCACGGGTTACCAGTATAGGTCCTGAACCAAAATTTTGGACTTGCGGTCAGCTCACCAAAAACGAGTTGAAAAATGGAGCTCAGGGGCACAGCAATTCAAAAACTGGCCGAGTAATAAAGGACAACTATCGTCCAAAAATCTGTTGACGGAAGGCAACGAGGCGGACTTGAAAGCGACGCAGAATAGCAGGAAACAGATTTCAAGAGGTACGTTGGAATCGCCTTTAAAGCACAGGAAGAGGGGCACAACTTCGACAATGATGCATTGGCCAAAAACGGCGTATGCATTTTCTCCTGAATATATTCAGGAGAAAACGCATACGCCCTTTTTGGCCAAGCAAGCAAGCGGGCAATGCAAGTCTGCACTACAAAGAAGTATCACTTCCCACCGGTCAAAAGGGACATCCACAAAATGTGTAAAAACCAGAAAGGCAAGACAGGCCCTGGAGAACAGGGAGCCTTGTTATGCTGATGGGCGGGATGTGAATTGCCAACTGCCTCTCTGGAGGAGTGCATTGTGTTCCCTAAAACAAGTAAAGAACAGAGCTACAGAGCCAAGGGCACTTCCAGTCTAGGGAATATACCTTGGGAAAACTGAAAATCAATAAGACAGAGCCACCCCAAAATTTAGGGCTGCACTGCTTACGAGGACCTCAACTTTGGGACACATTAAATATCCCAGGAAATATAAAAATGGTTCAAAAAATTGTGGTACTTACGTACGATGGAATATCCCTCAACCATGAAGTCAATGTCATAAGACCAGTAGCAGCAAAATGGGAGGATTCAGGTACGATGATTCTAAGTGAAATAAGTCACACAGGAAAAGAAACTTATCATAAGATATCACTTATGAAGATCCTGTAAACATGGCTACACTTGAACTGAGTTAGGAAAGAGAACAGTGTGTTACATTTAGAATAAACTCTTATGCCTGCTTAAGGGGGAAGAATAGGTGGGGTGATGCATAAAACCAGAGTTTGATATAAGCACAGGCACCGTTCCAAAAACCAACTATGGAATAGACAAGACCTACACGTTCCTCAGTGAAAGGGACTCAAAACCCCATATTTCCCGCAGAGGAATATATCTGACAAGTAAGAATCTTAAAACCTATGTATTGATATGTCTCCGTAAGGGAATCAAGTGTGTCTAGACTGGCATAAACATGGCAGCGAGAATCAGCTCAAACCCACTATAAAAAGGAATTTCAAAAACAAAACAAAAAAACTGGGAAATTCTTTACAATTCCTTCAGGGTCTCTGATGAAACGTGGAATGACCCTATCTACAATGACAGCTGGATGTGGCATAAGGAGGGACACTTGGGACTGAGACGATTGGTGAGATTGGGTGAGCAAATGCAGACGCTTTAAAGCACAAATGCCTGTCACCCTTTCCATGGGTCCCAACTCCCCAGGTTGAAGGGAATATTACTACAGCTATAACATGTACGGGAATCCTAGAGAACGGACACACTGTGAATACGAAAGGTTTCTAAAACTCAACGAATAGTCCCTCTCCTGGTGCTCCGGTTTGACTTTCCACCTGCTTTACTATCAACCTCCCAACTTGGAGACACAGCCCCTTTAACCTCCTGGTTCGCACAGGTTGCCAATTTGGCAGAGGATGAAAGGGAAGAGGGAGAACCAATGAGAGAGTAGCTGATAGGCATTTGGACGGGCACATATCACTGTAATTTCCCGGCAGGAAGAAGAATTAACCAAAGTCTCAGCCCCCCACCGGGAACCAGTATAGGTCCTGAACCAAAATTTTGGACTAGCGGTCAGCTCACCAAAAACGAGTTGAAAAATGGAGCTCAGGGGCACAGCAATTCACAAACTGGCCGAGTAATAAAGGACAACTATCGTCCAAAAATCTGTTGAGGGAAGGCAACGAGGCGGACTTGAAAGCGAGGCAGAATAGCAGGAAACAGATTTCAAGAGGTACGTTGGAATCCCCTTTAAAGCACAGGAAGAGAGGCACAACTTCGACAATGATGCACTTGGCCAAAAAGGGCGTATGCGTTTTCTCCTGAATATATTCAGGAGAAAACGCATACGCCCTTTTTGGCCAAGCAAGCAAGCGGGCAATGCAAATCTGCACTACAAAGAAGTATCACTTCCCACCGGTCAAAAGGGACATCCACAAAATGTGTAAAAACCAGAAAGGCAAGACAGGCCCTGGAGAACAGGGAGCCTTGTTATGCTGATGGGCGGGATGTAAATTGCCAACTGCCTCTCTGGAGGAGTACATTGTGTTCCCTAAAACAAGTAAAGAACAGAACTACAGAGGCAAGGGCACTTCCAGTCTATGGAATAAACCTTGGGAAAACTGAAGATCAATAAGACAGAGCCACCCCAAAATTTAGGGCTGCACTGCTTACAAGGACCTCAACTTGGGTACACCTTAAATATCCCAGGAAATATAAAAATGGTTCAAAAAATTGTGGTACTTACGTACGATGGAATATCCCTCAGCCATGAAATCAATGTCATAAGACCAGTAGCAGCAAAATGGGTGGATTCAGGTACGATGATTCTAAGTGAAATAAATCACACAGAAAAAGAAACTTATCATAAGATATCACTTATGAAGATCCTGTAAACATGGCTACACTTGAACTGAGTTAGGAAAGAGAACAGTGTCTCACATTTAGAAAACACTCTTATGCCTGCTTAAGGGGGAAGGAGAGGTGGGGTGATGCATAAAACCAGAGTTTGATATAAGCACAGGTACCATTCCAAAAACCAACTATGGAATAGACAAGACCTACACCTTCCTCAGTGAAAGGGACTCAAAACCCCATATTTCCCGCAGAGGAATATATCTGACTAGTAAGAATCTTAAAACCTATGTATTGATATGTCTCCGTAAGGGAATCAAGTGTGTCTAGACTGGCATAAACATGGCAGCGAGAATCAGCTCAAACACACTTTAAAAAGGAATTTCAAAAACAAAACAAAAAAACTGGGAAATTCTTTACAATTCCTTCAGGGTCTCTGATGAAACCTGGAATGACCGTATCTACAACGACAGCTGGATGTGGCATAAGGCTGGACACTTGGGACTGAGAGGATTGGTGAGATTGGGTGAACAAATGCAGACCCTTCAAAGCAATAATGCATGGCACACATTCCATGGGTCCCAACTCTCCAGGTTGAAGGGAATATTACTACAGTTATAACATGTACGGGAAACCTAGAGAACGGACACACTGTGAATACGAAAGGTTTCTAAAACTCAACGAATATTCCCTCTCCTGGTGCTCCGGTTTGACTTTCCATCTGTTTTACTATCAACCTCCCAAATTGGAGAGACAGCCCCTTTAACCTCCTGGTTCGCACAGGTTGCCAATTTGGCAGAGGATGAAAGGGAAGAGGGAGAACCAATGAGAGAGTAGCTGTTAGGCATTTGGACGGGCATATATCAGTGTAATTTCCCGGCAGGAAGAAGAATTAACCAAAGTCTCAGCCCCCCACCGGGAACCAGTATAGGTCCTGAACCAAAATTTTGGACTTGTGGTCAGCTCACCTAAAACGAGTTGAAAAATGGAGCTCAAGGGCACAGCAATTCACAAACTGGCCGAGTAATAAAGGAAAACTATCGTCCAAAAATCTGTTGAGGGAAGGCAACGAGGCAGACTTGAAAGCGAGGCAGAATAGCAAGAAACAGATTTCAAGAGGTACGTTGGAATCGCCTTTAAAGCACAGGAAGAGGGGCACAACTTCGACAATGATGCACTTGGCCAAAAAGGGCGTATGCGTTTTCTCCTGAATATATTCAGGAGAAAACGCATACGCCCTTTTTGGCCAAGCAAGCAAGCGGGCAATGCAAATTTGCACTACAAAGAAGTATCACTTCCCCCCGGTCAAAAGGGACATCCACAAAATGTGTAAAAACCGGAAAGGCAAGACAGGCCCTGGAGAACAGGGAGCCTTGTTATGCTGATGGGCGGGATGTAAATTGCCAACTGCCTCTCTGGAGGAGTGCATTGTGTTCCCTAAAACAAGTAAAGAACAGAGCTACAGAGCCAAGGGCACTTCCAGTCTAGGCAATATACCTTGGGAAAACTGAAAATCAAAAAGACACAGCCACCCCAAAATTTAGGGCTGCACTGCTTACAAGGACCTCAACTTGGGTACACCTTAAATATCCCAGGAAATATAAAAATGGTTCAAAAAATTGTGGTACTTACGTACGATGGAATATCCCTCAGCCATGAAATCAATGTCATAAGACCAGTAGCAGCAAAATGGGTGGATTCAGGTACGATGATTCTAAGTGAAATAAGTCACAGAGAAAAAGAAACTTATCATAAGATATCACTTATGAAGATCCTGTAAACATGGCTACACTTGAACTGAGTTAGGAAAGAGATCAGTGTCTCACATTTAGAAAACACTCTTATGCCTGCTTAAGGGGGAAGGAGAGGTGGGGTGATGCATAAAACCAGAGTTTGATATAATCACAGGTACCATTCCAAAAACCAACTATGGAATAGACAAGACCTACACCTTCCTCAGTGAAAGGGACTCAAAACCCCATATTTGCTGCAGAGGAATATATCTGACTAGTAAGAATCTTAAAACCTATGTATTGATATGTCTCCGTAAGGGAATCAAGTGTGTCTAGTCTGGCATAAACATGGCAGCGAGAATCAGCTCAAACCCACTATAAAAAGAAATTTCAAAAACAAAACAAAAAAACTGGTAAATTCTTTACAATTCCTTCAGGGACTCTGATGAAACCTGGAATGACCCTATCTACAATGACAGCTGGATGTGGCATAAGGCTGGACACTTGGGACTGAGAGGATTGGTGAGATTGGGTGAACAAATGCAGACCATTTAAAGCAATAATGCATGGCACACATTCCATGGGTCCCAACTCTCCAGGTTGAAGGGAATATTACTACAGTTATAACATGTACGGGAAACCTAGAGAACGGACACACTGTGAATACGAAAGGTTTCTAAAACTCAACGAATAGTCCCTCTCCTGGTGCTCCGGTTTGACTTTCCATCTGCTTTATTATCAAGCTCCCACCTTGGAGAGACAGCTCCTTTAACCTCCTGGTTCGCACAGGTTGACAATTTGGCAGAGGATGAAAGGGAAGAGGGAGAACCAATGAGAGAGTAGCTGTTAGGCATTTGGACAGGCACATATCACTGTAATTTCCCGGCAGGAAGAAGAATTAACCAAAGTCTCAGGCCCCCACCGGGAACCAGTATAGGTCCTGAAGCAAAATTTTGGACTTGCGGTCAGCTCACCTAAAACGAGTTGAAAAATGGAGCTCAGGGGCACAGCAATTCACACACTGGCCCAGTAATAAAGGACAACTATCGTCCAAAAATCTGTTGAGGGAAGGCAACGAGGCGGACTTGAAAGCGAGGCAGAATAGCAGGAAACAGATTTCAACAGGTACGTTGGAATCGCCTTTAAAGCACAGGAAGAGGGGCACAACTTCGACAATGACGCACTTGGCCAAAAAGGGCGTATGCCTTTTCTCCTGAATATATTCAGGAGAAAACGCATACGCCCTTTTTGGCCAAGCAAGCAAGCAGGCAATGCAAATCTGCACTACAAAGAAGTATCACTTCCCACCGGTCAAAAGGGACATCCACAAAATGTGTAAAAACCAGAAAGGCAAGACAGGCTCTGGAGAACAGGGAGCCTTGTTATGCTGATGGGCGGGATGTAAATTGCCAACTGCCTCACTGGAGGAGTGCATTGTGTTCCCTAAAGCAAGTAAACAACACAGCTACAGAGCCAAGGGCACTTGCAGTTTAGGGAATATACCTTGGGAAAACAGAAAATCAAAAAGACACAGCCACCCCAAAATTTAGGGCTGCACTGCTTACAAGGACCTCAACTTGGGTACACCTTAAATATCCCAGGAAATATAAAATGTTTCAAAAAATTGTGGTACTTACGTACGATGGAATATCCCTCAGCCATGAAATCAATGTCATAAGACCAGTAGCAGCAAAATGGGTGGATTCAAGTACGATGATTCTAAGTGAAATAAGTCACACAGAAAAAGAAACTTATCATAAGATATCACTTATGAAGATCCTGTAAACATGGCTACACTTGAACTGAGTTAGGAAAGAGAACAGTGTCTCACATTTAGAAAACACTCTTATGCCTGCTTAAGGGGGAAGGAGAGGTGGGGTGATGCATAAAATCAGAGTTTGATATAAGCACAGGTACCGTTCCAAAAACCAACTATGGAATAGACAAGACCTACACCTTCCTCAGGGAAAGGGGCTCAAAACCCCATATTTCCCGCAGAGGAATATATCTGACTAGTAAGAATCTTAAAACCTATGTATTGATATGTCTCCGTTAGGGAATCAAGTGTGTCTAGAATGGCATAAATATGGCAGCGAGAATCAGCTCAAACCCACTATAAAAAGGAATTTCAAAAATAAAACAAAAAAACTGGGAAATTCTTTACAATTCCTTCAGGGTCTCAGATGAAACCTGAAATGACCCTATCTACAATGACAGCTGGATGTGGCATAAGGCTGGACAGTTGGGACTGAGAGAATTGGTGAGATTGGGTGAGCAAATGCAGACCCTTTAAAGCAATAATGCATGGCACACATTCCATGGGTCCCAACTCTCCAGGTTGAAGGGAATATTACTACAGATATAACATGTACGGGAATCCTAGAGAACGGACACACTGTGAATACGAAAGGTTTCTAAAACTCAACGAATAGTCCCTCTCCTGGTGCTCCGGTTTGACTTTCCATCTGCTTTATTATCAACCTCCCAACTTGGAGAGACAGCCCCTTTAACCTCCTGGTTCGCACAGGTTTCCAATTTGGCAGAGGATCAAAGGGAAGAGGGAGAACCAATGAGAGAGTAGCTGTTAGGCATTTGGACGGGCATATATCACTGTAATTTCCCGGCAGGAAGAAGAATTAACCAAAGTCTCAGCCACCCACCGGGAACCAGTATAGATCCTGAACCAAAATTTTGGACTTGCGGTCAGCTCACCAAAAACGAGTTGAAAAATGGAGCTCAGGGGCACAGCAATTCACAAACTTGCCGAGTAATAAAGGACAACTATCGTCCAAAAATCTGTTGAGGGAAGGCAAAGAGGCGGACTTGAAAGCGAGGCAGAATAGCAGGAAACAGATTTCAAGAGGTACGTTGGAATCGCATTTAAAGCACAGGAAGAGGGGCACAACTTCGACAATGATGCACTTGGCCAAAAAGGGCGTATTCATTTTCTCCTGAATATATTCAGGAGAAAACGCATACGCCCTTTTTGGCCAAGCAAGCAAGCGGGCAATGCATATCTGCACTACAAAGAAGTATCACTTCCCACCGGTCAAAAGGGACATCCACAAAATGTGTAAAAACCAGAAAGGCAAGACAGGCCCTGGAGAACAGAGAGCCTTGTTATGCTGATGGGCGGGATGTAAATTGCCAACTGCCTCTCTGGAGGAGTGCATTGTGTTCCTTAAAACAAGTAAATAACAGAGCTACAGAGCCAAGGGCACTTCCAGTCTAGGGAATATACCTTGGGAAAACTGAAAATCAATAAGACACAGCCAACCCAAAATTTAGGGCTGCACTGCTTACAAGGACCTCAACTTGGGTACACCTTAAATATCCCAGGAAATATAAAAATGGTTCAAAAAATTGTGGTACTTACATACGATGGAATATCCCTCAGCCATGAAATCAATGTCATAAGACCAGTAGCAGCAAAATGGGTGGATTCAGGTACGATGATTCTAAGTGAAATAAGTCACACAGAAAAAGAAACTTATCATAAGATATCACTTATGAAGATCCTGTAAACATGGCTACACTTGAACTGAGTTAGGAAAGAGAACAGTGTCTCACATTTAGAAAACACTCTTATGCCTGCTTAAGGGGGAAGGAGAGGTGGGGTGATGCATAAAACCAGAGTTTGATATAAGCAGAGGTACCGTTCCAAAAACCAACTATGGAATAGACAAGACCTACACCTTCCTCAGTGAAAGGGACTCAAAACCCCATATTTCCCGCAGAGGAATATATCTGACTAGTAAGAATCTTAAAACCTATGTATTGATATGTCTCCGTAAGGGAATCAAGTGTGTCTAGACTGGAATAAACATGGCAGCGGGATCAGCTCAAACCCACTATAAAAAGGAATTTCAAAAACAAAACAAAAAAACTGGGAAATTCTTTACAATTCCTTCAGAGTCTCTGATGAAACCTGGAATGACCCTATCTACAACGACAGCTGGATGTGGCATAAGGCGGGACACTTGGGACTGAGAGGATTGGTGAGATTGGGTGAGCAAATGCAGAACCTTTAAAGCATTAATGCAAGGCACCCATTCCATGGGTCCCAACTCTCCAGGTTGAAGGGAATATTACTACAGTTATAACATGTACGGGAAACCTAGAGAACGGACACACTGTGAATACGAAAGGTTTCTAAAACTCAACGAATAGTCCCTCTCCTGGTGCTCCTGTTTGACTTTCCCTCTGCTTTACTATCAACCTCCCAACTTGGAGAGACAGCCCCTTTAACCTCTTGGTTCGCACAGGTTGCCAATTTGGCAGAGGATGAAAGGGAAGAGGGAGAACCAATGAGAGAGTAGCTGTTAGGCATTTGGACGGGCACATATCACTGTAATTTCCCGGCAGGAAGAAGAATTAACCAAAGTCTCAGCCCCCCACCGGGAACCAGTATAGGTCCTGAACCAAAATTTTGGACTTGCGGTCAGCTCACCAAAAACGAGTTGAAAAATGGAGCTCAGGGGCACAGCAATTCACAAACTGGCCAAGTAATAAACGACAACTATCGTCCTAAAATCTGTTGAGGGAAGGCAACGAGCCGGACTTGAAAGCGAGGCAGAATAGCAGGAAACAGATTTCAAGAGGTACGTTGGAATCGCCTTTAAAGCACAGGAAGAGGGGCACAACTTCGACAATGATGCACTTGGCCAAAAAGGGCGTATGCGTTTTCTCCTGAATATATTCAGGAGAAAACGCATACGCCCTTTTTGGCGAAGCAAGCAAGCGGGCAATGCAAATCTGCACTACAAAGAAGTATCACTTCCCACCGGTCAAAAGGGACATCCACAAAATGTGTAAACACCAGAAAGGCAAGACAGGCCTTGGAGAACAGGGAGCCTTGTTATGCTGATGGGCGGGATGTAAATTGCCAACTGCCTCTCTGGAGGAGTACATTGTGTTCCCTAAAACAAGTAAAGAACAGAGCTACAGAGCCAAGGGCACTTCCAGTCTAGTGAATATACTTTGGGAAAACTGAAAATCAATAAGACAGAGCCACCCCAAAATTTATATCTGCACTGCTTACAAGGACCTCAACTTGGGTACACCTTAAATATCCCAGGAAATATAAAAATGTTTCAAAAAATTGTGGTACTTACGTACGATGGAATATCCCTCAGCCATGAAATCAATGTCATAAGACCAGTAGCAGCAAAATGGTTGGATTCAGGTACGATGATTCTAAGTGAAATAAGTCACACAGAAAAAGAAACTTTTCATAAGATATCACTTATGAAGATCCTGTAAACATGGCTACACTTGAAGTGAGTTAGGAAAGAGAACAGTGTCTCACATTTAGCAAACACTCTTATGCCTGCTTAAGGGGGAAGGAGAGGTGGAGTGATGCATAAAACCAGAGTTTGATATAAGCACAGGTACCGTTCCAAAAACCAACTATGGAATAGACAAGACCTACACCTTCCTCAGTGAAAGGGACTCAAAACCACATATTTCCCGCAGAGGAATATATCTGACTAGTAAGAATCTTAAAACCTATGTATTGATATGTCTCCGTAAGGGAATCAAGTGTGTCTAGACTGGCATAAACATGGCAGCGAGAATCAGCTCAAACCCACTATAAAAAGGAATTTCAAAAACAAAACGAAAAAACTGGGAAATTCTTTACAATTCCTTCAGGGTCAATGATGAAACCTGGAATGACCCTATCTACAACGACAGCTGGATGTGGCATAAGGCTGGACACTTGGGACTGAGAGGATTGGTGAGATTGGGTGAGCAAATGCAGACCCTTTAAAGCAATAATGCATGGCACCCATTCCATGGGTCACAACACTCCAGGTTGAAGGGAATATTACTACAGCTATAACATGTATGCGAAACCTAGAGAACAGACCCACTGTGAATACGAAAGGTTTCTAAAACTCAACGAATAGTCCCTCTCCTGGTGCTCCTGTTTGACTTTCCATCTGCTTTACTATCAATCTCCCAACATGCAGAGACAGACCCTTTAACCTCCTGGTTTGCACAGGTTGCCAATTTGCCAGAGGATGAAAGGGAAGAGGGAGATGCAATGAGAGAGTAGCTGTTAGGCATTTGGACGGGCAAATATCACTCTATTTTCCCGGCAGGAAGAAGAATTAACCAAAATCTCAGCCCCCCACCGGAAACCAGCATAGTTCCTGAACCAAAATTTTGGACATGCGGTCAGCTCACAAAAAACGAGTTGAAAAATGGAGCTCAAGGGCACAGCAATTCACAAACTGGCCGAGTAATAAAGGACAACTATCGTCCAAAAATCTGTTAAGGGCAGGAAAAGAGACGGACTTGAAAGCGAGGCAGAATAGCAGGAAACAGATTTCAAGAGGTACGTTGGAATCGCCTATAAAGCACAGGAAGAGGGGCACAACTTCCACAATGATGCACTTGGCCAAAAAGGCTGTATGTTTTTCTCCTGAATATATTCAGGAGAAAACGCATACACCCTTTTTGGCTAAGCAAGCAAGCAGGGAATGCAAATCTGCACTACAAAGATGTATCACTTCCCACCGGTCAAAAGGGACATCCACAAAATGTGTAAAAACCAGAAAGGCAAGACAGGCCCTGGAGAACAGGCAGCTTTGTTATGCTGATGGGCGGGATGTAAATTGCCAGCTGCCTCTCTGGAGGAGTGCATTGTGTTCCCTAAAACAAGTAAACAACAGAGCTACAGAGCCAAGGGCACTTCCAGTCTAGGGAATATACCTTGGGAAAACTGAAAATCAATAAGACAGAGCAACCCCAAAATTTAGGGCTGCACTGCTTACAAGGACCTCAACTTGTGTACACCTTAAATATCCCAGGAAATATAAAAACGGTTCAAAAAATTGTGGTACTTACGTACGATGGAATATCCCTCAGCCATGAAGTCAATGTCATAAGACCAGTAGCAGCAAAATGGGTGGATTCAGGTACGATGATTCTAAGTGAAATAAGTCACAGAGAAAAAGAAACTTATCATAAGATATCACTTATGAAGATCCTGTAAACATGGCTAAACTTGAACTGAGTTAGGAAAGAGAGCAGAGTCTCACATTTAGAAAACACTCTTATGCCTGCTTAAGGGGGAAGGAGAGGTGGGGTGATGCATAAAACCAGAGTTTGATATAAGCACAGGTACCGTTCCAAAAACCAACTATGGATTAGTCAAGACCTACACCTTCCTCAGTGAAAGGGACTCAAAACCCCATATTTCCCTCAGAGGAATATATCTGACTAGTAAGAATCTTAAAACCTATGTATTGATATGTCTCCATAAGGGAATCAAGTGAGTCTAGACTGGCATAAACATGTCAGCGAGAATCAGCTCAAACCCACTATAAAAAGGAATTTCAAAAACAAACAAAAAAAACTGGGAAATTCTTTACAATTCCTTCAGGGTCTCTGATGAAACCTGGAATGGCCCTATCTACAATGACACCTGGATGTGGCATAAGGCTGGACACTTGGGACTGAGAGGATTGGTGAGATTGGGTGAGCAAATGTAGACCCTTTAAAGCACAAATGCCTGGCACCCATTCCATGGGACCCAACTCTCCAGGTTGAAGGGAATATTACTACAGCTATAACATGTATGCGAAACCTAGAGAACAGACACACTGTGAATACTAAAGGTTTCTAAAACTCAACGAATATTCCCGCTCCTGGTGCTCTGGTTTGACTTTCCATCTGCTTTACTATCAATCTCCCAACTTGGAGAGACAGCCCCTTTTACCTCCTGGTTCGCACAGGTTTCCAATTTGGCAGTGGATGAAAGGGAAGAGGGAGAACCAATGAGAGAGTAGCTGTAAGGCATTTGGACGGGACATATCCCTCTAACTTCCCGGCAGGAAGAAGAAGTAACCAAAGTCTCAGCCCCCCACCGGGAACCAGCATAGGTCCTGAACCAAAATTTGGACTTGCGGTCAGCTCACCAAAAACGAGTTGATAAATGGAGCTCAGGGGCACAGCAATTCACAAACTGGCAGAGTAATAAAGGACAACTATCGTCCAAAAATCTGTGAAGGCTAGGCAACGAGGCGAACTTGAAAGCGAGGCAGAATAGCAGGAAACAGATTTCAAGAGGTACGTTGGAATCGCCTATAAAGCAGAGAAACAGAGGCACAACTTCGAAAATGATGCACTTGGCCAAAAAATGCGTATGTGTTTTCCTCTGAATATATTCAGGAGAAAACGCATATGCCTTTTTTGGACAAGCAAGCAAGCGGGCAATGCAAATCTGCACTACAAAGAAGTGTCACTTCCACCGGTCAAAAGGGATATCCAAAAATGTGTAAAAACAGAAAGGCAAGACAGGCCCTGTAGAACAGGGAGCCTTGTTATGCTGATGGGCGGGATGTAAATTGCCAACTGCCTCTCTGGAGGAGTGCATTTTGTTCCCTAAAAGAAGTAAACAACAGAACTACAGAGCCAAGGGCACTTCCAGTCTAGGGAATATACATTGGGAAAACTGAAACTCAAAAAGACACAGCCAACCCAAAATTTAGGGCTGCACTGCTTAGAGAAACCTCAACTTGGGTACAACATAAATATCCAAGGAAATATAAAAACGGTTCAAAAAATTGTGGTACTTACCTAAGATGGAATATCCCTCAGCCATTAAATCAATGTCATAAGACCAGTAGTAGCAAAATGAGTGGATTCAGGTACGATGATTCTAAGTGAAATTAGTCACACAGAAAAAGAAACTTATCATAAGATATCACTCATGATGATCCTGTAAACATGGCTACACTTGAACTGAGTTAGGAAAGAGAACAGAGTCTCACATTTAGAAAACACTCTTATGCCTGTTTAAGGGGGAAGCAGAGTTGGGGTGATGCATAAAACCAGAGTTTGATATAAGCAGAGGTACCGTTCCAAAAACCAACTATGGAATAGACAAGACCTACACCTTCCTCAGTGAAAGTTACTCAAAACCCCATATTTCCCGCAGAGGAATATATCTGACTAGTAAGAATCTTAAAACCTATGTATTGATATGTCTCTCTAAGGGAATCAAGAGTGTCTAGACTGGCATAAACATGTCACCGAGAATCAGCTCAAACCCACTATAAAAGGAATTTCAAAAACAAAACAAAAAAACAGGAAAATTCTTTACAGTTCCTTCAGGTTCTCTGATTCAACCTGGAATGACCCTTTCTACAATGACAGCTGGATGTGGCATAAGGCTGGACACTTGGGACTGAGAAGATTGGTGAGATGGCGTGAGCAAATGCAGACCCTTTAAAGCAATAATGCATGGCACCCATTCCATGGGTCCCAACTCTCCAGGTTGAAGGGAATATTAGTATAGCTATAACATGTATGGGAAACCTAGAGAATGGACACACTGTGAATATGAAAGATTTCTAATACTCAAAAAATAGTCCCTCTCATGGTGCTCTGGTTTGATTTTCCACTGCTTTAGTGTCAATCTCTCAACTTAGAGAGACAGCCCCTTTAACCTCCTGGTTCGCACAGGTTGCCAATTTGGCAGAGGATGAAAGGGAAGAGGGAGAACCAATGAGAGAGTAGCTCTTAGGCATTTGGACGAGAACATGTCACTCTAATTTCCCGGCAGGAAGAATAATTAACCAAAGCCTCAGCCACCAACCAGGAACCAGTATAGGTCCTGAACAAAACTTTTGGACTTGCGGTCAGCTCACAAAAAACGAGTTTAATAATAGAGCTCAGGGGCACAGCAATTCACAAACTGGGAGAGTAATAAAAGACAACTATCATCCAAAAATCTTTTGAGGGAAGGCAACGAGGCGGACTTGAAAGCCAGGCAAAATGGCAGGAAACAGATTTCGAGAGGTACGTTGGAATCGCCTTTAAAGCACAGGAAGACGGGCACAACTTCAACAATGGTCCACTTGGCCAAAAAGGGCGTATGCGTTTTCTCCTGAATATATTCAGGAGAAAACGCATACGCCCTTTTTGACCAAGCAGGCAAGGGGGCAATGCAAATCTTAACTACAAAGAAGTATCACTTCCGACCATTCAAAAGGGACATCCACAAAATGTGTAAAATTCAGAAAGGCCAGACATGCCCTGGAGAACAGAGAGGGTTATTGTGCTGATGTGAGTGATGTAAATTGCCATCTGCCTCTCTGGAGGAGTTCATTGTGTTCCCTAAAACAAGTAAACAACAGAGCTACAGAGCCAAGGGCACTTCCAGTCTAGGGAATATACATTGGGAAAACTGAAAATCAATAAGACAGAGCCACCCCAATATTTAGGGCTGCACTGCTTACAAGAACCTCAACTTGGGTACACCATAAATATCCCAGGAAAGATAAAAATGGTTCAAAACATTGTGGTACTTACATACGATGGAATATCCCTCACCCATACAATCAATGTCACAAGAACAGTAGCAGCAAAATGAGAGGATTCAGGTACGATGATTCTAAGTGAAATACGTCACACAGAAAAAGAAACTTATCATAAGATATCACTTATGAAGATCCTGTAAACATGGCTACACTTGAACTGAGTTAGGAAAGAGAACAGAGTCTCACATTTGGAAAACACTCTTATGCCTGCTTAAGGGGGAAGGAGAGGTGTGGTGATGCATAAAACCAGAGTTTGATATAAGCACAGTTACCATTCCAAAAACCAACTAAGGAATAGACAAGACCTATACCTTCCTCAGAGAAAGGGATTCAAAACACAATATTTCACACAGAGGAATATATCTGACTACTAAGAATCTTAAAACCTATGTATTGATATCTCTCCGTAAGGGAATCAAGTGTGTCTAGACTGGCATAAACATGGCAGCGAGAATCAGCTCAAACCCACTATGAAAAGGAATTACAAAAACAAAAGAAAACAAAAAAGGAAATTTTTCACAATTCCTTCAAGATCTCTGATGAAACCTGGAATGACCCTATCTACAGTGACAGCTGGATGTGGCATAAGGCTGGACACTTGGGAATGAGAAGATTGGTGAGATTGGGTGAGCAAATGCAGACCCTTTAAAGCAATAATGCATGGCACCCATTCCATGGGTCCCAATTCTCCAGGTTGATGGGAATATTACTACAGCTATAATATGTACGGGAAACCTAGAGAATGGACACACTGTGAATACGAAAGGTTTCTAAAACTCAACGAATAGTCCCGCTCCTGGTGCTCCCGTTTTACTTTCCTACTGCTTTACTATCAATCTCCCAACTTGGAGAGACAGCCCCTTTAACCTACTGGTTCGCACAGGATGCCAGTTTGGCTGAGGATGAAAGTGAAGAGGGAGAACCAATGAGAGAGTAGCTGTTAGGCATTTGGACGGGCACATGTCTATTTAATTTCCCAGCAGGAAGAAGAATTAACCAAAGTCTCAGGCCCCCATCGGAAACCAGTATAGGTCCTGAACCAAAATTTTGGACTTGCGGTCAGATCACAAAAAACGAGTAGAATAATGGAGCTCAGGGGCACAGCAATTCACAAACTGGCAGAGTAATAAAGGACAAATATCATCAAAAATCTGGTGAGGGAAGGCAACGAGGCGGACATGAAAGCGAGGCAGAATAGCAGGAAATAGATTTCAAGAGGTACGTTGGAATCACGTTTAAAGCACAGAAAGAGGGGCAAAATTTCAAAAATGATGCACTTGGCCAAATAGAGCATATGCGTTTTCTCATGAATATATTCAGGAGAAAACGCATACGCCCTTTTTGGCCAAGCAAGCAGGCGGGCAATGAAAATCTGCACTACAAAGAAGTATCACTTTCCACAGGACTAAAAGGGACATCCACGAAATGTGTAAAAACCAGAAAGGCAAGACAGGCCCTGGAGAACAGGGAGTCTTGTTATGCTGATGGGCGGGATGTAATTTGCCACCTGCATCTCTGGAGGAGTGCATTGTGTTCCCAAAAACAATTAAACAACAGAACTACGGAGCCAAGGGCACTTCCAGTCTAGGGAATATTACTTGGGAGAACTGAATATCAATAAGACAGAGCCACCCCAAAATTTAGGGCTGCACTGATTACAAGAACCTCAACTTGGGTACACCTTAAATATTCCAGGAAATATGAAAATGGTTCAAAAAATTGTGGTACTTACGTACGATGGAATATCCCTCAGCCATGAAGTCAATGTCATAAGACCAGTAGCAGCAAAATGAGTAGATACAAGTACGATGATTCTAAGTGAAATAAGTCACAGAGAAAAAGAAACTTATCATAAGATATCACTTATGAAGATCCTGTAAACATGGCTACACTTGAACTGAGTTAGGAAAGAGAACAGAGTCTCACATTTAGAAAGCACTCTTTGCCTGCTTAAGGGGGAAGGAGACGTGGGGTGATGCATAAAACCAGAGTTTGATATAAGCACAGGTACCGTTCCAAAAACCAACTATGGAATAGACAAGACCTACACCTTCCTCAGTGAAGGGGACTCAAAACCCCATATTTCCCGCAGAGGAACATATCTGACTAGTAAGAATCTTAAAACCTATTTATTGATAAGTCTGCGTAAGGTAATCAAGTGTGTCTAGACTGGCATAAACATGGCAGCGAGAACCAGCTCAAACCCACTATAAAAAGGAATTTAAAAACAAAACAAAAAAAATGTAAATTCTTCACAATTCCTTCAGGGTCTCTGATGAAACCTGGACTGACCCAATCTACAACGACAGCTGGATGTGGCATAAGGCTGGACACTTGGGACTGAGAGGATTGGTGAGATTCGGTGAGCAAATGCAGACCCTTTAAAGCAATAATGAATGGCACGCATTCCATTGTTCCCAACTCTCCAGCTTGAAGGGACTATTACTACAGATATAACATGTAAGGGAAAAATAGAGAATGGACATACTGTGAATATGAAAGGTTTCTAAAACTCAACGAATAGTCCCTCTCCTGTTGCTCCGGTTTGATTTTCCAACTGCTTTTCTATCAATCTCCCAACTTGGAGAAACAGCCCCTTTAACCTCCTGGTTCGCACAGGTTGCCAATTTGGCAGAGGATGAAAGGGAAGAGGGAGAACCAGTGAGAGAGTAGCTCTAAGGCATTTGGACGGCCACATGTCACTCTAATTTCCCAGCAGGAAGAAGAATTTACCAAAGTCTCAGCCCCCCACCTGGAACCAGTATAGGTCCTGAACCACAATTTTGGACTTTCGGTCAGCTCACAAAAAACAAGTTGAAAAATGGAGCTAAGGGGCACAGCAATTCACAAACAGGCAGAGTAATAAAGACAACTATTGTCCAAAAATCTGTTGAGGGAAGGCAACGAGGTGGACTTGAAAGCTAGGCAGAATAGCAGGAAACAGATTTCAAGTGGTACGTTGGAATTGACTTTAAAGCACAGGATGAGGGGCACAACTTCAACAATGTTGCACTTGAGCAAAAAGGGCATATGCGTTTTCTCCTGAATATATTCAGGAGAAAACGCATACGCCCTTTTTGGCCAAGCAAACAAGCGGGAAATGCAAATCTGCACTACAAAGAAGTATCACTTCCGACTGTTCAAAAGGGACATCCACAAAATGTGTAAAATCCAGAAAGGCAAGACCGGCCCTGGAGAACAGGGAGGCTTGTTTTGCTGATGGGCGGGTTGTAAACTGCCAACTGCATCTCTGGAGGAGTGCATTGTGTTCCCTAAAACAAGTAAACAACAGAGCTACAGAGCCAAGGGCACTTCCAGTCTAGGGAATATACCTTGGGAAACCTGAAAATCAATAAGACAAAGCCACCCCAAAATTTAGGGGTGCACTGCTTACAAGAACCTCAACTTGGGTACACCTTAAATATCCCAGGAAATATAAAAATGGTTCAAAAATTTGTGGTACTTCCGTACGATGGAATATCCCTCAGCCATGCAATCAATGGCATAAGACCAGTAGCAGCAAAATGAGTGGATTGAGGTATGATGCTTCTAAGTGAAATAAGTCACACAGAAAAAGAAACTTATATTAAGATATCACTTACGAAGATCCTGTAAACATGGCTACACTGGAACTCAGTTAAGAAAGAGAACAGAGTCTCACCTTTGGAAACAATCTGATGCCTGCTTAAGGGGGAATGAGAGGTGGGGTGATGCATAAAACCAGAGTTTGATATAAGCACAGGTACCGTTCCAAACACAAACTATGGAATAGACAAGACCTACACCTTCGTCAGTGAAAGGGACCCGAGGCATCTGTGAGTAACCGTGAGCCGAGCCCCAGGCCAGGTGTTGTTGAACTTTTCCCACCCTTCCCAGGTAAAACACCTGAATATGTACAAGGGCTTGAAAGCCTAGAGGAAGGGGTGTGGAGCCACACCAGCGACAGCACACAGGCCAACTTGGTGCCTGCAGGCCAGCCAGTATGGTCCTGGACCTGGTCGCTCTTCTGGAAGCTTTCCATTGCCCTGCCTGTGATACCCCTCCTGTCCCGGCACCCACTGCTTTTTTCGTTCCTCACCTCTGTCCGGAGAGAAATTCCAGTGGAAGGTATGTGTGCCACATCCTCTTCTTTACAGGTGGAAGCCTGGCAACTCCTGCAGAAAGTCCAGCAGAGACCCACTCACACCGGGCCACCCACAAAGCCATGGCCCCTCACTCCCTCCCACCAGCACAGCCCCGAGATTGCTGACGGGGCAGAGAATATGGAGTCAGCCACAGCTTCAGGGGCTATTGCTGCCTGCAGCGCTGTTTATATTGACCTCAACCCAGGCACACCTGGGGAGGGCCGGCCGGCAGGGTCAGGCTACCCAGGTCAGCTAATCCTCAGCCCTCAGGGAATCACATTGTTGAAAATGGACCTCGCTAAGGCAGAATAGAAGCCAAGGAATAAAAGGACACAATGCCATTTGCAGCACCTTAGGTGTGTCTAGAGGTAATCACGTGACTTGTAGTAAGTCAGAAAGTGAAAGACACATATCATATCATATCTCTTATAGGTGTGACCGAAAAATGGATACCAGGGCAGATATTTCCACGGAGAAGGGCAATCACAGATTCATTCAACAAACTTATGGTTCACCAATGGAAAGGTGTGAGGATTGGTTTCATTATGATATTGGGGTTAACAGACATATACAAACACAGGTGACATATATAATCACCAAAGACCTACAGAATACCAAGAGAAGACTACTCAACATTCTGTCATAAGGTACATGGGAAAAGGATCCCAGGAAGAACAGACATATGTATATGTGTAAAAGAACCACATCTTCCACACCTACAACAATCCAAACATTGTAATCAAATTTGCTGTAATAAAAAATAAAAAAAATAAATTAAAAACACGAACAAGAAGTAGTGAGACAAACTTGAGGGGCTTTCTCCTGGCACATTCCATTCTAAATTCCAATCTAGAACACGACTTCCATTGAGGCTCTGTTGCCCCAGTAACCAGATTTGGTAAGGGAGACCTGCTGCCACCTTGTGGCCGTTTCACACAACAGCAGCTTTAATCCCAGCGCTAATGGTCAGTTGATATTCAAAATCATTGCAGGCCTGTAAATGACACCTGCCCTGAAAACAAATCCTGGGTTCATATATCGACCAAAAAATTCAAAGGACGTCCATATTTCAAAACGACAGTTTCAAAAGGCATATTTTACACACATTAGTGTTCTGCTTCTTTTTCTTTCTTTCTTTTTTTGTTAAAAAAACGGGAATGGCAAAAAGCATCCCTCAGAATGGGCGAAAATATTTGCAAACGAATCAATGGACAAAAGTTTAATCTCCAATATATATAAAGAGCTCATGCAGCTTAATATTAAAAAAACAAACAACCCAATACAAAAATGGGCAGAAGATCTAAAGAGACGTTTCTTCAAAGAAGACACAGAGATGGCCAAGACGCACATGAAAAGCTGCTCAACATCACTAATTATTAGAGAAATGCAAATCAAAACTACAATGAGGTATCACCTCACACCTGTTACAATTGGCATCATCAGAAAATCTACAAACAACGAATTCTGGGGAGGGTGTGGACAAAATGATCCCTCTTCCACTAGTGGTGGAAATGTAAATTGATACAGTCACGATGGAGAACAGTATGGAGTTTCCTTAAAAAAACTAGAAATAGAATTACCATATGATCCAGCAATCCCACTTCTGGGCATATACCCAGAGAAAACCATAAATCAAAAAGGCACATTCACCACAATGCTCATTTCAGCACTATTTACGATAGCCAGGTAATGGAAGCAACCTAAATACCCACAGACAGACGAATGGATAAAGATGTGGTACATATATAAAATGGAATATTACTCAGCCATAAGAAGGAATGAAACTGGGTCATTTGTAGAGACGTCGATGGATCTAGAGACTGTCATACAGAATGAAGTAAGTCAGAAAGAGAAAAACAAATATTGTATATTAATGCATATATGTGGAACCTAGAAAAATGGTACAGATGAACTGGTTTGCAGGGAAGAAATAGAGACACAAAGGTAGAGAACACACGTATGGACACCAAGTGTGGGAAGCCATGGGGAGGGGGTGTTGGGGTGAGTTGGGAGATTGGGATTGACCTGTATACATGTATATGCATAAAATACATAACTAATTATAACCTGCTGTATAAAAAATAAATAAAATTAAATTTCAAAATTTAAAAATAAAACAGAAAAAAGTTCTTCCCTTCACACAGATGTATTTATATGAATGAATTATTTCCATGCTTATATCTATAAATACATAAAAGAGGAATAAAATCTAACTTGAACCAAAAAAGAAAAAAAAAAAACCTGAACCTACGAGTTAGACAGAGGAAAACACAATCAGGGCACTTGCTCCATCGGTAAACAATTCTGATATTGGTCAGAGGTGGGGAATCATCTCCCATAGAGCTAGCAGCCCACTCCTATTAAAGGAGCGTCCTCATTGCAAAGCGGGGGGCCATGCCGAGGCATCTGTGAGTAACCGTGAGCTGAGCCCCAGGCCAGCTGCTGTTGTACTTTTCCCACCCTTCCCAGGTAAAACACCTGAATATGTACAAGGGCTTGAAAGCCTAGAGGAAGGGCCATGGAGCCACACCAGCGACAGCACACAGGCCAACTTGGTGCCTGCAGGCCAGTCAGGATGGTCCTGGCCCTGGGCGCTCTTCTGGAAGCTTTCCATTGCCCTGCCTGAGATACCCCTCCTGTCCCGGCCCCCACTGCTTTTTTCCTTCCTCACCTCTGTCCGGAGAGAAATTCCAGCGGAAGGTATGGGTGACACATCCTCTTCTTTACAGGTGTAAGCCTGGCAACTCCTGCAGAAAGTCCAGCAGAGACCCACTCACACCGGGCCACCCACAAAGCCGTGACCCCTCACTCCCTCCCACCAGCACAGCCCCGACACTGCTGACGGGGCAGAGAATATGGAGTCAGGCACAGCTTCAGGGTCTATTGCTGCCTGCAGTGCTGTTTATATTGACCTCAACCCAGGCACACGTGGGGAGGGCCGGCCGGCAGGGTCAGGCTACCCAGGTCAGCTAATCCTCAGCCCTCAGGGAATCACATTGTTGAAAATGGACCTCGCTAAGGCAGAATAGAAGCCAAGGCATAAAAGGACACCATGCCATTTGTAGCACCGTAGGTGTGTCTAGAGGTAAGCACGTGAGTTGTTGTAAGTCAGAAAGTGAAAGACACATATCATATCATATCTCTTATAGGTGTGACCGAAAAATGGATACCAGGGCAGATATTTCCACGGAGAAGGGCAATCAGAGATTCATTCAACAAACTTATGGTTCACCAATGGAAAGGTGTGAGGATTGGTTTCATTATGATATTGGGGTTAACAGACATATACAAACACAGGTGACATATATAATCACCAAAGACCTACAGAATACCAAGAGAAGATTACTCAACATTCTGTCATAAGGTACATGGGAAAAGGATCCCAGGAAGAACAGACATATGTGTATGTGTAAAAGAACCACATCTTCCACACCTACAACAAGCCAAACATTGTAATCAAATTTGCTGTAATAAAAAATAAAAAATTAAATTAAAAACACGAACAAGAAGTAGTGAGACAAACTTGAGGGGCTTTCTCCTGGCACATTCCATTCTAAATTCCAATCTAGAACACGACTTCCATTGAGGCTCTGTTGCCCCATTAACCAGGTTTGGTAAGGGAGACCTGCTGCCACCTTGTGGCCGTTTCACACAACAGCAGCTTTAATCCCAGCGCTAATGGTCAGTTGATATTCAAAATCATTGCAGGCCTGTAAATGACACCTGCCCTGAAAACAAATCCTGGGTTCATATATCGACCAAAAAATTCAAAGGACGTCCATATTTCAAAACGACAGTTTCAAAAGGCATATTTTACACACATTAGTGATCTGCTTCTTTTTCTTTCTTTCTTTTTTTGTTAAAAAAACGGGAATGGCAAACAGCATCCCTCAGAATGGGCGAAAATATTTGCAAACGAATCAATGGACAAAGGTTTAATCTCCAATATATATAAAGAGCTCATGCAGCTTAATATTAAAAAAACAAACAACCCAATACAAAAATGGGCAGAAGATCTAAAGAGACGTTTCTTCAAAGAAGACACAGAGATGGCCAAGACGCACATGAAAAGCTGCTCAACATCACTAATTATTAGAGAAATGCAAATCAAAACTACAATGAGGTATCACCTCACACCTGTTAGAATCGGCATCATCAGAAAATCTACAAACAACGAATTCTGGGGAGGGTGTGGACAAAAGGATCCCTCTTCCACTAGTGGTGGAAATGTAAATTGATACAGTCACGGTGGAGAACAGTATGGAGTTTCCTTAGAAAAACTAGAAATAGAATTACCATATGATCCAGCAATCCCACTTCTGGGCATATACCCAGATAAAACCATAAATCAAAAAGGCACATTCACCACAGTGCTCATTTCAGCACTATTTACGATAGCCAGGTAATGGAAGCAACCTAAATACCCACAGACAGACGAATGGATAAAGATGTGGTACATATATAAAATGGAATATTACTCAGCCATAAGAAGGAATGAAACTGGGTCATTTGTAGAGACGTCGATGGATCTAGAGACAGTCATACAGAATGAAGTAAGTCAGAAAGAGAAAAACAAATATTGTATATTAATGCATATATGTGGAACCTAGAAAAATGGTACAGATGAACTGGTTTGCAGGGAAGAAATAGAGACAGAGGTAGAGAACAGACGTATGGACACCAAGTGTGGGAAGCCATGGGGTGGTGGTGGCGGGATGAGTTGGGAGATTGGGATTGACCTGTATACATGTATATGCATAATATACATAACTAATAATAACCTGCTGTATAAAAAATTAAATAAAATTAAATTTCAAAATTTTAAAAAATAAAATTTAAAAATAAAAGAGGAAAAAGTTCTTCCCTTCACACAGATGTATTTATATGAATGAATTATTTCCATGCTTATATCTATAAATACATAAAAGAGGAATAAAATCTAACTTGAACCAAAAAAGAAAAAAAAAAAAAAACTGAACCCACCAGATAGACAGAGGAAAACCCTATCAGGGCACTTGTTCCAGCGGTAAACAATTCTGAAATTGGTCAGAGGTGGGTAATCATCTCCCATAGAGCAAGCAGCCCACTCCTAATCAAGGGGCGGCCTCATTGCAAAGCTGGGGGCAATGCCGAGACATCTGTGAGTAACCGTGAGCTGAGCCCCAGGCCAGCTGCTCTTGAACTTTTCCCACCCTTCCCAGGTAAAACACCTGAATATGTACAAGGGCTTGAAAGCCTAGAGGAAGGGGCGTGGAGCCACACCAGCGACAGCACTCAGGCCAACTTGGTGCCTGCAGGCCAGCCAGGATTGTCCTGGCCCTGGGCGCTCTTCTGGAAACTTCCCATTGCCCTGCCTGAGATACCCCTCCTGTCCCGGCACCCACTGCTTTTTTCCTTCCTCACCTCTGTCCGGAGAGAAATTCCAGTGGATGGTAGAGGTGACACATCCTCTTCTTTACAGGTGGCAGCCTGGCAACTCTTGCAGAAAGTCCAGAAGAGACCCACTCACACTGGGCCACCCACAAAGCCATGGCCCCTCACTCCCTCCCACCAGCACAGCCCCGACACTGCTGACGGGGCAGAGAATATGGAGTCAGGCACAGCTTCAGGGGCTATTGCTGCCTGCAGCGCTGTTTATATTGACCTCAACCCAGGCTCACCTGGGGAGGGCCGGCCGGCAAGGTCAGGCTACCCAGGTCAGCTAATCCTCAGCCCTCAGGGAATCACATTTTTGAAAATGGACCTCGCTTAGGCAGAATAGAAGCCACGGAATAAAAGGACACAATGCCATTTGCAGCACCGTAGGTGTGTCTAGAGGTAATCACGTGACTTTTAGTAAGTCAGAAAGTGAAAGACACATATCATATCATATTTCTTATAGGTGTGACCAAAAAATGGATATCAGGGCAGATATTTCCACGGAGAAGGGCAATCAGAGATTCATTCAACAAACTTATGGTTCAAATGGAAGGGTGTGAGGATTTGTTTTATTATTATATTGGGGTTAACAGACATATACAAACACAGGTGACATATATAATGACCAAGGACCTACAGAATACCAAGAGAAGACTACTCAACATTCTGTCATAAGGTACATGGGAAAAGGATTTCAGGAATAACAGACATATGTGTATGTGTAAAAGAGCCACATCTTCCACACCTAGAACAAGCCAAACACTGTAATCAAATTGCCTGTAATAAAAAATAAAAAATTAAATTAAAAACACGAACAAGAAGTAGTGAGACAAACTTGAGGGGCTTTCTCCTGGCACATTCCATTCTAAATTCCAATCTAGAACACGACTTCCATTGAGGCTCTGTTGCCCCAGTAACCAGATTTGGTAAGGGAGACCTGCTGCCACCTTGTGGCCGTTTCACACAACAGCAGCTTTAATCCCAGCGCTAATGGTCAGTTGATATTCAAAATCATTGCAGGCCTGTAAAAGACACCTGCCCTGAAAACAAATCCTGGGTTCATATATCGACCAAAAAATTCAAAGGACGTCCATATTTCAAAACGACAGTTTCAAAAGGCATATTTTACACACATTAGTGTTCTGCTTCTTTTTCTTTCTTTCTTTTTTTGTTAAAAAGACGGGTATGGCAAAAAGCATCGCTCAGAATGGGCGAAAATATTTGCAAACGAATCAATGGACAAAAGTTTAATCTCCAATATATATAAAGAGCTCATGCAGCTTAATATTAAAAAAACAAACAACCCAATACAAAAATGGGCAGAAGATCTAAAGAGACGTTTCTTCAAAGAAGACACAGAGATGGCCAAGACGCACATGAAAAGCTGCTCAACATCACTAATTATTCGAGAAATGCAAATCAAAACTACAATGAGGTATCACCTCACACCTGTTAGAATCGGCATCAACAGAAAATCTACAAACAAAGAATTCTCGGGAGGGTGTGGACAAAAGGATCCCTCTTCCACTAGTGGTGGAAATGTAAATTGATACAGTCACGATGGAGAACAGTATGGAGTTTCCTTAAAAAAACTAGAAATAGAATTACCATATGATCCAGCAATCCCACTTCTGGGCATATACCCAGAGAAAACCATAAATCAAAAAGGCACATTCACCACAATGCTCATTTCAGCACTATTTACGATAGCCAGGTAATGGAAGCAACCTAAATACCCACAGACAGACGAATGGATAAAGATGTGGTACATATATAAAATGGAATATTACTCAGCCATAAGAAGGAATGAAACTGGGTCATTTGTAGAGACGTCGATGGATCTAGAGACTGTCATACAGAATGAAGTAAGTCAGAAAGAGAAAAACAAATATTGTATATTAATGCATATATGTGGAACCTAGAAAAATGGTACAGATGAACTGGTTTGCAGGGAAGAAATAGAGACACAGAGCTAGAGAACACACGTATGGACACCAAGTGTGGGAAGCCATGGGGAAGTGGTGTTGGGATGAGTTGGGAGATTTGGATTGATCTGTATACATGTATATGCATAAAATACATAACTAATAATAACTTGCTGTATAAAAAAAGAAATAAAATTAAATTTCAAAATTTAAAAAAAATAAAATTTAAAAATAAAACAGAAAAAAGTTCTTCCCTTCACACAGATGTATTTATATGAATGAATTATTTCCATGCTTATATCTATAAATACATAAAAGAGGAATAAAATCTAACTTGAACCAAAAAAGAAAAAGAAAACCTGAACCCATGAATTAGACAGAGGAAGACACAATCAGGGCACTTGCTCCAGCGGTAAACAATTCTGAAATTGGTCAGAGGTGGGGAATCATCTCCCATAGAGCCAGCAGCCCACTCCTACACAAGGAGCGTCCTCATTGCAAAGCGGGTGGCCATGCCGAGGCATCTGTGAGTAACCGTGAGCTGAGTCCCAGGCCAGCTGCTGTTGAACTTTTCCCACCCTTCCCAGGTAAAACACCTGAATATGTACAAGGGCTTGAAAGCCTAGAGGAAGGGGCGTGGAGCCACACCAGCGACAGCACGCAGGCCAACTTGGTGCCTGCAGGCCAGTCAGGATGGTCCTGGCCCTGGGCGCTCTTCTGGAAGCTTTCCATTGCCCTGCCTGAGATACCCCTCCTGTCCCGGCCCCCACTGCTTTTTTCCTTCCTCACCTCTGTCCGGAGAGAAATTCCAGCGGAAGGTATGGGTGACACATCCTCTTCATTACAGGTGGAAGCCTGGCAACTCCTGCAGAAAGTCCAGCAGAGCCCCACTCACACCGGGCCACCCACAAAGCCGTGGCCCCTCACTCCCTCCCACCAGCACAGCCCCGACACTGCTGACGGGGCAGAGAATATGGAGTCAGGCACAGCTTCAGGGGCTATTGCTGCCTGCAGCGCTGTTTATATTGACCTCAACCCAGGCACACCTGTGGAGGGCTGGCAGGCAGTTTCAGGCTGCCAAAATCAGCCAATCCTCACCCCTCAGGGGCTCACAGTTGCAGAAAATGAAACTTGCTAAACGGGCCTGGCCCTAGGAACAGGTGTGGGCTATTGAGAGTCAGGATAGACAAGGGGCTGCAGCTGCGGCTTGTTTTCTTATCATTTTATCTGGTCCATGAGTGGATAACAACTTCAAGAAGACCCTATCCTAATGAGAGGAACCCAGGTGTCAGGGAGAGGAGTGATGGTGGGTGGAGACAGAGGCCTGGTGCCCTGGCTGCAGTGGAAGTGTCTGGAAGACCAGGCAGAAAGAGCCTGCAGAGAGTGATAGCCATGGTCACAGACCTGTCAGAACTGCTGTTTGTTAGTTCAAGTCCTGCTCTGAGGTATTCTGTGTCAGCTGTGAGCGACAGGTGAGCAGGGGGTTCTCTGCAAGGTGGGCTATGTGCACAGTTCCTGTGTGTCCAGCCTTGCTGCGGTTCCTTCCCAGGGGAGCTCCGTATCCTGGGAAGGGCCTGAGTAGGAGAGCCCCATGGGCTGCTGGGTAGCTGCAGAGGTGAGCTCCATGCCCTGGGAGGGACTTGACCACGAGAGCCCCGTGGGCTGTGGGGTAGGGGTGCAGCCCAGGTGAGCTCCATATCCTGAGATTGGCCTGACCACGAGAGCCCCATGGGCTGCTGGAGACCTGGTAAAGGATATCAGGACAGTCAGTGAAGCCACCGAGGATATACATCCAGTAGCTCCTATTTCCTACTCCCTGCTGGTCATTCTACCTTCCACCAGGCCATGGCATTCTGTATTAGACTTCAATGATGCCTTCTTCTGTATTCCATTCATCTCAGAGTCACAAGAATTTTTGGCTTGTGAGTGGCAGGACACAACATGCAACAAAAGCAATAATGCTGGGCCGTCCTGCCCCAATGGTTCAAAAATCCCCACACCATCATTGGGGAAATGTCCTCTAAAGACCGAAAAGTTCAACCTCTTTAAAACGGAACCCTCCTTCAATATGCAGATGACATTCTGATCGCCAGGCCTACTAAAGACGCCTCTGAACTACCTAGCCAAGAAAGGATAGAAGGTGTCCAAGAAAAACGCTCAAATATCCCAGGCTAAGGTGACATGCCTGGGATTCATTCTCACAGATATTCAGAGAAACGCATCCCAGGATAGGGAAGAAGCCATTTGCAGCCTTACGTCTTCTAAAACTAGAAGACAGCTTAGGGGTTCTTGGGGAGGCCAAGGTTTTCTGCATCTGGATCCCTAACTACAGTGTCATAGCTGGGCCTCTACATGAAACACTGACACGAAAAGATGATGATCCTTTTGAATAGAATCCAGAAGCAGCCTTTCAAGAATGGAAAGAGCAGTCAATACAGACCCTTGCCCAGGAACTCCCTAATTTAGCTAAACCCTTTGACCTTTACATACCCGGTCAAAGGTTAATCGCCCTTGGAGCCTTAGTGCAAAAACTGGGACCACTTGAAATGGAGCAACACAAGAATGCCCTTCAGGTATGATAAACTATGGTCACCAAGGGCTTTGCCCACCGACTCATCAGGCCAGGATACTGGGGTATCTAAAAAGCTGGAAATCAGCAGCCCACAAGGCCAGCTCCCTCCTAAGGGAAAAGATCCCCACGTGGTGATCCTAACCACCCATCATGCCCTGAAGTTGCAGGGGTCGCTCTGTGGACACACTGACCTCGAGTGAGGAGGCCCTCCAACTCCAACCTCCAGAGAGATAAACGGGGGCAACGGGCCCCCAAGATGACTCGTGTGACCATCACTTGACCTGGAGTTTCTCTCAGAAAACGACAAGACTGTGCCCCGAAAGAGCAGACTACTGCTTGCAGGACTTACTGCACCCAGAGGGGAGCTAATAAGCTTGGCGGGGGAAACGTATATCACGCTTTCACCATAGAAAACCCTACAGACACCGCGGTGATGGTGGCCAATATGACCGGCTGGACTGCTGGCTACTTCTAAAGGCCGTTGACTCAGTGGACGTCATGGTCCTGGATCACCACTGACCCTGGACTGTCTGGGAGTTGTGCGGGCAGGGCTCTGACACATGGTGCTGTTTGTACATTAATTCAGGGACCTAATTAAAGAAAGCACAGACTACTGGACAGAGCATCTAGTCTGGCAAAAACTCTCAGCCTAAGTTCGCCGAACATATGTGGGGTGGGGTGAAACCTGCCACCGCAGCATCCCTGCGCCTCTCTTTCCTGGACCCTTAAAGGTCATTAGAATCTGTAACACTTCCAATGCTGGTGCTCAGGCGGACGAGAAGTGAGGCAGGAGGCCTTGGGACAATCAACCTCACCAGGAGGCTGGAGGGGAGACGTTTTCCCCCTCCCCCCATGTATCAGGGCTCCCACCACAGCATGAAGCAGTTACAAAAGAGGGGTCTGCACCCTCAACACCCCAAGAATAAGGAACGGAACAAAAAGCAGAGGAGGTGTTCGTCTCCGGCAACGTTCATTAAAAATTCCTGGGAGATAAAAGGAGAATCTGGGCAATAAAATAAAGTCGAACCTGTTTTTCCTTTGTGCTTTGTCTAATTTCACGTGCTCCTAGGGTTCCGCATGCAGAGGTCCCACACCCGGCACTTCAGACCCGATTTCCTAGTGCAGAATGGCTGGGTCGACACCTCAGCTAGCGGGGTCCCATGCAGACTCCGCGGAATAGAGCCTGAGCTGCAGCCAACGCAGCCCTCGAGAGCTCCATCCACTCCCTCCCACTGACGCTGCCGGGGACCCTACACAGCAGCCCAGCCCACAGCCCATGGGGGAGTGCACGCTCTCACCTCTCCATTCTGTTTTCAAAATAATGTTTCCTTTGCTTCTGAACCAAACTCAGTCTTGATCTGTTGGCTCCAATGACACTGGGCACGGGGACTCCTGTTGGGGTCCACTCTGGAGGATCAGTAACAGAAATTGAGAACATTGTAACTTCAATGAACAGATGTGTGAGCCAAACTGTAGTTAACATAGAGCAGTGTATAATGCTCGGGTAAAATAAGATGTTTCTAAGACTTACATTTGATATTTCCCTCACTTTCCTATAAGCAAGTTCAGTGAAGACGTCTGTCTTATTTGTCAGGTCAACATTAGAGAAATGAAGTGATTTATTTCCATGGATGTACATCGAATACTCTTGGCTGAAGCTTCAATCTTGTTTTGAATGCTTTTCCATTGAAAATGATACCTCTCTTTCAGCTCCCCCATTTCTGAGAAGTATAAAATCTTATAATTTATTATTACCAAAGGGGAAAGGTAGGAGAAGGGATAAATTAACAGTTTGGGATTAACACATACACACTGCTATGTATAAAATAGATCATCAACAAGGAACTACTGTATAGCACAGGGAACTACACTGAATATTTTGCAATAACCTATAAGGGGGAATAATCTGAAAAACAATAGATATTTTTATTGACATCATCTATCAATGACAGATAAAATGTAACCTAAGCAAGGCCGATGGTGAGTGCTTCTGACCCTGAAGATTTCAGTCATCTAAAGTTGGGGCTCTGCCTATTTCCCAAGCCCCTTACAGGACATACGTGTAGCCGTAGCTTAAAAATTCCCCAGTTTGGGGTTCGGGGAGGCACTGATTTGGAAAAATCCCTGGTGTTCTCCTTACATGCACGGGACCCTTCCTACAGCTAAAACATGCCTGTCACACCTAGAGGATGGTACACCGTTTGATCGGAAAGAGTTTGGAAAAGGCACCTCATCTCCTCATCGCCTGGTGCTCGGGTTCAACCCTCCAGCATCTTTCCTAACAATCTCCTCACTTGGGGATATCAGCACCGTCAACATCCTGTTGCACACAGTTTGGAATTTGTCCAGAGGATGAAGCGGAAGGATGAGAAAAATTTAGAGACAAGTCTTAGGTGTTCGGACAGGCACATGCCACTCTAATTTCCAATCCAGAAGACAAATTCATCAAAGGCTAGAATTGCCCACGGAAACAGAATAGGGCTAGAGGAAATCCCGCTGTTTTGTGTCCGGTTTCCAAAAACAAAAGTTGAAAAATGGAACTCAGGGGCACTAAAATTCATGAAACTGCAGAGTTGAAAATATCTATCACCGAAAAATGTCTTGAGGTAAGTCACAGAAAAGGACTTGTAAGCAAGGGAGAGTGGCAGGAAACAGATTTGAAGAGGTAGAAAGGACTCCCCATTAAAGCACAAGAAAAGGGGCTGAACATCGCCAATGATGCAGTTGGCCAAAAAGGGTGTATGCATTTTTTCTGAATATATTCAAGTAAAGGCCATACACACTTTTTATCCAACCAAACAGGTGGGCACTGGAAATCAATATCACAAAATGTATCACTTCACATCAGTCAGAAGGGCCATCCACATAAAGTGTAAACACCAGAAATGCAGGACAGGGCGAGGAGAAAAGGGAGCCCTGTGAGGCTGATAGTGGAAATGTAATTTGCCAACGGCCACTCTGGAGAAGTGTATTGTGTTTGCTAAAACATCTAAAAAATGAGCTACAGAGCATAGGGCACTTGCACTCATGGGCGTGTACCTTGGGAAAAACAAAAATCGACAGAAAACAGGCACCCGAACGTTTACCACCTCTCTGTTAAAAAGGGCCTCAACTTGGATATAACCTAAATGTCCCTGGAAGGATAAAATGGATAAAAGAGATGGGGTACTTATGTAGAGTGGAATATTACTCATCCAGAAATCAATGAAATAAGGCCAGTTGTAACAACTCTGGAGGAGTTACATACGATCATTCTAAGTGACATATGTCAGAAAGAAAAAGACACATATCATAAGATGTCACTTAAAGGTGGAATCAAAAATGGCTACACATGAAATAAATTACAAAACAGAAACATAGTCAAATATGTAGAAAATAGACATAAGGCTGCTAAATGGGAAAGGTGGGGAATGGTGAGGTATTATCCAGGAGGTTGAAATTAGCAAAGATACCATTCCAAGTACCAAATTGAATAACTGACAAGGCCTACACGGTACCTCAAAGAACTGCACTCAGCCCACTCAAGTTACTGGAAAATAATACATATGACTGGTAAGCATCTGAAAAAGAATTTATTGTTGTCTCACAGTACATGAATCAAGTGGATGTACAGCAGCAAAAAACAGAGCTTTGAAAATCAGCTGTAACCAATATAAAAATAAATTTAAAACTATTTATAAAAACAGTGAGACAGACAAAAATTCTTACAACTTTTGTTGAAGGGCTACGATGTAACATGGATTAAACACATGTAGACCCACAGCAGGATGATTATATAAGGCTGGAAGCTATGCACGCTAAGAGATGTTAGAGAGGCTGGGTGAGGAAATGCAGACCTTTTAAAGTAATACTGCCTGGTACCCATTCCATGGGTCCCAAATCTGCAGGTTCAAGGGAATCTTCTGACAGCGAAAACATGCCTGGGAAACCGAGATGAATGTACACCGTGTGCTCAGCAAACTTGTCTAAAATGCACCTCAGTTTTGATCTCCTGGTGCTGGGGTTCGCCATTCCAGCCACATTACTAACAATCTCACCACTTGGAGAATCAGCACCTTTAACCTCCTGTTTCACACAGTTTGCAATTTGTGCAGAGGATAAATGGGAAGAGGGGGAACCAATGAGAGATTAGCTGTAGGACTTTTGACAGGCACATGTCACTCTAATTTCCCATTAGGAAGAAGAATTAACCAAAGGCTCAGCCTGCCTCCCCAGAACCAGAATAGGGCCAGAAGTAATCCAATGGTTTGGCGGCCAGCTCACAAAAAAAGCGAGTTGCAAAATGGAGCTCAGGAGCAGACAATTCAAAGACCTGCAAAGATATAAATGATAACCAACGTCCAAAAATATATTCAGGTAAGGCAACGAAGAGGATCTGAATGAGAGGCAGAATTGCAGGAAACAGATTTCAAAAGGTAGATTGTACTCACATTTAAAGCATATGAAAAGCAGCAGAATTTCTAAAATGATGCGGTTGGGCAAAAGGGTGTATGCGTTTTTTTCGTGAATATCTTCAGGAAAAAAACACATGCAGAGTTTTTGGCCAACCAAGCAAGAGGGAAATGCAAATCCGCACAACAAAGAAGTCTCAATTTCCACTGCTCAGAAAGGCCATCCAAAAAATGTGTACAAACCAGAAATGCAGGAGAGGCCATGGAAAACAGGGAGCCTAGTCACGCTGATGGGTGGGGTATAAATATCCAAGAGCCACTCTGAAGAAGTGTATGCTGTTTTTAAAACATCTAAAATACAAAGCCCCGGAGCAAGGGGACTTCAACTCATGGACATATAACTTGGGAAGACTAAATGTCAATAAGACACAGGCACCCCAAAGTTTAGGGCTGCTCTGCATACAAGAACCTCAACTTTGGTACACCTAAAATATCCCAGGAAAAAGAGAAATGCATAAAGAACTTGTGGTAATTTTGTACAACGGAATATCACTCAGACGTGAAATCAATGTATATAAGGCCAGTAGCAGCATAAAGAGTGGATTTAGGTATGATGATTTTAAGGGAAATTAGTCACACAGAAAAAGAATCTTATCATAAGATATCACTTATAGAGGGAATGTCAATATCACAACACATGAACTGAATTAGGAAAGAGAACAGAGTCTCACATTTAGCAAAAATCTCTTATGCCTGCTTCAGGGGAAAGGAGAGGTGGGGTGATGCATAAAACCAGAGTTTGATATTAGCACAGGTACCATTCCATAAACCAAATAAAGAATAGACAAGACCTACACCTTCCTCAGTGAACGGGACTCAACACCCCTATGCCCCACAGAGGAATATATCTGACTACTAACAATCTTATAACCTATGTATTGATATGTCTCCGTAAGGGAATCAATTGTGTCTAGACTGGCATAAACACGTCAGTGAAAATCAGCTCAACCCCATTATAAAAATGAATTTCAAAAAAAACCCCAAAAAACAGCGAAATTCTTACACAATTCCTTCAGGGGTTCTGATGAAACCTGGAATGACCCTATCTGCAAAGACAGCTGGATGAGACATAAGGCTGGACACTTGGGACTGAGAGGACTGGTGAGATTGGGAGAGAAAATGCAGACCTTTTAAAGTAGTAATGCATGCCACCATTCCATGTGTCCCAAATCTCCAGGTAGAAGGGAATATCACTACAATTATAACATGTATGGGAAACCTAGAAAATGGACACCCTGTGATGGCGAAAGGTTTCTAAAACTCTCCTAATTTTTCCTCTCCTTGTGCTCCACTTTGGCATTCCAACTGCTTTACTATCAATCTCCCAACTTAGGAGAGTCAGCCCCTATAACCTCCTGGTTCGCACAGTTTGCTAATTGTGCAGAGGATGAAAGGGAAGAGGGAGAACCAATCAGAGAGTAGATGTAGGCATTTGGACGGGCACATGTCACTCTAATTTTCCGGCAGGAAGAAGAATTAACCAAAGCCTCAGCCACCCACAGGGAACCAATATAGCCACCCCTGGAACCAGTATAGGTCCTGAAGCAAAATTGTGGATTTGCGGCCAGCTCACAAAGATGGGATTTGAAAATTGGAGCTCAGGGGCACAGCAATTCAAAAACCTGCAGACTTATAAAGGACTACTCTCTTCCAAAAATCTGTTGAGGGAAGGCAATGAAGCGGACTTGAAAATGAGGCAGAATTGCACAAAACATATTTCAAGAGGTAAATTGGAATCGCCTTTAAAGCACAGGAAAAGCATCCCAACTTGGACAGAGATGCACTTGGCCAAAAAGGGCGTATGCCTTTTCTCCTGAATATATTCAGAAGAAAACGCATACACCCTTTTTGGCCAATCAAGCAAGCACGCAATACAAATCCACATTACAAAGAATTGTCACTTACCACTGGTCAAAAGGGACATCCGAATATCTGTAAAAACCAGAAAGGTTGGGCTTCCCTGGTGGCGCAGTGGTTGGGAGTCTGCCTGCCGATGCAGGGGACACGGGTTCGTGCCCCGGTCTGGGAGGATCCCACGTGCCGCGGAGCGGCTGGGCCCGTGAGCCATGGCCACTGGGCCTGCGCATCCGGAGCCTGTGCCCCGCAATGGGAGAGGCCACAGCAGTGAGAGGCCCGCATACAGCAAAAAAAAAAAAAAAAAAAAAAAAAAAAAACCAGAAATGCAAGAGAGAGATGGCAAGGGCATGAAGCAATGTGATCCCAATGGTCATGGAGGATTGTGATGACAAGCGCATGGAGAATTGTGATGAGAAGATTATGTACCATTTTGTTGACTAAGGCAAGGAGCATTATGATGACAAGGTTCATGGAGCACTGTAATGACAAGCATCACGGAGCATAGTGATTACAGGGGTCATGGAGCATTGGGATGACAAGCGCATGGATCATTGTGATGACAATGGTCATGGAGCATTTTAATGACAAGAGTCCCGGATCATTGTGTTGTCAGGGTTCATGGAGCGTTGTGATGACAGTGGTCATGGAGCATTGTGATGATAGGGGTCATGGCGCATTGTGATGAGAAGGTCATGGAGCATTGGGCTGAAAATGTCCATGGAGTACTGTGATGACAGGGGTCATGGAGCATTGTGATGACAAGGTACTGGAGCACTGTGATGAGAAGACCATGGAGCCTTGTGATGACAAGTCTCATGGAGCATTCTGATGAAAAGTGCCATGGAGCATTGTGATTACAGGGGTCTTGGAGCATTGTGATAACAAGGGCATGGAGCATTGGGATGAGAAGGCCATGGAGCGTTCTGATGACATGCATCATGGAGCTTTGTGATGACAAGGGCATGGAGCATTGTGATTACAGCGGTCTTGGAGCACTGTGATGAAAAGGGCATGGATCATTGTGATGAAAAAGGCATGGAGCCTTGTCATGACAGGGTTCAAGGAGCAAACTGACAACAAGTGTCAGGGAGCATTGTGATGACAAGGGTAATGAGTATTGTGATGACAAAGGTCATTGAGCACTGTGATGAGAAGACCATGGATAATTGTGATGACGAGCGTCATGGGTCGTTGTGATGATAAGTGTTATGGAACATATTGATCACAAGGATTTGGAGCAATTTGATGACAGAGGTCATGGAGCATTTTGGTTTCATTGTGATGACAATAGCCTGAAGCATTATGATGATGGGCATGGTGCATTGTGATGACAGGGTTCATGGAGCATTGAGATGAAAAGGGGCATGGAGCATTGCGATTACAGGAGTCTTGGAGCATTGTGATGACAAAGGCATGGAACATCGTGAATGAGAAGGCCATGGAGCATTCTGTTGACATGCGTCATGGAGCTTTGTGATGACAAGGGCATGGAGCATTGTGATTACAGGGGTCTTGGAGCATTGTGATGACAAGGGTCATGGAGCCTTGTGATGACAAGGCTGTGGAACATTGTGATGGCAGGGGTCATGGAGCATTGTTATGACAGGGGTAATGGAGCATTGTGATGACAAGGGCATGGAGCATTGGTCTGAAAAGTTTCATGGATTATTGTGATGAGAGGGGGCAAGGAGCATTGTGATGACAAGGGCATGGAACACTGTGATACATGGGTCATGGAGGATTGTAATGACAAGCGCATGGAGCATTGTGATAAGAATGGCATCGAGCATTGTGATGAAAAGCATCATGGAGCCTGTGATGACAAGGGCATGGAACAATGTGATGAGAGGGTTCATGGAGCATTGTGATGACAATGGCATGCAGCATTGTGATGACAAGGGTCATTGAGCTTTGTAATGACAAAGGTCATGGAGCATTTTGATGACAAGGGTGTGGTGCATTCTGTTGTGAAGGGCAGGGAGCATTGTGATGACAGGGGTTATGGAACATTGTGATGTCAGGGGAATGGAGCATTGTGATGATAAAGGCATGTAGCATTGTTGTGACAAGGGTCATGGAATATTGTGATGACAGAGGTGAGGGAGTATTGTGTTGACTAGTGATTGAACATTGTGATATCAGTGGTGAGAGAGCATTTTGATGAGAAGTGCATGGAGCAGTGTGATGACAAGGTTTATGGAGCATTGTGATGACAAAGATGTGGAGCATTGTGATGACAAGTGCATGGCACATTGTGATGCCATGGGTCATGGAGTATTGTGCTAACAAAGGCATTGATCATTGGGAGGACAAGGGTCACCAAGCATTGTGATGAAATGCTCATGGAGCTCTGTGGTGACAAAGGTCACAGAGCATTGTGATGACGAGGGCATGGACCATTGTAATGACAAAGGTCATGAAGCATTGTGATGACTGGAGTCATGGAGCATTGTGATTACAGGGGTAATAGAGCATTGTGATGAAAGGGCATGGAGCATTGTGATGACAGGGGCATGTTGCATTGGTTTGACAAGTTTCAGGGATTATTGTGATGACAGTGGGCATGGCGCATTGTGATGACAAGGGCATGGAGCATTGTGATGAGAAGGTCATGGAGTATTGTGAAGAAGGGTGTCAGGGAGCATTGTGATGACATATGTCGTGGTCCATTGCGATGACAATGGAATGGAGCATTGTGATGCCAAGTGTCATGGAGGATTGTGATGACAAAGGTAATGGAGCATTTTGATGACAAGCGCTTGGAGCATTGTGATGACAAGGGTCATGGAGCATTGTGATAACAAGGGCCATTGAGAATTTTGATGACATGTTCATGAAGCATTGTGATGACAATCACATGGAGCTTGCTGTGACAGTGGTCATGGAGCAGTGCGATGAAAAGTGCATAGAGAATTGTGATGACAAAGCATGTAACACTGTGATGAAAAGCATCATGGAGCACAGTGATGCCAAGAACGTGGAGAATTGTGATGACAGGGGACATGGAGCATTGTGATGACCAGGGCATGGAGTATTGTGATGGCAAGACCGTGGAGCATTTTGATGAGAAGACCATGGATAATTGTGATGATGAGCGTCATGGAGCACTGTAATGACAAGGGGTATGGAGCATTGTGATGACAGGGGTCATGGAGCATTGTGATGACAAGGTTCATGGAGCATTCTGATTACAAGCTTGTGGAGTATTTTGATGACAATGACATGGAGCATTTTGATGAAAATGGCATGGGGCATTGTGATGAAAAAGACATGGAGCCTTTTCATGACAGTTTTCAGGGAGCATTCTGACGACAAGTGTCAGGGAGCATTGTGATGACAAAGGTCATGGAGAATTGTGACGACAAGGGCATGGAGTATTGTGATGACAAGCACATGGAGCTTGCTATGACGGGGTCATGGAGCATTGCGATGACAAGTGCATAGAGAATTGTGATGACAAAGCATGTAACACTGTGATGAGAAGTGTCATGGAGCATTGTGATGCCAAGATCGTGGAGAATTGTGATGACAGGGGACATGGAGCATTGTGATGACCTGGGCATGGAGCATTGCGATGGCAAGATCGTGGAGCATTGTGATGAGAAGACCATGGATAATTGTAATGACGAGGGTCATGGAGCACTGTAATGACAAGGGGTATAGTGCATTGTGATGACAGTGGTCATGGAGCATTGTGATGACTGGGGACATGGAGCATTGTGATGACCAGGGCATGGAGCATTGTGATGGCAAGACCGTGGAGCACTGTGATGAGAAGACCATGGATAATTGTGATGACGAACATCATGGAGCACTGTAATGACAAGGGGCATGGAGCATTGTGATGACAGGTGTCATGGAGCATTGTGATGACAGGGGTCATGGATCATTGAGATGACAAAGGTCACGGAGCATTCTGATGACAAGCTTGTGGAGTATTGTGATGACAATGGCATGAAGCATTGTGATGAAAAGGGCATGGATCATTGTGATGAAAAAGGCATGGAGACTTGTCATGACAGGGTTCAATGAGCATACTGATGACAAGTGTCAGGGAGCATTGTGATGACAAGTGTATTGAGAATTGTGATGACAAAGGTCATGGAGCATTGTGATGAGAAGTCCATGGATAATTGTGATGACCAGCGTCATGGGCGTTGTGATGACAAGTGTTATGGAACATTGTGATCACAAGGGTTTGGAGCATTGTGATGAGAGAGGTCATTGAGAATTTTGATTTCATTGTGATGACAATAGCATGAAGCATTATGATGATGGGCATGGTGCATTGTGATGACAGGGTTCATGGAGCATTGAGATGAAAAGAGTCATGGATCATTGTAATAACAAGTGTCTTGGAGCATTGTGATGACAAGGGCATGGAGTATTGTGATGAGAAGGCCATGGAGCATTCTGATGACATGCGTCAGGGAGCTTTGTGATGACATGGGCATGGAGCATTGTGATTACAGGGGTCTTGGAGCATTGTGATGACAAGGGCCATGGAGTCTTGTGATGACAAGGCCGTAGAACATTGTTATGGCAGGGGTCATGGAGCATTGTTATGACAGGTGTAAGGGAGCATTGTGATGACAAGGGCATGGAGCATTGGTGTGAAAAGTTTCATGGATTATAGTGATGAGAGTGAGCATGGAGCATTGTGATAACAAGGGCACGGAACACAGTGATACATGTGTCATGGAGGATTGCAATGACAAGGGCATGGAGCATTGTGATGACAAGCGTCATGGAGCTTTGTGATGACAACAGCATGGAGCAATGTGATGAGAGGTTTCATGGATCTTTGTGATGACAATGGCATGGAGCATTGTGATTCCAAGGGTCATGGAGCTTTGTGATGACATAGGCCATGGAGCATTTTGATGACAAGGTCGTGGTGCATTGTGATGAGAAGGGCAGGGAGCATTGTGATGACAGGGTCATGGAGCAATTGGATGAAAAGAGTCATGGAACATTTTGATGACAGTGTTTATGGAACATTGTGATGTTAGGCGTCATGGAGCATTGTGATGTAAAGGGTCATGGAGCATTGTGATGTCAGGGGTCATGGAGCATTGTGATGATAAGAGCATGTAGCATTGTTGTGACAAGGGTCATGGAACATTGGGATGACAGGGTGGAGGGAGTATTGTGTTGACTAGTGATGGAACATTGTGATATCAGTGGTGAGAGAGCATTTTGATGAGAGGTGCATGGAGCATTGTGATGACAAGGCTGTGGAGCATTGTGATGAGAAACGCAGGGCACATTGTGATGACATGGGTCATGGAACATTGTGCTGACAAACGCATGGAGCATTGTGATGACAAGGTTTATGGAGCATTGTGATGACAAAGATGTGGAGCATTGTGATGACAAGCGCATGGCACATTTGATGCCATGTGTCATGGAGTAATGTGCTGACAAAGGCATGGAGCATTGTGATGACAAGGGTCACCGAGCATTGTGATGAAATGTTCATGGAGTGTTGTGGTCACAAAGGTTACAGAGCCTTGTGATGACGAGGGCATGGACCATTGTGATGACAAAGGTCATGAAGCATTGTGATGACTGGAGTCACGGAGCATTGTGATGACAGGGGTCATAGAGCATTGTGATGAAAGGGCATGGAGCATTGTGATGACAGGGGCATGTTGCATTGGTTTGACAAGTTTCAGGGATTATTGTGATGACAGTGGGCATGGCGCATTGTGATGACAAGGGCATCTAGCATTGTGATGAGAAGGTCATGGAGTATTGTGAAGAAGAGTTTCAGGGAGCATTGTGATGACATATGTCATGGTCTATTGCAATGACAATGGAATGTAGCATTGTGATGCCAAGTGTCATGGAGGATTGTGATGACAAAGGTAATGGAGCATTTTGATGACAAGGGCTTGGAGCACTGTGATGACAAGGGTCATGGAGCATTGTGATAACAAGGGCCATTGAGAATTTTGATGACATGTTCATGAAGCATTGTGATGACAATCACATGGAGCTTGCTATGACAGGGGTCATGGAGCATTGCGATGACAAGTGCATAGAGAATTGTGATGACAAAACATGTAAAACTGTGATGAGAAGTATCATGGAGCATAGTGATGCCAAGAACGTGGAGAATTGTGATGACAGGGGACATGGAGCATTGTGATGACCAGGGCATGGAGCATTGTGATGGCAAGACCGTGGAGCACTGTGATGAGAATACCATGGACAATTGTGATGACGAGCGTCATGGAGCACTCTAATGACAAGGGGTATGGAGCATTGTGATGACAGGGGTCATGGAGCATTGTGATGACTGGGGACATGGAGCATTGTGATGACCAGGGCATGGAGCCTTGTGATGGCAAGATCGTGGAGCACTGTGATGAGAAGATCATGGATAATTGTGATGACGAGTGTCATGGAGCACTGTAATGACAAAGGGTATAGAGCATTGTGATGACAGTGGTCATGGAACATTGTGATGACCGGGGACATGGAGCATTGTGATGCCCAAGGCATGGAGCACTGTGATGGCAAGACCGTGGAGCATTGTGATGAGAAGACCATGGATAATTGTGATGAGGAGCGTCATGGAGCACTGTAATGACAAGTGGTATGGAGCCTTGTGATGACAGGGGTCATGGAGCATTGTTATGACAGTGGTCATGGAGCATTGTGATGACAAGGGTCATGGAGCATTTTGATGACAAGGGCGTGGAGCATTGTGATGAGAAGACCATGGACAATTGTGATTACGAGTGTCATGGAGCACTGTAATGACAAGCAGTATGGAGCATTGTGATGACAGGGTCATGGAGCATTGTGATGACTGGGGACATGGAGCATTGTGATGACCAGGGCATGGAGCATTGTGATGGCAAGACCGTGGAGCACTGTGATGAGAAGACCATGGATAATTGTGATGACGAACATCATGGAGCACTGTAATGACAAGGGGCATGGAGCATTGTGATGACAGGTGTCATGGAGCATTGTGATGACAGGGGTCATGGATCATTGAGATGAAAAGTGTCACGGAGCATTCTGATGACAAGCTTGTGGAGTATTGTGATGACAATGGCATGGAGCATTGTGATGAAAAGGGCATGTATCATTGTGATGAAAAAGGCATGGAGACTTGTCATGACAGGTTTCAATGAGCAAACTGATGACAAGTATCAGGGAGCATTGTGATGACAAGTGTATTGAGAATTGTGATTACAAAGGTCATGGAGCATTGTGATGAGAAGTCCATGGATAATTGTGATGACGAGCGTCATGGAACACTGTAATGACAAGGGGTATGGAGCATTGTGATGACAGGTGTCATGGAGCATTCTGAAGACAATGATCAGGGAGCATTCTGATGACAAGCTTGTGGAGTATTGTGATGACAATGACATGGAGCGTTGTGATGAAAAGGGCATGGAGCATTCTTATGAAAAAGGCATGGAGCATTTTCATGACAGTGTTCAAGGAGTATTCTGACGACAAGTGTCAGGGAGCATTGTGATGACAAGTGTATTGAGAATTGTGATGACAAAGGTCATGGAGCATTGTGACGACAAGTGCATGGAGTATTGTCATGACAGTCATCATAGAGTGTTGTGATTTCAAGTGTTATGGAACATTGTGATCACAAGGGGTTGGAGCATTGTGATGACAGAGGTCATGGACCATTTTGATTTCAAGGAGCATGGAGCATTGTGATGACAAAGGCATGGAGCAATGTGATCCCAAGGTTCATGGAGGATTGTGATGAAAATGGTAATGGAGTATTGTGATGACAAGCTCATGGAGCATTGTGATGACAAGGTCATGTAGGATTTTGATGACACAGGCATGGAGAATTGTGATGATAAGGGTCATGGAGCACTGTGATGATAAGCGTCACGGAGCATTGTGATTACAGGGGTCATGGAGCATTGGGATGACAAGGGCATGGATCATTGTGATGACAAGTGTCATGGAGCATTGGGCTGAAAATGTTCATGGAGCATTGTGATGACAAGGGAATGGAGCATTGTGATGACAAGAGTCCCAGATCATTGTGTTGTCAGGGGTCATGGAGTGTTGTGATGACAGTGGTCATGGAGGATTGTGATGATATGGGTCATGGAGCATTGTGATGAGAAGGTCATGAAGCATTGGGCTGAAAATGTTCATGGAGTATTGTGATGACACGGGTCATGGAGCATTGTAATGAGAAGGGAATTGAGCACTGTGATGACAAGGTCCTGGAGCATTGTGATGGGAAGTCCATGGAGCCTTGTGATGACAATTCTCATGGAACATTCTGATGAAAAGGGGCATGGAGCATTGTGATTACAGGGGTCTTGGAGCATTGTGATGAGAAGGCCATGGAGCATTCTGATGACATGCGTCATGGAGCTTTGTGCTGACAAGGTCATGGAGCATTGTGATGAAAATGCATGGATCATTGTTATGAAAAAGGCATGGAGCCTTGTCATGACAGGGTTCTAGGAGCATACTGACGACAAGTGTCACGGAGCATTGTGATGACAAGTGTAATGAGCATTGTGATGACAAAGTTCATGGAGCATTGTGATGAGAAGACCATGGATAATTTTGATGATGACCGTCATGGGGTGTTGTGATGATAAGTTTTATGGAACATTGTTATCACAAGGGTTTGGAGCATTGTGATGACAGAGGTCATGGAGCATTTTGATTTCATTGTGATGACAATAGCCTGAAGCATTATGGTGATGGGCATGGTGCATTGTGATGACAGCATTCATGGAGCATTGAGATGAAAAGGGGCATGGAGCATTGTGATTACAGGGGTCTTGGAGCATTGTGATGACAAGGGCAAGGAGCATTGTGATGAGAAGGCCATGGAGCATTCTGATGACATGTGTCATTGAGCTTTGTGATGACAAGGGCATGGAGCATTGTGATTACAGGGGTCTTGGAGCATTGTGATGACAAGGGTCATGGAGCCTTGTGATGACAATGGTGTGGAACATTGTGATGGCAGGGGTCATGGAGCATTGTTATGACAGGGGTAATGGAGCATTGTGATGAGAAGGGCATGGAGCATTGGTCTGAAAAGTTTCATGGATTATTGTGATGAGAGTGGGCATGGAGCATTGTGATGACAAGGTCACGGAACACTGTGATCCATTGGTCATGGAGGATTGTAATGACAAGGGCATGGAGCATTGTGATGAGAAGGGCATCGAACATTGTTTTTACAAGCGTCATGAAGCTTTGTGATGACAAGGACATGGAACAATGTGATGAGACCGTTCATGGAACATTGTGATTCCAAGGGTTAAGGAGCTTTGTGATGACAAAAGTCATGGAGCATTTTGATGTCAAGGGCGTGGTGCATTGTGATGAGAAGGGCAGGGAGAATTTTGATGAGAGGGTCATGCAGAAATTTGATGAAAAGTGTAATGGAACATTTTGATGACAGGGGTTATAGAACATTGTGATGTCAGGGGTCATGGAGCTTTGGGATGAAAAGGGTCATGGAGCCTTTTGATGACAGGGGTTATGGAACATTGTGATGTCAGGGGTCATGGAACATTGTGATGATAAGGGGATGTAGCATTGTGATGACAGGGGTCATGCAACATTGTGATTACAGGGGTGAGGGAGTATTGTGATGACTAGTGATGGAACATTGTGATATCTCTGTTGAGAGAGCATTTTGATGAGAAGTGCATGGAGCATTGTGATTACAAGGTTTATGGAGCATTACGATGACAAGGTTGTGGACCGTTGTGATGAAAATCACGTGGCACATTGTGATGACAAGGGTCATGGAGCATTGTTCTGACAAAGGCATGGAGCATTGTGATGACAAGGGTCACGGAGCATTGTGATGAAACGTTCATGGAATATTGTGGTTACAAAGGTCACAGAGCCTTGTGATGATGTGGGCATGGAACACTGTGATGACAAATGTTATGAAGCATTGTGATGACTGGAGTCACAGAGCATTGTGATGACAAGGGTCATGGAGCATTGTGATGACAAGGGCATGGAGCATTGTGATGACAGGGGCATGGAGCATTGGTCTGACAAGTTTAATAGATTATTGTGATGACAGTGGGCATGGGGCATTGTGATGACAAGGGCATGGGGCATTGTGATGAGAAGGTCATGGAGTATTGTGAAGACAGGTGTCAGGGAGCATTGTGATGACATATGTCATGGTCCATTGCGATGACAATGGCATGGAGCATTGTGATGCCAAATGTAATGGAGGATTGTGATGACAAATATAATGGAGCATTGTGATGACTAGGGCTTGGAGCATTATGATGACAAGGGCCATTGAAAATTTTCATGACAAGGTCGTGAAGCATTGTGATGACAAGGTGCTGAAGCATTGTGATGAGAAATCCATGGAGCCTTGTGAGACAAGTCTCATGGAGCATACTGATGAAAAGGGGCATGGAGCATTTTGATTAGAGTGTCTTGGAAAATTGTGATGACAAGGGCATGGAGCATTGTGATGAGAAGGCCAAGGAGCAGTCTGATGACATGCGTCATTGAGCTTTGTGATGACAAGGGCATGGAGCATTGTAATTACAGGCGTCTTGGAGCATTGTGATGAAAAAGGCATGGATCATTGTGATGAAAAAGGCATGGAGCCTTGTCATGACAGGGTTCAAGGAGCATACAGAGAACAAGTGTCAGGGAGCATTTTGATGACAAGTGTATTGAGCATTGTGATAACAAAGGTCATGGAGCATTGTGAAGAGAAGACCATAGATAATTGTGATGACGAGCGTCATGGGGCATTGTGATGACAAGTGTTATGGAATATGGTGATCACAAGGGTTTGGAGCAGTGTTATGACAGAGGTCATGGAGCATTTTGATTTCATTGTGATGACAATAGCCTGAAGCATTATGATGATGGGCATGGTGCATTGTGATGACAGGGTTCATGGATCACTGAGATAAAAAGGGACATGGAGCATTGTGATTACAGGGGTCTTGAAGCATTGTGATGAGAAGGGTCATGGAGCCTTGTGATGACAAGGCCATGGAACATCGTGATGGCAGGGATCATGGAGCATTGTTATCACAGGGGTAATGGAGCATTGTGATGGCAAGGGCATGGAGCATTCTGATGACATGCATCATGGAGCTCTGTGATGACAAGGGCATGTAGCACTGTGATTACAGGTGTCTTGGAGCATTGTGATGACAAGGGTCATGGAGCCTTGTGATGACAAGCCCGTGGAACGTTGTGATGGCAGTGTTCATGGAGCATTGTTATGACAGGGGTAATGGAGCATTGTGATGACAAGGGCATGGAACATTTGTCTGAAATGTTTCATGGATTATTGTGATGAGAGTGGGCATGGAGCATTGTGATGACAAGGGCACGGAACACAGTGATCCATGGGTCATGGAGGATTGTAATGACAAGGGCATGGAGCATTGTGATGAGAAGGGCATCGAGCAGTGTGATGACAAGCACCATGGAGCTTTTGATGACAATTGCATGGGAACAATGTGATGAGAGGTTTCATGGAGTATTGTGATGACAATGGCATGGAGCATTGTGATGCCAAGGGTCATGGAGCTTTGTGATGACATAGGTCATGGAGCATTTTGATGACAAGGGCGTGGTGCATTGTGATGAGAAGGGCAGGGAGCATTGTGATGACATTGTCATGGACCAATTTGATGAAAAGGGTCATGGAACATTTTGATGAGAGGCGTTATGTAACATTGTGATGTCAGGGGTCATGGAGCATTTTGATGAAAAGGGTCATGGAGCATTTTGATGACAGGGGTTATGGAACATTGTGATGTCAGGGATCATCGAACATTGTGATGATAAGTGCATGTAGCATTGTGATGACAGGAGTCATGGAACATTGTGATGACAGGGTTGAGGGAGTATTGTGATGAATAGTGATGTAACATTGTGATATCAGTGGTGAGAAAGCATTTTGATTTGAAGTGCATGGAGCATTGTGATGACAAGGTTTATGGAGCATTGTGATGACAAGATTGTGGAGCACTGTGACGGCAAGCGCATGGTGCATTGTGATGACATGGGTCATGGAGCATTGTGCTGACAAGCGCATGGAGCATTGTGATGACAATGGTCATGGAGCATTGTGCTGAGAAAGGCATAGAGCATTGTGATGACAAGGGTCAAAGAGCATTGTGATGAAAAGTTCATGAAGCATTGTGGTTAAAAAGGTCACAGAGACTGTTGATGACAAGGGCATGGACCACTGTGATGACAAAGGTCATGAAGCCTTGTGATGACTGGAGTCACGGAGCATTGTCATGACAGGGGTCATGGAGCATTGTGATAACAAGGGCTTGGGGCATTGTGATGACAAGGGCATGGAGCATTGGTCTAATAAGTTTCATGGCTTATTGCGATGACAGTTGGAATGGCGCATTGTGATGACAAGGGCATGGAGCATTGTGATGACCAGGTCATTCATTATTGTGAAGACAGGTGTCAGGGAGCATTGTGATGACATATGTAATGGCCCATTGTGATGACAATGCCATGGAGCATTGTGATGCCAAGTGTCATGGAGGATTCTGATGACAAAGGTAATGGAGCATTGTGATGACAATGGCTTGGAGCATTGTGATGACAAGGGTCAGGGAGCATTGTGCTGACAAGTGCATGGAAAATTGTGATGACAAGGGACATGGAGCATTCTGATGACAAGCTTGTGGAGTATTTTGATGACAATGGCATGGAGCATTGTGTTGAAAATGGCATGGTGCATTTTGATGAAAAAGGCATGGAGCCTTTTTGTGACACGGTTCAAGGAGCATTCTGACGACAAGTGTCAGGGAGCATTGTGATGACAAGTGTATCGAGAATTGTGATGACAAAGGTCATGGAGCATTGTGATGAAAAGGGCATGGAGTATTGTGATGACAGGCATCATGGAGCATTGTGATGACAAGTGTTATGGAACATTGTGATCACAAGGGTTTGGAGCATTGTGATGACAGAGGTCATGGATCATTTTGATTTCAAGGAGCATGGAGCATTGTGATGACAAGGGCATGGAGCAATGTGATCCCAAGGTTCATGGAGGATTGTGATGGCAATGGTAATGGAGTATTGTGATGACAAGTGCATAGAACATTGTAATGACAAGGTCATGTAGCATTTTGCTGACAAAGGCATGGAGCATTGTGATGACAGGTGTCATGGAGCACTGTGATGACAAGCGTCACGGAGCATTGTGATTACAGGGGTCATGGAGCATTGGGATGACAAGGGCATGCATCATTGTGATGACAAGTGTCATGGAGCATTGGGCTGAAAATGTTCATGGAGTATTGTGATGACAGGGGTCATGGAGCATTGTGATGACTAGGGAATGGAGCATTGTGATGACAAGAGTCCCGGATCATTGTGTTGTCAGGTGATATTGAGCGTTGTGATGACTCTGGTCATGGAGCATTGAGATGATATTGCTCATGGAGCATTGTGATGAGAAGGTCATGGAGCATTGGGCTGAAAATGTTCATGGAGTATTGTGATGACAGGGGTCATGGAGCATTGTGATGATAAGGGAATGGGGCATTTTGATGACAATGTCCTGGAGCATTGTGATGAGAAGACCATGGAGCCTTGTGATGACAAGTCTCATGGAGCATTCTGATGAAAAGGGGCATGGACCATTGTGATTACAGGGGTCTTGGAGCATTGTGATGACAAGGGCATGGAGCATTGTGATGAGAAGGCCATGGAGCATTCTGATGACATGCATCATGGAGCTTTGTGATGACAAGGGCATGGAGCATTGTGATTACAGGGGTCTTGGAGCATTGTGATGAAAATGGCATGGATCATTGTGATGAAAAAGGCATGGAGCCTTGTCATGAAAGGGTTCAGGGAGCATAATGATGGCAAGAGTCAGGGAGCATTGTGATGACATGTGTATTGCGCATTGTGATGACAAATGTCATGGGGCATTGTGATGAGAAGTCCATGGATAATTGTGATGAGTAGCGTCATGGGGTATTGTGATGAGAAGTGTTATGGAACATTGTGATTACAAGGGTTTGGAGCATTGTGATGACAGAGGTCATGGAGCATTTTGATTTCATTGTGATGACAAGAGCATGAAGCATTATGATGATGGGCATGGTGCCTTGTGATGACAGGGTTCATGGAGCATTGTGATGAAAGGTGGCATGGAGCTTTGGTCTGACAAGTTTCATGGATTATTTTGATGACAGTGGGCATGGCACATTGTGATGACAAGGGCATGGAGCATTGTGATGACAAGGTCATGGAGTATTGTGAAGACAGGTGTCAGGGAGCATTGTGATGACATATGTCATGTTCCATTGTGATGACAATAGCACGGAGCATTGTGATGCCAAGTGTCATGGAGGATTGTTGTGACAAAGGTAAAGGAGCATTGTGATGATAAGCGCATGGAGCATTGAGATGACAAGGGCCATTGATAATTTTAATGTCCATGTCCTGAAACATTGTGATGACAAGCGCATGGAGCTTCCTATGACAGGGGTCATGGAGCATTGCGATGACAAGTGCATGTACTATTGTTATGACAAGAGCATATAACATTGTGATGAGAAGTGCCATGGAGCATTGTGATGACAAGGACGTGGAGAATTGTGAGGACAAGGGACATTGAGCTTTGAGATGACCAGGGCATGGAGCATTGTGATGGCAAAACCGTGGAGCATTGTGATAAGAAGACCTTGGGTAATTGTGATGATGAGCATCATGGAGCACTGTAATGACAAGGGGCATGAAGCATTGTGATGACAGGTGTCAGGGAGCATTGTGATAACAGGGGTCATGGAGCATTGTGATGACAAGGGCATGGAGCATTGTGATGACAAGGGTACGGAACATTGTGATGAAAAGTGCCATTGAGAATTTAGATGATAAAGTCGTGAAGCATTGTGATGACAAACACTTGGAGCTTGCTATGACAGGGGTCATGGAACATTGCAATGACAAGTGCATGGAGAATTGTGATGAAACGAGCATGTAACTTTGTGATGAGAAGTGTCATGTAGCATTGTGATGACAAGTACGTGGAGAATTGTTATGACAAGGGACATGGAGCATTGTGATAACCAGGGAATGGAGCATTGTGATGACAGGGGTCATGGAGCATTATTATGACAAGGGCCATGGTGCATTCTGATATAAGATATCAGTTATGAAGGAACTGTAAACCTGGCTACATATGAACTGAATTAGGAAAGAGAACAGAGTCTCAGATTTAGAAAACACTCTTATGCTTGCTTAAGAGGGAAGGAGAGGTCGGGAGACACACAAAACCAGAGTTTGATATTAACACAGGTACCGTTCCATAATCCAAATACAGAAGAGACAAGCCCGACTCCTTCCTCAGTGAATGGGACTCAACACCCCTATTCCCCACAGAGAAATATATCTGACTAGTAAGGATCTTAAAACCTATGTATTGATATGTCTCCATAAGGGAACCAAGTGTGTCTAGAATGATATAAGCACGGCAGTGAGAATCAGCTCAAACCCACTATAAAAAGGAATTTCAAAACAAAACAAAGAAACAGTGAAATTCTTACACAATACCTTCAGGGGTTCTGATGAAACTTGGAATGACCCTATCTACAACAACAGCTGGATGTGGCATAAGGCTGTTCACTTGGGACTGAGAGGATTGGTGAGATTGGGTGTGAAAATGCAGACGCTTTAAAGCAATAATGCCTGCCACTGATTCCATGGTTCCCAACTCTCCAGGTAGAAGGGAATATCACTACAGTTATAACATGTATGGGAAACCTAGAGAATGGACACCCTCTGATGGTGAAAGGTTTCTAAAACTCTACTAATTTTTTTCTCTCCATGTGCTCCAGCTTGACATTCCAACTGCTTTAATATCAATCTCCCAACTTGGAGAGTCAGCCCCTATAACCTCCTGGTTCGCACAGTTGGCACATTGTGCAGAGGATATAAGGGAAGAGGGAGAACCAATGAGAGAGTAGCTGTAGGCATTTGGACGGCCACATGTCACTCTAATTTTCCGTCATGAAGAAGAATTAACCAAACTCTCAGCCTGCCCCACCCCCATAACTAGTATAGGTCCTGAAGCAAAATTGTGGGTTTGCGGTCAGCTCACAAAAACACAAGTTGAAAAATGGAGCTCAGGGGCACAGCAATTCACTAACTTGCAGAGTTATAGAGGACTACTCTCTTCCAAAAATCTGTTGAGGAGAAGCCATGAGGCGGACTTGAAAATGAGGGAGATTTGCACGAAACAGATTTCCAGAAGTACATTGGAATCGCCTTTAAACACAGGAAAAGCATCACAACTTCGACAATTATGGAATTGTCCATAAAGGGCGCATGCGTTTTCTCCTGAATATATTCAGGAGAAAACGCATACACCCATTTTGACCAACCAAGCAACCGCACAATGCAAATCTGCACTACAAAGAGGTATCACTTCCTACCAGTCAAAAGGGATATCCGTAAAATGTGTAAAAACCAGAAAGGCAAGAGGGGCTCTGGAGAACAGGGAGCCTTGTTATGCTGATGGGTGGGATGTAGATTGCCAACAGCCACTCTGGAGGAGTGCATTGTGTTCCCTAAAAGAATTAAGCAACAGAGCTTCACAACCTAAGGCACTTCCAGTCATGGGAATATACCTTGGGAAAATTGAAAATCAATAAGACACAGCCAACCCAAAATATAGGGCAGCACTGCTTACAAGAACCTCGACTTCGGGACACCTTAAATAACCCAGGAAAGACAAAAATGGTAAAGAAATTGTGGTACATACGTATGATGGAATATCCCTCAGCCATGAAGTCAATGTCATAAGGTCAGTAGCAGCATAATGACGGGATCCATGTACCATGATTCTAACTGAAAAAATCACACAGAAAAAGAAACTTATCATAAGATATCATTTATGAAGGGTGTATAAACATGGCTACACATGGAATGAATTAGGAAAGGGAACAGAGTCTCATATATAGAAAACACTCTTATGCATGCTTAAGGGGAAAGCAGAGGTGGGGTGATGAATAAAACCAGAGTTTGATATTAGCACAGGTACGGTTCCATAATCCAAATACAGAATAGACAAGACCTACTACTTCCTCTGTGAACGGGACTCAAAACCCCATATTTCCCGCAGAGGAATATATCTTACTAGTATGAATCTTAAAACCTATGTATTGATATGTCTCCGTAAGGGAATCAAGTGTGTCTAGACTGGCATAAACATGGCAGCGAGAATCAGCTCAAACCCACTATAAAAAGGAATTTCAAAAACAAAACAAAAAAACTGGGAAATTCATTACAATTCCTTCAGGGTCTCTGATGAAACCTGGAATGACCCTATCTACAATGACAGCTGGATGTGGCATAAGGAGGGACACTAGGGACTGAGAGGATTGATGAGATTGGGTGAGCAAATGCAGACCCTTTAAAGCAATAATGCATGGCACCCATTTCATGGGTTTCAACTCTCCAGGTTGAAGGGAATATTACTATAGATATAACATGTACGGGAAACGTAGAGAACGGACACACTGTGAATACGAAAGGCTTCTAAAACTCAACGAATAGTCCCTCTCCTGGTGCTCTGGTTTGACTTTCCATCTGCTTTACTATCAATCTCCCAACTTGGAGAGACAGCCCCTTTAACCTCCTGGTTCGCACAGGTTGCCAATTTGGCAGAGGATGAAAGGGAATAGGGAGAACCAATGAGAGAGTAGCTGTTAGGCATTTGGACGGGCACATATCACTCTAACTTCCCGACAGGAAGAAGAATTAACCAAAGTCTCAGCCACCCACCGGGAACCAGTATAGGTCCTGAACCAAAATTTTGGACTTGCGGGCCGCTCACCAAAAACGAGTTGAAAAATGGAGCTCAGGGGCACAGCAATTCACAAACTGGCCGAGTAATAATGGACAACTATCATCCAAAAATCTGTTGAGGGAAGGCAGCGAGGTGGACTTGAAAGCGAGGTAGAATAGGAGGAAACAGATTTCAAGAGGTACGTTGGAATTGCCTTTAAAGCACAGGAAGAGGGGCACAACTTCGACAATGATGCACTTGGCCAAAAAGGGCGTATACGTTTTCTCCTGAATATATTCAGGAGAAAACGCATACGCCCTTTCTGGCCAAGCAAGCAAGCGGGCATGCAAATCTGCACTACAAAGAAGTATCACTTCCCACCGGTCAAAAGGGACATCTACAAAATGTGTAAAAACCAGAAAGGAAAGACAGGCCCTGGAGAACAGGGAGCCTTGTTATGCTGATAGGCGGGATGTAAATTGCCAACTGCCTCTCTGGAGGAATGCATTGTGTTCCCTAAAACAAGTAAAGAACAGAGCTACAGAGCCAAGGGCACTTCCAATCTTGGGAATATACATTGGGAAAACTGAAAATCAATAATACAGAGCCACCCCAAAATTTAGGGCTGCACTGCTTACAAGGACCTCAACTTGGGTACACCTTAAATATCCCAGGAAATATAAAAATGGTTCAAAAAATTGTGGTACTTACGTACGATGGAATATCCCTCAGCCATGAAATCAATGTCATAAGCCCAGTAGCAGCAAAATGGGTGGATTCAGGTACGATGATTCTAAGTGAAATAAGACACACAGAAAAAGAAACTTATCATAAGATATCACTTATGAAGATCCTGTAAACATGGCTACACTTGAACTGAGTTAGGAAAGAGAACAGTGTCTCACATTTAGAAAACACTCTTATTCCTGCTTAAGGGGGAAGGAGAGGTGGGGTGATGCATAAAACCAGAGTTTGATATAAGCACAGGTACCGTTCCAAAAAACAACTATGGAATAGACAAGACCTACACCTTCCTCAGTGAAAGGGACTCAAAACCCCATATTTCCCGCAGAGGAATATATCTGACTAGTAAGAATCTTAAAACCTATGTATTGATATGTCTCCGTAAGGGAATCAAGTGTGTCTAGGCTGGCATAAACATGGAAGGGAGAATCAGCTCAAACCCACTATAAAAAGGAATTTCAAAAACAAAACAAAAAAACTGGGAAATTCTTTACAATTCCTTCAGGGTCTCTGATGAAACCTGGAATGACCCTATCTACAACGACAGCTGGATGTGGCATAAGTCTGGACACTTGGGACTGAGAGGATTAGATAAAATGGGTGAGCAAATGCAGACCCTTTAAAGCACAAATGCCTGGCACCCATTCCATGGGCCCCAACTCTCCAGGTTGTAGGGAATATTACTACAGCTATAACATGTACGGGAAACCTAGAGAACGGACACACTGTGAATACGAAAAGTTTCTAAAACTCAACGAATAGTCACTCTCTTGGTGCTCCGGTTTGACTTTCCATCTGCTTTACTATCAACCTCCCAACTTGGAGAGAGAGCCCCTTTAACCTCCTGGTTCGCACAGGTTTCCAATTTGGCAGAGGATGAAAGGGAAGAGGGAGAACCAATGAGAGAGTAGCTGTTAGGCATTTGGACGGGCACATATCACTGTAATTTCCCGGCAGGAAGAAGAATTAACCAAAGTCTCAGCCACCCACCGAGAACCAGTATAGGTCCTGAACCAAAATTTTGGACTTGCGGTCAGCTCACCAAAAACGAGTTGAAAAATGGAGCTCAGGGGCGCAGCAATTCACAAACTGGCCGAGTAATAAAGGACAACTATCGTCCAAAAATCTGTTGAGGGAAGGCAACGAGGCGGACTTGAAAGCGAGGCAGAATAGCAGGAAACAGATTTCAAGAGGTACGTTGGAATCGCCTTTAAAGCAGAGGAAGATGGGCACAACTTCGACAATGATGCACTTGGCCAAAAAGGGCGTATGCGTTTTCTCCTGAATATATTCAGGAGAAAACGCATACGCCCTTTTTGGCCAAGCAAGCAAGCGGGCAATGCAAATCTGCACTACAAAGAAGTATCACTTCCCACCGGTCAAAAGGGACATCCACAAAATGTGTAAAAACCAGAAAGGCAAGACAGGCCCTGGAGAACAGGGAACCTTGCTATGCTGATGGGCGGGATGTAAATTGCCAACTGCCTCTCTGGAGGAGTGCATTGTATTCCCTAAAACAAGTAAACAACAGAGCTACAGAGCAAAGGGCACTTCCAGTCTAGGGAATATACCTTGGGAAAACTGAAAATCAATAAGACAGTGCCACCCCAAAATTTAGGGCTGCACTGCTTACAAGGACCTCAACTTGGGTACACCTTAAATATCCCAGGAAATATAAAAATGGTTCAAAAAATTGTGGTACTTACCTACGATGGAATATCCCTCAGCCATGAAATCAATGTAATAAGACCAGTAGCAGCAAAATGGGTGGATTCAGGTACGATGATTCTAAGTGAAATAAGTCACACAGACAAAGAAACTTATCATAATATATCACTTATGAAGATCCTGTAAACATGGCTACACTTGAACTGAGTTAGGAAAGAGAACAGTGTCTCACATTTAGAAAACACTCTTATGCCTGCTTAAGGGGGAAGGAGAGATGGGGTGATGCATAAAACCAGAGTTTGATATAAGCACAGGTACCGTTCCAAAAACCAACTATGGAATAGACAAGACCTACACCTTCCTCAGTGAAAGGGACTCAAAACCCCATATTTCCCGCAGAGGAATATATCTGACTAGTAAGAATCTTAAAACCTATGTATTGATATGTATCCGTAAGGGAATCAAGTGTGTCTAGACTGGCATAAACATGGCAGCGAGAATCAGCTCAAACCCACTATAAAAAGGAATTTTAAAAACAAAACAAAAAAACCTGGAAATTCTTTACAATTCCTTCAGGGTCTCTGATGAAACCTGGAATGACCCTATCTACAACGACAGCTGGATGTTGCATAAGGCTGGACACTTGGGACTGAGATGATTGGTGAGATTGGGTGAGCAAATGCAGACCCTTAAAGCAATAATGCATGGCACCCATTCCATTCGTCCCAACTCTCCAGGTTGAAGGGAATATTACTACAGCTATAACATGTACGGGAAACCTAGAGAACGGACACACTGTGAATACGAAAGGTTTCTAAAACTCAACGAATAGTCCCTCTCCTGGTGCTCCAGTTTGACTTTCCATCTGCTTTACTATCAACCTCCGAACTTGGAGAGACAGCCCCTTTAACCTCCTGGTTTGCACAGGTTGCCAATTTGGCAGAGGATGAAAGGGAAGAGGGAGAACCAATGAGAGAGTAGCTGTTAGGCATTTGAACGGGCACATATCACTGTAATTTCCCGGCAGGAAGAAGAATTAACCAAAGTCTCAGCCCCCCACCGGGAACCAGTATACGTCCTGAACCAAAATTTTGGACTTGCGGTCAGCTCACAGAAAACGAGTTGAAAAATGGAGCTCAGTGGCACAGTAATTCACAAACTGGCCGAGTAATAAAGGACAACTATCGTCCAAAAATCTGATGAGGGAAGGCAACGAGGCGGACTTGCAAGCGAGGCAGAATAGCAGGAAACAGATTTCAAGAGGTACGTTGGAATCGCCTTTAAAGCACAGGAAGAGGGGCACAACTTCGACAATGATGCACTTGGCCAAAAAGGGCGTATGCGTTTTCTCCTGAATATATTCAGGAGAAAACGCATACGCCCTTTTTGGCCAAGCAAGCAAGTGGGCAATGAAAATCTGCACTACAAAGAAGTATCACTTCCCACCGGTCAAAAGGGACATCCACAAAATGTGTAAAAACCAGAAAGGAAAGACAGGCCCTGGAGAACAGGGAGCCTTGTTATGCTGATGGGCGGTATGTAAATTGCCAACTGCCTCTCTGGAGGAGTGCATTGTGTTCCCTAAAACAAGTAAACAACAGAGCTACAGAGCCAAGGGCACTTCCAGTCTAGGGAATATACCTTGGGATAACTGAAAATCAATAAGACAGAGCCACCCCAAAATTTAGGGCTGCACTGCTTACAAGGATCTCAACTTGGGTACACCTTAAATATCCCAGGAAATATAAAAATGGTTCAAAAAATTGTGGTACTTATGTACGATGGAATATCCCTCAGCCATGAAATCAATGTCATAAGACCAGTAGCAGCGAAATGGTTGGATTCAGGTACGATGATTCTAAGTGAAATAAGTCACACAGAAAAAGAAACTTTTCATAATATATCACTTATGAAGATCCTGTAAACATGGCTACACTTGAACTGAGTTAGGAAAGAGAACAGTGTCTCACATTTAGAAAACACTCTTATGCCTGCTTAAGGGGGAAGGAGAGGTGGTGTGATGCATAAAACCAGAGTTTGATATAAGCACAGGTACCGTTCCAAAAACCAACTATGGAATAGACAAGACCTACATCTTCCTCAGTGAAAGGGACTCAAAATCCCATATTTCCCGCAGAGGAATATATCTGACTAGTAAGAATCTTAAAACCTATGTATTTATGTGTCTCTATAAGGGAATCAAGTGTGTCTAGACTGGCATAAACAGGGCAGCGAGAATCAGCTCTAACCCACTATAAAAAGGAATTTCAAAAACAAAACAAAAAAACTGGGAAATTCTTTACAATTCCTTCAGGGTCTCTGATGAAACGTGGAATGACCCTATCTACAATGACAGCTGGATGTGTCATAAGGAGGGACACTTGGGACTGAGACGATTGGTGAGATTGGGTGAGCAAATGCAGACCCTTTGAAGCACAAATGCCTGGTACCCATTCCATGGGTCCCAACTCTCCAGGTTGAAGGGAATATTACTACAGCTATAACATGTACGGGAAACCTAGAGAACGGACACACTGTGAATACGAAAGGTTTGTAAAACTCAACGAATAGTCCCTCTCCTGGTGCTCCGGTTTGACTTTGCATCTGCTTTAATATCAACCTCCCAACTTGGAGAGAGAGCCCATTTAACCTCCTGGTTTGCACAGGTTGCCAATTTGGCAGAGGATGAAAGGGAAGAGGGAGAACCAATGAGAGTAGCTGTTAGGCATTTGAACGGGCACATATCACTGTAATTTCCCGGCAGGAAGAAGAATTAACCAAAGTCTCAGCCACCCACCGGGAAGCAGCATAGGTCCTGAACCAAAATTTTGGACTTGCGGTCAGCTCACCAAAAACGAGTTGAAAAATGGAGCTCAGGGGCACAGCAATTCACAAACTGGCCGAGTAATAAAGGACAACTATCGTCCAAAAATCTGTTGAGGGAAGGCAACGAGGCGGACTTGAAAGCGAGGCAGAATAGCAGGAAACAGATTTCAAGAGGTACGTTGGAATCGCCTTTAAAGCACAGGAAGAGGGGCACAACTTCGACAATGATGCACTTGGCCAAAAAGGGCGTATGCGTTTTCTCCTGAATATATTCAGGAGAATACGCATACGCCCTTTCTGGCCAAGCAAGCAAGTGGGCAATGCAAATCTGCACTACAAAGAAGTATCACTTCCCACCGGTTCAAAGGGACATCCACAAAATGTGTAAAAACCAGAAAGGCAAGACAGGCCCTGGAGAACAGGGAGCCTTGTTATGCTGATGGGCGGGATGTAAATTGCCCACTGCCTCTCTGGAGGAGTGCATTGTGTTCCCTAAAACAAGTAAAGAACAGAGCTACAGAGCCAAGGACACTTACAGTCTAGGGAATATACCTTGGGAAAACTGAAAATCAATAAGACAGAGCCACCCCAAAATTTAGGGCTGCACTGCTTACAAGGACCTCAAATTGGGTACACCTTAAATATCCCAGGAAATATAAAAATGGTTCAAAAAATTGTGGTACTTACGTACGATGGAATATCCCTCAGCCATGAAATCAATGTCATAAGACCAGTAGCAGCAAAATGGGTGGATTCAGGTACGATGATTCTAAGTGAAATAAGTCACACAGAAAAAGAAACTTATCATAAGATATCACCTATGAAGATCCTGTAAACATGGCTACACTTGAACTGAGTTAGGAAAGAGAACAGTGTCTCACATTTAGAAAACACTCTTATGCCTGCTTAAGGGGGAAGGAGAGGTGGGGTGATGCATAAAACCAGAGTTTGATATAAGCACAGGTACCGTTCCAAAAACCATCTATGGAATAGACAAGACCTACACCTTCCTCAGTGAAAGGGACTCAAAACTCCATATTTCCCGCAGAGGAATATATCTGACTAGTAAGAATCTTAAAACCTATGTATTGATATGTATCCATAAGGGAATCAAGTGTGTCTAGACTGGCATAAACATGGCAGCGAGAATCAGCTCAAACCCACTATAAAAAGGAATTTCAAAAACAAAACAAAAAAACTGGGAAATTCTTTACAATTCCTTCAGGGTCTCTGATGAAACCTGGAATGACCCTATCTACAATGACAGCTGGATGTGGCATAAGTAGGGACACTTGGGACTGAGACGATTGGTGAGATTGGGTGAGCAAATGCAGACCCTTTAAAGCACAAATACCTGGCACCCATTCCAAGGGTCCCAACTCTCCAGGTTGAAGGGAATATTACTACAGCTATAACATGTACGGGAAACCTAGAGAACGGACACACTGTGAATACGAAAGGCTTCTAAAACTCAACGAATAGTCCGTCTCCTGGTGCTCCGGTTTGACTTTCCATCTGCTTTACTATCAACCTCCCAACTTGGAGAGACAGCCCCTTTAACCTCCTGGTTCACACAGGTTGCCAATTTGGCAGAGGATGAAAGGGAAGAGGGAGAACCAATGAGAGAGTAGCTGTTAGGCATTTGAACGGGCACATATCACTGTAATTTCCCGGCAGGAAGAAGAATTAACCAAAGTCTCAGCCACCCCCCGTGAACCAGCATAAGTTCTGAACCAAAATTTTGGACTTGCGGTCAGCTCACCAAAAACGAGTTGAAAAATGGAGCTCAGTGGCACAGCAATTCACAAACTGGCCGAGTAATAAAGGACAACTATCGTCCAAAAATTTGTTGAGGGAAGGCAACGAGGCGGACTTGAAAGCGAGGCAGAATAGCAGGAAACAGATTTCAAGAGGTACGTTGGAATCGCCTTTAAAGCACAGGAAGAGGGGCACAACTTCGACAATGATGCACTTGGCCATAAAGTGCGTATGCGTTTTCTCCTGAATATATTCAGGAGAAAACGCATACACCCTTTTTGGCCAAGCAAGCAAGCGGGCAATGCAAATCTGCACTACGAAGAAGGATCACTTCCCACCAGTCAAAAGGGACATCCACAAAATGTGTAAAAACGAGAAAGGCAAGACAGGCCCTGGAGAACAGGGAGCCTTTTTATGCTGAAGGGCGGGATGTAAATTGCCAACTGCCTCTCTGGAGGAGTGTACTGTGTTCCCTAAAACAAGTAAACAACAGAGCTACAGAGCCAAGGGCACTTCCAGTCTAGGGAATATACCTTGGGAAAACTGAAAATCAATAAGACAGTGCCACCCCAAAATTTAGGGCTGCACTGCTTACAAGGACCTCAACTTGGGTACACCTTAAATATCCCAGGAAATATAAAAATGGTTCAAAAAATTGTGGTACTTACCTACGATGGAATATCCCTCAGCCATGAAATCAATGTCATAAGACCAGTAGCAGCAAAATGGGTGGATTCAGGTACGATGATTCTAAGTGAAATAAGTCACACAGAAAAAGAAACTTATCATAATATATCACTTATGAAGATCCTGTAAACATGGCTACACTTGAACTGAGTTAGGAAAGAGAACAGTGTCTCACATTTAGAAAACACTCTTATGCCTGCTTAAGGGGGAAGGAGAGGTGGGGTGATGCATAAAACCAGAGTTTGATATAAGCACAGGTACCGTTCCAAAAACCAACTATGGAATAGACAAGACCTACACCTTCCTCAGTGAAAGGGACTCAAAACCCCATATTTCCCGCAGAGGAAAATATCTGACTAGTAAGAATCTTAAAACCTATGTATTGATATGTATCCGTAAGGGAATCAAGTGTGTCTAGACTGGCATAAACATGGCAGCGAGAATCAGCTCAAACCCACTATAAAAAGGAATTTTAAAAACAAAACAAAAAAACCTGGAAATTCTTTACAATTCCTTCAGGGTCTCTGATGAAACCTGGAATGACCCTATCTACAACGACAGCTGGATGTTGCATAAGGCTGGACACTTGGGACTGAGATGATTGGTGAGATAGGGTGAGCAAATGCAGACCCTTAAAGCAATAATGCATGGCACCCATTCCATTCGTCCCAACTCTTCAGGTTGAAGGGAATATTACTACAGCTATAACATGTACGGGAAACCTAGAGAACGGACACACTGTGAATACGAAAGGTTTCTAAAACTCAACGAATAGTCCCTCTCCTGGTGCTCCAGTTTGACTTTCCATCTGCTTTACTATCAACCTCCGAACTTGGAGAGACAGCCCCTTTAACCTCCTGGTTTGCACAGGTTGCCAATTTGGCAGAGGATGAAAGGGAAGAGGGAGAACCAATGAGAGAGTAGCTGTTAGGCATTTGAACGGGCACATATCACTGTAATTTCCCGGCAGGAAGAAGAATTAACCAACGTCTCAGCCACCCACCGGGAACCAGCATAGGTCCTGAACCAAAATTTTGGACTTGCGGTCAGCTCACAGAAAACGAGTTGAAAAATGGAGCTCAGGGTCACAGTAATTCACAAACTGGCCGAGTAATAAAGGACAACTATCGTCCAAAAATCTGATGAGGGAAGGCAACGAGGCGGACTTGAAAGCGAGGCAGAATAGCAGGAAACAGATTTCAAGAGGTACGTTGGAATCGCCTTTAAAGCACAGGAAGAGGGGCACAACTTCGACAATGATGCACTTGGCCAAAAAGGGCGTATGCGTTTTCTCCTGAATATATTCAGGAGAAAACGCATACGCCCTTTTTGGCCAAGCAAGCAAGTGGGCAATGAAAATCTGCACTACAAAGAAGTATCACTTCCCACCGGTCAAAAGGGACATCCACAAAATGTGTAAAAACCAGAAAGGAAAGACAGGCCCTGGAGAACAGGGAGCCTTGTTATGCTGATGGGCGGTATGTAAATTGCCAACTGCCTCTCTGGAGGAGTGCATTGTGTTCCCTAAAACAAGTAAACAACAGAGCTACAGAGCCAAGGGCACTTCCAGTCTAGGGAATATACCTTGGGATAACTGAAAATCAATAAGACAGAGCCACCCCAAAATTTAGGGCTGCACTGCTTACAAGGATCTCAACTTGGGTACACCTTAAATATCCCAGGAAATATAAAAATGGTTCAAAAAATTGTGGTACTTACGTACGATGGAATATCCCTCAGCCATGAAATCAATGTCATAAGACCAGTAGCAGTGAAATGGTTGGATTCAGGTACGATGATTCTAAGTGAAATAAGTCACACAGAAAAAGAAACTTTTCATAATATATCACTTATGGAGATCCTGTAAACATGGCTACACTTGAACTGAGTTAGGAAAGAGAACAGTGTCTCACATTTAGAAAACACTCTTATGCCTGCTTAAGGAGGAAGGAGAGGTGGTGTGATGCATAAAACCAGAGTTTGATATAAGCACAGGTACCGTTCCAAAAACCAACTATGGAATAGACAAGACCTACATCTTCCTCAGTGAAAGGGACTCAAAATCCCATATTTCCCGCAGAGGAATATATCTGACTAGTAAGAATCATAAAACCTATGTATTTATGTGTATCTATAAGGGAATCAAGTGTGTCTAGACTGGCATAAACAGGGCAGCGAGAATCAGCTCTAACCCACTATAAAAAGGAATTTCAAAAACAAAACAAAAAAAACTGGGAAATTCTATACAATTCCTTCAGGGTCTCTGATGAAACGTGGAATGACCCTATCTACAATGACAGCTGGATGTGTCATAAGGAGGGACACTTGGGACTGAGACGATTGGTGAGATTGGGTGAGCAAATGCAGACCCTTTGAAGCACAAATGCCTGGCACCCATTCCATGGGTCCCAACTCTCCAGGTTGAAGGGAATATTACTACAGCTATAACATGTACGGGAAACCTAGAGAACGGACACACTGTGAATACGAAAGGTTTGTAAAACTCAACGAATAGTCCCTCTCCTGGTGCTCCGGTTTGACTTTGCATCTGCTTTACTATCCACCTCCCAACTTGGAGAGACAGCCCATTTAACCTCCTGGTTTGCACAGGTTGCCAATTTGGCAGAGGATGAAAGGGAAGAGGGAGAACCAATGAGAGTAGCTGTTAGGCATTTGAACGGGCACATATCACTGTAATTTCCCGGCAGGAAGAAGAATTAACCAAAGTCTCAGCCACCCACCGGGAAGCAGCATAGGTCCTGAACCAAAATTTTGGACTTGCGGTCAGCTCACCAAAAACGAGTTGAAAAATGGAGCTCAGGGGCACAGCAATTCACAAACTGGCCGAGTAATAAAGGACAACTATCGTCCAAAAATCTGTTGAGGGAAGGCAACGAGGCGGACTTGAAAGCGAGGCAGAATAGCAGGAAACAGATTTCAAGAGGTACGTTGGAATCGCCTTTAAAGCACAGGAAGAGGGGCACAACTTCGACAATGATGCACTTGGCCAAAAAGGGCGTATGCGTTTTCTCCTGAATATATTCAGGAGAATACGCATACGCCCTTTTTGGCCAAGCAAGCAAGTGGGCAATGCAAATCTGCACTACAAAGAAGTATCACTTCCCACCAGTCAAAAGGGACATCCACAATATGTGTAAAAACCAGAAAGGAAAGACAGGCCCTGGAGAACAGGGAGCCTTGTTATGCTGATGGGCGGGATGTAAATTGCCCACTGCCTCTCTGGAGGAGTGCATTGTGTTCCCTAAAACAAGTAAAGAACAGAGCTACAGAGCCAAGGACACTTACAGTCTAGGGAATATACCTTGGGAAAACTGAAAATCAATAAGACAGAGCCACCCCAAAATTTAGGGCTGCACTGCTTACAAGGACCTCAAGTTGGGTACACCTTAAATATCCCAGGAAATATAAAAATGGTTCAAAAAATTGTGGTACTTACCTACGATGGAATATCCCTCAGCCATGAAATCAATGTCATAAGACCAGTAGCAGCAAAATGGGTGGATTCAGGTACGATGATTCTAAGTGAAATAAGTCACACAGAAAAAGAAACTTATCATAATATATCACTTATGAAGATCCTGTAAACATGGCTACACTTGAACTGAGTTAGGAAAGAGAACAGTGTCTCACATTTAGAAAACACTCTTATGCCTGCTTAAGGGGGAAGGAGAGGTGGGGTGATGCATAAAACCAGAGTTTGATATAAGCACAGGTACCGTTCCAAAAACCAACTATGGAATAGACAAGACCTACACCTTCCTCAGTGAAAGGGACTCAAAACCCCATATTTCCCGCAGAGGAAAATATCTGACTAGTAAGAATCTTAAAACCTATGTATTGATATGTATCCGTAAGGGAATCAAGTGTGTCTAGACTGGCATAAACATGGCAGCGAGAATCAGCTCAAACCCACTATAAAAAGGAATTTTAAAAACAAAACAAAAAAACCTGGAAATTCTTTACAATTCCTTCAGGGTCTCTGATGAAACCTGGAATGACCCTATCTACAACGACAGCTGGATGTTGCATAAGGCTGGACACTTGGGACTGAGATGATTGGTGAGATAGGGTGAGCAAATGCAGACCCTTAAAGCAATAATGCATGGCACCCATTCCATTCGTCCCAACTCTTCAGGTTGAAGGGAATATTACTACAGCTATAACATGTACGGGAAACCTAGAGAACGGACACACTGTGAATACGAAAGGTTTCTAAAACTCAACGAATAGTCCCTCTCCTGGTGCTCCAGTTTGACTTTCCATCTGCTTTACTATCAACCTCCGAACTTGGAGAGACAGCCCCTTTAACCTCCTGGTTTGCACAGGTTGCCAATTTGGCAGAGGATGAAAGGGAAGAGGGAGAACCAATGAGAGAGTAGCTGTTAGGCATTTGAACGGGCACATATCACTGTAATTTCCCGGCAGGAAGAAGAATTAACCAACGTCTCAGCCACCCACCGGGAACCAGCATAGGTCCTGAACCAAAATTTTGGACTTGCGGTCAGCTCACAGAAAACGAGTTGAAAAATGGAGCTCAGGGTCACAGTAATTCACAAACTGGCCGAGTAATAAAGGACAACTATCGTCCAAAAATCTGATGAGGGAAGGCAACGAGGCGGACTTGAAAGCGAGGCAGAATAGCAGGAAACAGATTTCAAGAGGTACGTTGGAATCGCCTTTAAAGCACAGGAAGAGGGGCACAACTTCGACAATGATGCACTTGGCCAAAAAGGGCGTATGCGTTTTCTCCTGAATATATTCAGGAGAAAACGCATACGCCCTTTTTGGCCAAGCAAGCAAGTGGGCAATGAAAATCTGCACTACAAAGAAGTATCACTTCCCACCGGTCAAAAGGGACATCCACAAAATGTGTAAAAACCAGAAAGGAAAGACAGGCCCTGGAGAACAGGGAGCCTTGTTATGCTGATGGGCGGTATGTAAATTGCCAACTGCCTCTCTGGAGGAGTGCATTGTGTTCCCTAAAACAAGTAAACAACAGAGCTACAGAGCCAAGGGCACTTCCAGTCTAGGGAATATACCTTGGGATAACTGAAAATCAATAAGACAGAGCCACCCCAAAATTTAGGGCTGCACTGCTTACAAGGATCTCAACTTGGGTACACCTTAAATATCCCAGGAAATATAAAAATGGTTCAAAAAATTGTGGTACTTACGTACGATGGAATATCCCTCAGCCATGAAATCAATGTCATAAGACCAGTAGCAGTGAAATGGTTGGATTCAGGTACGATGATTCTAAGTGAAATAAGTCACACAGAAAAAGAAACTTTTCATAATATATCACTTATGGAGATCCTGTAAACATGGCTACACTTGAACTGAGTTAGGAAAGAGAACAGTGTCTCACATTTAGAAAACACTCTTATGCCTGCTTAAGGAGGAAGGAGAGGTGGTGTGATGCATAAAACCAGAGTTTGATATAAGCACAGGTACCGTTCCAAAAACCAACTATGGAATAGACAAGACCTACATCTTCCTCAGTGAAAGGGACTCAAAATCCCATATTTCCCGCAGAGGAATATATCTGACTAGTAAGAATCATAAAACCTATGTATTTATGTGTATCTATAAGGGAATCAAGTGTGTCTAGACTGGCATAAACAGGGCAGCGAGAATCAGCTCTAACCCACTATAAAAAGGAATTTCAAAAACAAAACAAAAAAAACTGGGAAATTCTATACAATTCCTTCAGGGTCTCTGATGAAACGTGGAATGACCCTATCTACAATGACAGCTGGATGTGTCATAAGGAGGGACACTTGGGACTGAGACGATTGGTGAGATTGGGTGAGCAAATGCAGACCCTTTGAAGCACAAATGCCTGGCACCCATTCCATGGGTCCCAACTCTCCAGGTTGAAGGGAATATTACTACAGCTATAACATGTACGGGAAACCTAGAGAACGGACACACTGTGAATACGAAAGGTTTGTAAAACTCAACGAATAGTCCCTCTCCTGGTGCTCCGGTTTGACTTTGCATCTGCTTTACTATCCACCTCCCAACTTGGAGAGACAGCCCATTTAACCTCCTGGTTTGCACAGGTTGCCAATTTGGCAGAGGATGAAAGGGAAGAGGGAGAACCAATGAGAGTAGCTGTTAGGCATTTGAACGGGCACATATCACTGTAATTTCCCGGCAGGAAGAAGAATTAACCAAAGTCTCAGCCACCCACCGGGAAGCAGCATAGGTCCTGAACCAAAATTTTGGACTTGCGGTCAGCTCACCAAAAACGAGTTGAAAAATGGAGCTCAGGGGCACAGCAATTCACAAACTGGCCGAGTAATAAAGGACAACTATCGTCCAAAAATCTGTTGAGGGAAGGCAACGAGGCGGACTTGAAAGCGAGGCAGAATAGCAGGAAACAGATTTCAAGAGGTACGTTGGAATCGCCTTTAAAGCACAGGAAGAGGGGCACAACTTCGACAATGATGCACTTGGCCAAAAAGGGCGTATGCGTTTTCTCCTGAATATATTCAGGAGAATACGCATACGCCCTTTTTGGCCAAGCAAGCAAGTGGGCAATGCAAATCTGCACTACAAAGAAGTATCACTTCCCACCAGTCAAAAGGGACATCCACAATATGTGTAAAAACCAGAAAGGAAAGACAGGCCCTGGAGAACAGGGAGCCTTGTTATGCTGATGGGCGGGATGTAAATTGCCCACTGCCTCTCTGGAGGAGTGCATTGTGTTCCCTAAAACAAGTAAAGAACAGAGCTACAGAGCCAAGGACACTTACAGTCTAGGGAATATACCTTGGGAAAACTGAAAATCAATAAGACAGAGCCACCCCAAAATTTAGGGCTGCACTGCTTACAAGGACCTCAAGTTGGGTACACCTTAAATATCCCAGGAAATATAAAAATGGTTCAAAAAATTGTGGTACTTACGTACGATGGAATATCCCTCAGCCATGAAATCAATGTCAGAAGACCAGTAGCAGCAAAATGGGTGGATTCAGGTACGATGATTCTAAGTGAAATAAGTCACACAGAAAAAGAAACTTATCATAAGATATCACTTATGAAGATCCTGTAAACATGGCTACACTTGAACTGAGTTAGGAAAGAGAACAGTGTCTCACATTTAGAAAACACTCTTATGCCTGCTTAAGAGGGAAGGAGAGGTGGGGTGATGCATAAAACCAGAGTTTGATATAAGCACAGGTACCGTTCCAAAAACCATCTATGGAATAGACAAGACCTACACCTTCCTCAGTGAAAGGGACTCCAAACTCCATATTTCCCGCAGAGGAATATATCTGACTAGTAAGAATCTTAAAACCTATGGATTGATATGTCTCCGTAAGGGAATCAAGTGTGTCTAGACTGGCATAAACATGGCAGCAAAAATCTGCTCAAACCCACTATAAAAAGGAATTTCAAAAACAAAACAAAAAAACTGGGAAATTCTTTACAATTCCTTCAGGGTCTCTGATGAAACCTGGAATGACCCTATCTACAATGACAGCTGGATGTGGCATAAGTAGGGACACTTGGGACTGAGAGGATTGGTGAGATTGGGTGAGCAAATGCAGACCCTTTAAAGCAGTAATGCATGGCACCCATTCCATGGGTCCCAACTCTCCAGGTTGAAGGGAATATTACTACAGCTATAACATGTACGGGAAACCTAGAGAACGGACACACTGTGAATACGAAAGGTTTCTAAAACTCAACGAATAGTCCCTCTCCTGGTGCTCCGTTTTGACTTTCCATCTGCTTTACTATCAACCTCCCAACTTGGAGAGACAGCCCCTTTAACCTCCTGGTTCGCACAGGTTTCCAATTAGGCAGAGGATGAAAGGGCAGAGGGAGAACCAATGAGAGAGTAGCTGTTAGGCATTTGGACGGGCACATATCACTGTAATTTCCCGGCAGGAAGAAGAATTAACCAAAGTCTCAGCCACCCACCGGGAACCAGTATAGGTCCTGAACCAAAATTTTTGACTTGCGGTCAGCTCTCCAAAAACGAGTTGAACAATGGAGCTCAGGGGCTCAGCAATTCACAAACTGGCCGAGTAATAAAGGACAACTATCGTCCAAAAATCTGTTGAGGGAAGGCAACGAGGCGGACTTGAAAGCGAGGCAGAATAGCAGGAAACAGATTTCAGGTGGTACGTTGGAATCGCCTATAAATCACAGGAAGAGGGACACAACTTCGAATATGATGCACTTGGCCAAAAAGGGCGTATGCGTTTTCTCCTGAATATATTCAGGAGAAAACGCATACGCCCTTTTTGGCCAAGCAAGCAAGCGGGCAATGCAAATCTGCACTACAAAGAAGTATCACTTCCCACCGGTCAAAAGGGACATCCACAAAATGTGTAAAAACCAGAAAGGCAAGACAGGCACTGGAGAATAGGGAGCCTTGTTATGCTGATGGGCGGGATGTTAATTGCCAACTGCCTCTCTGGAGGAGTACATTGTGTTCCCTAAAACAAGTAAACAACAGAGCTACAGAGCCAAGGGCACTTCCAGTCTAGGGAATATACCTTGGGAAAACTGAAAATCAATAAGACAGAGCCACGCCAAAATTTAGGGCTGCACTGCTTACAAGGACCTCAACTTGGGTACACCTTAAATATCCCAGGAAATATAAAAATGGTTCAAAAAATTGTGGTACTTACGTACGATGGAATATCCCTCAGCCATGAAATCAATGTAATAAGACCAGTAGCAGCAAAATGGGTGGATTCAGGTTCGATGATTCTAAGTGAAATAAGTCACACAGAAAAAGAAACTTATCATAAGATATCACTTATGAAGATCCTGTAAGCATGGCTACACTTGAACTGAGTTAGGAAAGAGAACAGTGTCTCACATTTAGAAAACACTCTTATGCCTGCTTAAGGGGGAAGGAGAGGTGGGGTGATGCATAAAACCAGAGTTTGATATAAGCACAGGTACCGTTCCAAAAACCAACTATGGAATAGACAAGACCTACACCTTCCTCTGTGAAAGGGATTCAAAGACCCATATTTCCCGCAGAGGAATATATTTGATTACTAAAAATCTTAAAACCTATGTATTGATATGTCTCCGTAAGAGAATCAAGTGTGTCTAGACTGGCATAAACATGGCAGCGAGAATCAGCTCAAACCCACTATAAAAAGGAATTTCAAAAACAAAACAAAAAAACTGGGAAATTCTTTCCAATTCCTTCAGGGTCTCTGATGAAACCTGGAATGACCCTATCTACAACGACAGCTGGATGTGGCATAAGGCTGGACACTTGGGACTGAGAGGATTGGTGAGATTGGGTGAGCAAATGCAGAATGTTTACAGCACAAATGCCTGGCACCCATTCCATGGGTCCCAACTCTCCAGGTTGAAGGGAATATTACTACAGTTATAACATGTACGGGAAACCTAGAGAACGGACACACTGTGAATACGAAAGGTTTCTAAAACTCAACGAATAGTCCCTCTCCTGGTACTCCGGTTTGACTTTCCATCTGCTTTACTATCAACCTCCCAATTTGGAGAGACAGCCCCTTTAACCTCCTGGTTCACACAGTTTGCCAATTTGGCAGAGGATGAAAGGGAAGAGGGAGAACCAATGAGAGAGTAGCTGTTAGGCATTTGGACGGGCACATATCACTGTAATTTCCCGGCAGGAAGAAGAATTAACCAAAGTCTCAGCCACCCACCGGGAACCAGTATAGTTCCTGAACCAAAATTTTGGACTTGCGGTCAGCTCACCAAAAACGAGTTGAAAAATGGAGCTCAGGGGCACAGCAATTCACAAACTGGCCGAGTAATAAAGGACAACTATCGTCCAAAAATCTGTTGAGGGAAGGCAACGAGGCGGACTTGAAAGCGAGGCAGAATAGCAGGAAACAGATTTCAAGAGGTACGTTGGAATCGCCTTTAAAGCACAGGAAGAGGGCACAACTTCGACAATGATGCACTTGGCCGAAAAGGGCGTATGCATTTTCTCCTGAATATATTCAGGAGAAAACGCATACACCCTTTTTGACCAAGCAAGCAAGCGGGCAATGCAAATCTGCACTACAAAGAAGTATCACTTCCCACCGGTCAAAAGGGACATCCACAAAATGTGTAAAAACCAGAAAGGCAAGACAGGCACTGGAGAACAGGGAGCCATCTTATGCTGATGGGCGGGATGTAAATTGCCCACTGCCTCTCTGGAGGAGTGCATTGTGTTCCCTAAAACAAACAACACAGCTACAGAGCCAAGGGCACTTCCAGTCTAGGGAATATACCTTGGGAAAACTGAAAATCCATAAGACAGAGCCACGCCAAAATTTAGGGCTGCACTGCTTACAAGGACCTCAACTTGGGTACACCTTAAATATCCCAGGACATATAAAAATGGTTCAAAAAATTGTGGTACTTACGTACGATGGAATATCCCTCAGCCATGAAATCAATGTCATAAGACCAGTAGCAGCAAAATGGGTGGATTCAGGTACGATGATTCTAAGTGAAATAAGTCACACAGAAAAAGAAACTTATCATAAGATATCACTTATGAATATCCTGTAAACATGGCTACACTTGAACTGAGTTAGGAAAGAGAACAGTGTCTCACATTTAGAAAACACTCTTATGCCTGCTTAAGGGGGAAGGAGAGGCGGGGTGATGCATAAAACCAGAGTTTGATATAAGCACAGGTACCGTTCCAAAAACCAACTATGGAATAGACAAGACCTACACCTTCCTCAGTGAAAGGGACTCAAAACGCCATATTTCCCGCAGAAGAATATATCTGACTAGTAAGAATCTTAAAACCTATGGATTGATATGTCTCCGTAAGGGAATCAAGTGTGTCTAGACTGGCATAAACATGGCAGCGAGAATCAGCTCAAACCCACTATAAAAAGGAATTTCAAAAACAAAACAAAAAAACTGGGAAATTCTTTACAATTCCTTCAGGGTCTCTGATGAAACCTGGAATGACCCTATCTACAACGACAGCTTGATGTGGCATAAGTCTGGACACTTGGGACTGAGACGATTGGTGAGATTGGGTGAGCAAATGCAGACCCTTTAAAGCAATAATTCCTGGCACCCAATCCATGGGTCACAACTCTCCAGGTTGAAGGGAATATTACTACAGTTATAACATGTACGGGAAACCTAGAGAACGGACACACTGTGAATACGAAAGGTTTCTAAAACTCAACGAATAGTCCCTCTCCTGGTGCTCCGGTTTGACCTTTCATCTGCTTTACTATCAATCTCCCAACTTGGAGAGACAGGCCCTTCAACCTCCTGGTTCACACAGGTTTCCAATTTGGCAGAGGATGAAAGGGAAGAGGGAGAACCAATGAGAGAGTAGCTGTTAGGCATTTGAACGGGCATATATCACTCTAACTTCCCGGAAGGAAGAAGAATTAACCAAAGTCTCAGCCACCCACCGGGAACCAGCATAGGTCCTGAACCAAAATTTTGGACCTGCGGTCAGCTCACCAAAAACGAGTTGAAAAATGGAGCTCAGGGGCACAGCAATTCACAAACTGGCCGAGTAATAAAGGACAACTATCGTCCAAAAATCTGTTGAGAGAAGGCAACGAGGTGGACTTCAAACCGAGGCAGAAGAGCAGGAAACAGATTTCAATAGGTACGTTGGAATCGCCTTTAAAGCACAGGAAGAGGGGCACAACTTCGACAATGATGCACTTGGCCAAAAAGGGTGTATGCGTTTTCTCCTGAATATATTCAGGAGAAAACGCATACGCCCTTTTTGGCCAAGCAAGCAAGCGGGCAATGCAAATCTGCACTACAAAGAAGTATCACTTCCCACCGGTCAAAAGGGAAATCCACAAAATGTGTAAAAACCCGAAAGGCAAGACAGGCCCTGGAGAACAGGGAGCCTTGTTATGCTGATGGATGGGATGTAAATTGCCAACTGCCTCTCTGGAGGAGTACATTGTATTCCCTAAAACAAGTAAAGAACAGAGCTACAGAGCCAAGGGCACTTCCAGTCTAGGGAATATACCTTGGGAAAACTGAAAATCCATAAGACAGAGCCACCCCAAAATTTAGGGCTGAACTGCTTACAAGGACCTCAACTTGGGTACACCTTAAATATCCCAGGAAATATAAAAATGGTTCAAAAAATTGTGGTACTTACGTACGAAGGAATATCTCTCAGCCATGAAATCAATGTCATAAGACCAGTAGCAGCAAAATGGGTGGATTCAGGTACGATGATTCTAAGTGAAGAAAGTTACACAGAAAAAGAAACTTATCATAAGATATCACTTATGAAGATCCTGTAAACATGGCTACACTTGAACTGAGTTAGGAAACAGAACAGTGTCTCACATTTAGAAAACACTCTTATGCCTGCTTAAGGGGGAAGGAGAGGTGGGGTGATGCATAAAACCAGAGTTTGATATAAGCACAGGTACCGTTCCAAAAACCAACTATGGAATAGACAAGACCTACACCTTCCTCAGTGAAAGGGACTCAAAACGCCATATTTCCTGCAGAGGAATATATCTGACTAGTAAGAATCTTAAAACTTATGGATTGATATGTCTCCATAAGGGAATCAAGTGTGTCTAGACTGGCATAAATATGGCAGCGAGAATCAGGTCAAACCCACTATAAAAAGGAATTTCAAAAACAAAACAAAAAAACTGGGAAATTCTTTACAATTCCTTCAGGGTCTCTGATGAAACCTGAAATGACCCTATCTACAATGACAGCTGGATGTGGCATAAGGCTGGACACTTGGGACTGAGAGGATTGGTGAGATTGGGTGAGCAAATGCAGAACCTTTACAGCACAAATGCCTGGCACCCATTCCATGGGTCCCAACTCTCCAGGTTGAAGGGAATATTACTACAGCTATAACATGTACGGGAAACCTAGAGAACGGACACACTGTGAATACGAAAGGTTTCTAAAACTCAACGAATAGTCCCTCTCCTGGTGCTCCGGTTTGACTTTCCATCTGCTTTACTATCAACCTCCCAACTTGGAGAGACAGCCCCTTTAACCTCCTGGTTCACACAGTTTGCCAATTTGGCAGAGGATGAAAGGGAAGAGGGAGTACCAAAGAGAGAGTAGCTGTTAGGCATTTGGACGGGCACATATCACTGTAATTTCCCGGCAGGAAGAAGAATTAACCAAAGTCTCAGGCACCAACCGGGAACCAGTATAGGTCCTGAACCAAAATTTTGGACTTGCGGTCAGCTCACCAAAAACGAGTTGAAAAATGGAGCTCAGGGGCACAGCAATTCACAAACTGGCCGAGTAATAAAGGACAACTATCGTCCAAAAATCTGTTGAGGGAAGGCAACGAGGCAGACTTGAAAGCGAGGCAGAATAGCAGGAAACAGATTTCAGGAGGTACGTTGGAATCGCCTTTAAAGCACAGGAAGAGGGACACAACTTCGAATATGATGCACTTGGCCAAAAAGGGCGTATGTGTTTTCTCCTGAATATATTCAGGAGAAAACGCATACGCCCTTTTTGGCCAAGCAAGCAAGCGGGCAATGCAAATCTGCACTACAAAGAAGTATCACTTCCCACCGGTCAAAAGGGACATCCACACAATGTGTAAAAACCAGAAAGGCAAGACAGGAACTGGAGAACAGGGAGCCTTTTTATGCTGATGGGCGGGATGTTAATTGCCATCTGCCTCTCTGGAAGAGTACATTGTGTTCCCTAAAACAAGTAAACAACAGAGCTACAGAGCCAAGGGCACTTCCAGTCTAGGGAATATACCTTGGGAAAACTGAAAATCAATAAGACAGAGCCACGCCAAAATTTAGGGCTGCACTGCTTACAAGGACCTCAACTTGGGTACACCTTAAATATCCCAGGAAATATAAAAATGGTTCAAAAAATTGTGGTACTTACCTACGATGGAATATCCCTCAGCCATGAAATCAATGTCATAATACCAGTAGCAGCAAAATGGGTGGATTCAGGTACGATGATTCTAAGTGAAATAAGTTACACAGAAAAATAAACTTATCATAAGATATCACTTATGAAGATCCTGTAAACATGGCTACACTTGAACTGAGTTAGGAAAGAGAACAGTGTCTCACATGTAGAAAACACTCTTATGCCTGCTTAAGGGGGAAGGAGAGGTGGGCTGATGCATAAAACCAGAGTTTGATATAAGCACAGGTACCGTTCCAAAAACCAACTATGGAATAGACAAGACCTACACCTTCCTCAGTGAAAGGGACTCAAAACCCCATATTTCCCGCAGAGGAATATATCTGACTAGTAAGAATCTTAAAACCTATGTATTGATATGTCTCCGTAGGGGAATCAAGTGTGTCTAGACTGGCATAAACATGGCAGCGAGAATCAGCTCAAACCCACTATAAAAAGGAATTTCAAAAACAAAACAAAAAAACTGGGAAATTCTTTACAATTCCTTCAGGGTCTCTGATGAAACCTGGAATGACCGTATCTACAATGACAGCTGGATGTGGAATAACGCTGGACGCTTGGGACTGAGACGATTTTTGAGATTGGGTGAGCAACTGCAGACCCTTTAAAGCACAAATGCCTGGCACCCATTCCATGGGTCCCAACTCTCCAGGTTGAAGGGAATATTACTACAGCTATAACATTTACGGGAAACCTAGAGAACGGACACACTGTGAATACGAAAGGTTTCTAAAACTCAACGAATAGTCCCTCTCCTGGTGCTCCGGTTTGACTTTTCATCTGCTTTACTATCAACCTCCCAACTTGGAGAGACAGCCCCTTTAACCTCCTGGTTCGCACAGGTTGCCAATTTGGCAGAGGATGAAAGGGAAGAGGGAGAACCAATGAGAGAGTAGCTGTTAGGCATTTGGACGGGCACATATCACAGTAATTTCCAGCAGGAAGAAGAATTAACCAAAGTCTCAGCCACCCACCGGAAACCAGTATAGGTCCTGAACCAAAATTTTAGACTTGCAGTCAGCTCACCAAAAACGAGTTGAAAAATGGAGCTCAGGGGCACAGCAATTCACAAAGTGGCCGAGTAATAAAGGACAACTATCGTCCAAAAATCTGTTGAGGGAAGGCAACGAGGCGGACTTGAAAGCGAGGCAGAATAGTAGGAAGCAGATTTCAAGAGGTACGTTGGAATCGCCTTTAAAGCACAGGAAGACAGGCACAATTTCGACAATGATGCACTTAGCCAAAAAGGGCGTATGCGTTTTCTCCTGAATATATTCAGGAGAAAACGCATACGCCCTTTCTGGCCAAGCAAGCAAGCGGGAAATGCAAATCTGAACTACAAAGAAGTATCACTTCCCACCGGTCAAAAGGGACATCCACAAAATGTGTAAAAACCAGAAAGGCAAGACAGGACGTGGAGAACAGGGAGCCTTGTTATGCTGATGGGCCGGATGTAAATTGGCAACTGCCTCTCCGGAGGAGTACGTTATGTTCCCTAAAACAAGTAAACAACAGAGCAACAGAGCCAAGGGCACTTCCAGTCTACGGAATATACCTTGGGAAAACTGAAAATGAATAACAGAGCCACCCCAAAATTTAGGGCTGCACTGCTTACAAGGACCTCAACTTGGGTACACCTTAAATATCCCAGGAAATATAAAAATGGTTCAAAAAATTGTGGTACTTACGTACGATGGAATATCCCTCAGCCATGAAATCAATGTCATAAGACCAGTAGCAGCAAAATGGGTGGATTCAGGTACGATGATTCTAAGTGAAATAAGTCACACAGAAAAAGAAACTTATCATAAGATATCACTTATGAAGATCCTGTAAACATGAATACGCTTGAACTGAGTTAGGAAAAAGAACAGTGTCTCACATTTAGAAAACACTCTTATGCCTGCTTAAGGGGGAAGGAGAGGTGGGGTGACGCATAAAACCAGTGTTTGAAATAAGCACAGGTACTGTTCCAAAAACCAACTATGGAATAGACAAGACCTACACCTTCCTCAGTGAAAGGGACTCAAAACCCCATATTTCCCGCAGAGGAATATATCTGACTAGTAAGAATCTTAAAACCTATGGATTGATATGTCTCTGTAAGGGAATCAAGTGTGTCTAGACTGGCCTAAACATGGCAGCGAGAATCAGCTCAAACCCACTATAAAAAGGAATTTCAAAAACAAAACAAAAAAACTGGGAAATTCTTTACAATTCCTTCAGGGTCTCTGATGAAACCTGGAATGACCCTATCTACAATGACAGCTGGGTGTGGCATAAGGAGGGACACTTGGGACTGAGACGATTGGTGAGATTGGGTGAGCAAATGCAGAAACTTTAAAGCACAAATGCCTGGCACCCATTCCATGGGTCCCAACTCTCCAGGTTGAAGGGAATATTACTACAGTTATAACATGTACCGGAAACCTAGAGAACGGACACACTGTGAATACGAAAGGTTTCTAAAACTCAACGAATAGTCCCTCTCCTGGTGCTCCGGTTTGACTTTCCATCTGCTTTACTATCAACCTCCCAACTTGGAGAGACAGCCCCTTTAACCTCGTGGTTCGCACAGGTTGCCAAATTGGCAGAGGATGAAAGGGAAGAGCGAGATCCAATGAGAGAGTAGCTGTTAGGCATTTGGACGGGCACATATCACTGTAATTTCCCAGCAGGAAGAAGAATTAACCAAAGTCTCAGCCACCCACCGGGAACCAGTATAGGTCCTGAACCAAAATTTTGGACTTGCGGTCAGCTCACCAAAAACGAGTTGAAAAATGGAGCTCAGGGGCACAGCAATTCACAAACTGGCCGAGTAATAAAGGACAACTATCGTCCAAACATCTGTTGAGGGAAGGCAACGAGGCGGACTTGAAAGCGAGGCAGAATAGCAG